>NW_023604295.1:79601434-80201434 GCF_014898055.3 Talpa occidentalis | reverse complement strand
GGACAGCCATATTTCCAGGGTGTTTTGTAGACCATTAAGATACATGACAAATCACTAATAAACACATTATATATATGTATGTGTATATATATTATAATCCATATATATATATGGATTACTAATAGTCAAATATTCTCCAAAACTAAACTGTAGGGTTATGAGCTAGGTATTTCAAATTCTTTACCAATATATGTAGTTAAACTATTAAGCAAATGATTATTGAGAATGAAATTAGTACATAAGGTTGTGAGAGGCAGTGGTGCTACGATAGTAAAATTTAGTCAGCAGCAAGAGCAGTTTTATATGAAAATAAAGTTCTGTGTATCATTTTCTAACATATTTAGTATCTTGGAAGGTTTTAGACCAAAATATCAGTTTATAGATATACAGTCTAATGTTATTAGTATTTTTAGGTCATCAAATGACAATTAGTCAATTAACGTATTTATGTATTTGGTTTATATTAGAATAATAAATAATATCATGAAGAATATATATTTTTCCCTTCTAATAGAATCTGGGATTTAAGCTTTCAATATCAGTTGCAATTTTATGGATTAAAATTTACATTATAGAACATTCATTTCTCCCAGAAAATTTCTAGACACTCAATGAACTACAAGCATACATAAAACACTAGTTATAAATATACACTTATTTCTTCTGGATTTTGGATGACATCTCATCAGAAAGCACAAACTACTGGTGAACTAAATAAACTGACTAAAGGTCCTATAAGAATTTGACCTTCAAGTTCATAGTCATATCTTTTAAAGGGAATGAAAGTAATGTGCTAATTTGGTAAATGAATATATCTGTACCCAAGTGAGTAGAAATACCATTCCTCTGCTCTATTACACAGTCAATGTTATTGCATAAATACATCATTCAAAAGATACCCAATTTTAAGGTACTTACCCAAAATTGGCTTCTGGTTCTTCCCTGTAATGTTACAACTAAAATGTGTCCGCTGGGAAATGCTAGTACATGGAACAAGTGATCAGTCAAGGCCAAATCTGTTTGCACTGCACATTGTTTGATTAATTCCTCTAAACCAAAGCAGGTGTTTGGCACATTTGTATAAAAAGATGAATATGATCAAGTTAATGATCAATGACAAAATGAATAGAATTGAGAGTGAAACAATAATATAATTTTAAAAAATCATTAAGTTCATAAGTATCATTTTATCCATTATTTCACTTTCATAGTAAGTAGAAGCAGAATTTTGAAGATTCTGCCAGTGGTTGTAAATTTGCTAGTAATTAGTTCTTTTTGTTTCTCACAAGAGTCCCACTCCAGATTACCAATATGCTTTATAATTAATATTTCAGAATGCCTATGAGAAAGAGAATAAAGCTAATCAAATTCAGAACACAGAGACAAATTGCTGCTGCATTGATAGAGTGTTCAACAATTCCTCAAATTATACCACAGTTAGAGGAATTTCCTGCTGCTCCCCTCAGCTGAGTATTTTATCAGTCTGCCTGTTCTGTTCCCCGCCTTGGCTCTGATGAATGCTCTCACCCTCCCACACTACTGACTGTACCCAGTGCTTGTATAAATAAATAAATCTTTTTAAAAAATAAAAAATGATGTAAGAATTATATAAAATAAAATATTTTTAAAAAGACACTATTTCAAGGACTTGTTAAGTACTTTCTGTGTCCTAACAGGGCTAGAACTTAGTAACAGGCCTGAGGGGTCAGATGATTTCACAGGCCATAATCTCCTAATTTACTAAAATTCTTAATTATCTATCTAGGTATCTCTAAATATATACTAATATTTAGCTATATTCTGATATCATTAGCTATAACTTAAGCAAACTCTGTTCCAGCTTTAAATTAAGACTTTTTGAATTTTCCTAAAGCAGAGTTATGTAACACAAGGACGACTATCATTCTTGTTCTACATTCTGTTTATAAATAAAAAATCTGAATGTCTGAGACCATCATTCAGTCAATGATTTCTACCCACGTAGTGAAGCCAGCAAACATCCATCGCATGTACACTTAGCAAAATACCAAATTATGTCTGTATATTACTCAGATCACAATGTGATTTTCCCAGGAATAGGTCATTACTTTTCCTTCCAATGACAGAGACAGAGAGTCTGTCTTAGTAAGATCACTTAATGAAGTTGTTCTGTGAGGACCTCATGTTACAGCAGTTTGGACAGAATGTATATTTTCCTTTCTTTTGGGAAGTAAAAAGCAAAGGGAATGAGTTTTGCCTCCCTGTAGTAAGTTCTATTAATAGACAAGCTAAAATAGACAAAAAAATAATAAACTACAATTGTCCACAAAATATTACTGCAAATCTTTTTAACATTTTCAAAAATCTGTTCTTTCTACATATCTGTTTTGCAACTAGGGCATCAGGAGGGAAAAAATAATATTCATTAGTGAGAGTCAAACTGTCTTGGTATAAATTTGTGCATCATCTCAACTACCACTGTAAAAAGTAAATCTGGGATTATGTATAAAATTAGTAACACAGCTATAGGTACAATCTCATTACTTTTCCTAACATTTTTACAGTAAAGATATGTTTAATTACAAACCTTAAAAGCATACAGGTGAGTGTTCTAATTAATAAAGGACTTAAAAGTTAACTTGGAACATGGGTTAATTTCAGGCATTTTTCTTTGTCAGTTTGCTCCATTTATTTTGAGAGATAAGAAGAAAATGCTGTGAAAAGGGAACAGGATAAATTATATCTATTGTAAATCTGCATGCTACAAAAAGCATCATACTGAAACTTATGGCATCTCCAATTTTATTTTTTTCACTGTAGGAAAAGAGGATCTAAAATAATTCAGTGTCAGAAACAGCTTACAACGTCTTTCAATGCTATTAACACTTCATAAGTGAGACCATGCTATTCGCCTACCACAACTAGATACTGTGAGATGAAAGGATTAGTAAGGCAAATAACTAAATATATTTTTATTTTTTTCCTTTCAAATGTTTTTTGCAACAAATTATTAGAAACAGTAACATTAGAAGAAATGCTTACACCTTTAAAAGCTCCATTCTCAGGGCCTCCCTGGTGGTGCAAGGGGTTAAGATGCAACCTATGGCAAGGTTGTGGAGAAAAAGGAACTCTCCTGCACTGTTGGTGGGACTGCAAACTGGCCCAACCACTATGGAGAGCTGTGTGGAGATTTCTTAACCTACTAAAGATAGAGCTTCCATATGATCCAGCAATTCCACTCCTAGGTATTTACCCAAAGGACACAGAAACATCAATTCCAAAGAGCACCTGCACCCCTATGTTTATAGCAGCACTGTTTACAATAGCTAAGCTTTGGAAACAATCCAAACGCCCAAAAATAGATGACTGGATCAAGAAGATGTGGTACATATACACCATGGAATATTACTCAGCATTCAAAAAAGATAAACACATGCAACTTGCAGCAACATGGATGGCGCTGGAAAGGATCATGCTCAGCGAAATAAGCCAGAAAGAAAAAGAAAAATACTGGATGGTCTCACTCATAGCAGAAACCTAGAAAACTTAAATAAGGGACCAGGAAAAAGAATAACTATAAGAAAGTGAAAATCAAAATCAACAAACAACTACGAACCAGAGACACTCTATGGGGTTGAGGGGGTCGCAATTATATGGGGAATATAAAAATAAAATTTATAATAATAATAAAAAAGACACAACCTATGAAGCTATCTGTAGCCACTGCATCACGAGTTCAATCCCCAGCCAGGGAGAAACCCATATGGCACAGCAAACCTTTCCTGATTTGCTTGCTGCACCCCTCAGCAGTGTATTTCAGTCAATCTGCCTATTCTGCTCCCCATTCTGTCTCTGGTGAATCCTCTCATCCCACACACCTCTGTCCTGTACCTTAGTTCTTGTATGCATAAATAAATAAACATTTTTAAAAAAAGCTCCATTCTCATTATATATACTTGTGAATATATTTCACAGAAAAGTCCTTGAAGCTAACTAAGGTTCACACACAGCATAGTGACTTATATGAATCAGACTATTCACTTCAAATAAAATCACCTCTAGGAGTTTGAAAAACTAAGTAAAATATGTCTACTGAAATAATTTACAAATTATACAAGAAAAAGTAGTTGGACTCATTCAACATCTGTCTAATAAACCAGTGCTCTTCATGTGTCTTCACTCCAGAAAGCAAGAGAAATATATATTCTATTTATATGTGCATACCTGCTGTCTAAAATGGTCCCTTGCACATGCTTCAATAATTGGATGGACGGATGTCATAACAAAGTATTTGATACCCATGTTCCATCTTTTTAATATATTGATATTCCTTCAAATTTCTGTAAATGTGGCTCAAATTTCATCCTTCTTCACTGTCACTTATCTGTAATTCATAATCATGTACTCTGAAATAATAAAATGTCCAGTCAAATCTCCCACCCACTATAAGTATTCTCTGCAACATCCTGTGAGTGACCAGGCTCTTCTTGAACATCTCAAGGAATTATTTTTCCCAGCAACTTTTTCATTTAAAAAAAATAAATCACTTTTAAATACTTTCAAATTTACAGAAAAGTTGCAGGCATTATGCAAAGAACCATGATCTCTCTCTCTCCTCTCTTGGTTTCCCTAAGTTAACACTTCACCACAATGTGTATTCTATCTGCATATCTAATATCTTTCCCTCCCCTCTCTCCAACTCCACCAACTCCTCTCTCACTCAATAGATTGGTCAATAACTAGCTAGCTAGTTAGATATATAGATAGCTATAAATATAGATATATGTACGCAGATATATATATGGTGTTTGTGCGTATGTAAGTACACATATGTGTGGATATATATATTCACATATATACATATAAACATTATTTCTAGTATTTTCTAAATCATTTGAAAGCAAACAGCAAACATAATTTTTATTAACACTAAATATTCCATTCTATCAATTTGCCAAATCTAAAACTATGAGATCACATTGACATTCTAATCCTAATCCAAAATATCAATATTCTTCTAGTTTTCTCCCTTCAAATATTGTGACTACTTTCCTTAAGAGTGAGATACCTGGCTATCATTATCCTCAATATATTTTCAATTTATTCATTTATTCAGTACTCGTTTACTCTATATAACAAATCTCCCAATCATGTTGGTCATTTCATCCACTCCTTCCCTCTTACTTCCCACCCCCTCCCATTACCCACCCTCATACTCTTGGATGCAGCAAACACATCTCTGGTGGATCTTTCCTTTGATCCCCTTCTCTCCTTCACAACTATTTAATGGGTCTGCTGTGAGCAACTTTGCAGTAGGATAGGAAGGAAAGATTGGAAGTGACTTATATAAAAGGAAAAATAAGAAATGTTTTCATGTTTTAACAGGTATAAGGAAGTAATTCTAGAATCTGTGTTTTGAAAATTACACCATTTGGCCTACTGCTACTCTTTTGTTCTTTACAACTATTAAAACTTTGATAGTTTGCATCGCCCATAAATTCTCCTTCTTAAATGAGACATCCCAATTTCCTTACTATTTTCTCTTGAGCATGGTTTTTGAGGCTTTTTCTATTCTGATGTTCTTCAACATTCATTGATTAATCCTTAAAAATATTTTTTTCTCATACATCTTGTTCATATGATTGTATTCATTGTGAAGGAAAATCAATCTGAATAAAAGTCACAATGACTGAAACAAGATGCACATAAATGCAGATGGAATAGACATATGGAATCTGAAAATCTTTTCTCTTCCATCTGTCCACCAAACTGAAACATTTGCTCCACTGATACTAGAAATTCTGTTGTTACAGTTTATTCCATTCACCTTATGCTAATAAGAAGTGAAAGAACATAATTGCAACAGGCAAAAATTATGGTCTGTGGCCTAGACTCCAATTCCATATCTACCATCAATATTTAAGCATTATCCCAGTGGATCCAAATCTCAGATATTAAGTGTATAAATGCATGTGTATCATATCATATAATATTGTATATCATATCACATATATATCATATATACCATATAATATATTGTATGATATATACAGTATTATAATATATCTCATATACAATATTACATAATATGTATGCCATATTATACGATATAACAGAATATATGTGATATGATATATAATAGAGTACTAAATATATGTTATGTGTAAGATGATATATGTAAGTATATATAACATATAATAATAGTTATATATCTCACACAATTATTGTGAGTCTTAAACATGATTACCTTTTGTAGGTACTGGATAGAGTAACCCATATTTTATTAATTATTTCCTTTAGTCATATGTATCATTGTAAAATTCTTCTTAAAATTCAAATACATTTAAAGGACTTTAAAATACAAATATTAATATGTAAAGCAAATATTAACAAACCTAAAGGTAGACATTAGCAACAACATAATAATAGCAAGGCTCATTAACACTCCATTTAGAGTAATGAACAGATCATCCAGGCAGAAAATCACAAAGGAAACAATGGCCTTAATTGATAAATTGGACAGAATAGACTTGATAGTGTCTTACAGAACATTCTACCCCAAAATAACAGATATACTTTGTTTTCAAATGCTCACAGAACATCCTCAAGAATATAGCATATGTTAGAACACAAAAGAAGTCTTCTTAAATGTATGCATATGGTAATCTTATTAAGCCTCTTTCCAGATAATAAAACTTGAAATTAATCAAAAGAAGATGGATTTCTCCAATTTGTGGCGAATAAACAGTATGCTAAGAACAACTATTGGGTACATAGTGAAATCAAGTAATACTTACAGATCAATGAAGATGATCACACAGATAATCAAAACATATGGGGAAAATGAAAGTTCTAAAGTAGTATTAACAGAGAATTTTATAGTAATATGGATTTACCTTCAGTAATAAGACACAAAAATAAAGATCTAAGTTTGAACCTAAAGGAACTAGAAAAAGGAAAACCAAAGCCAGCAGATAGAAGAAAATAATAAAAATTAGAACAGAAAATAAGAAAATAGAAATAAAAAAGATAATCCAAAAGTTAACAAAAAAATAATGGAGGGGAGAAGCAACAAGTTGGTGAAAGAGTGAAGGCAATGGCCTAATGTTTTCTTTGTATATACAACTAGATTCAGCAGAAACAGCCAATAAGTCCTAAAGGAAAACAGATGCAGTGCACACTAAAAGCACTATCTGGAGAAGTGGGGGCCCAGCAAGCAATACAACATGTCAAGTGTGTAATACAGGATAGCAAGGTGAGCCCTGGAGGCTCAGGTGGCTCCACAGCATCAGAGTGGAACTAGCAGCAGTCCTGATGCAGTATGCCCCAGAAGACTCCAGCAAGCACCAGAGAGCTACAAACAGTAACAACGTGGCTGGCTCTGGCAAAGAGTAGAGCAAGTTTTTACAAGGGGCACAGATGTTATCAGGCCTTGACAGAGGCAACATCAGGGTTTAGTTCCCACTGACAGCAGCTCTCAGAGGAGAAAGCAAGGGAGACACTGCTCAGAGAGGCAGTCCTGCACAAAATAGCATGATTGATTATCCCTTCAATAGTGTCAATTTCAACAAGTTTGACACAGAAGAGATTCACCATACATTGTACAGGATGCCGATAGAGAAAGGAACCTATGGGTTTGGGTCAGCATTGGTGGACTCTGGTGACAGGACTATCAGCTCAGGCAGACAGAGTCCCTGAGAAGGAGAGCAGAGTTTGTATAGAAACAAGGGGGAAAACTGTGGAGGAACTGGGTGTTCCACATAAACTGCGTCTCTAGTAAAGTAACAGTAGAACGTGCATTCTGAACAGCATTCCCTCTTCTCGCTTCCTGGTATTAGTTCTTATCTTGTGGGACTTGTGCACAAGTCTCTCCTGCCAAACATAAGAGAGGAGGGATATCAGTGGTGCCACAAATAATAGCCAGCCCTACTCCAACTCATCTACACCAATATCTGACTCCCTCAAAACCCCTCCCCATTCTGCTGACTTAGCTATTACAGTATACTCTAAGTACATACAGAAGCCAGAAAAGGTCAAAATACAAAATAATAAATAGATAAGTGAAATAAAACTGCAGCATGACCAACAGGAAAGATAAAATAATTTAACACCTTGAATTATTGTTAAGGGAGAGGGATCAGACGGAGGGAGGGAGGAGCAGAGGGGACTTTGGTGATGGTACACAGGTGCATTGGTGAAGGAAATTCTGTGGGGACTACACCTGGAGAGGGAAACAATTATTGTTTAAAAGTGAACAATGGGACCTCCCCTGGTGGAGCAGGCGGTTGAGCGCAGCACTGTGAAGCTGTCCACAGCCTCTGCAGCGCAGGTTCGATCCCAGCTGGCTGGCGAGGGTCCCACATGGTGTGGCAGACCTTCCTGTCTTGCCCACTGCTCCCCTCAGCAGTGTATTTCATCAGTCTGCCTGTTCTGTTCCCAGCTCTGTCTCTGGTGAATCCTCTCACCCAAAAATAAATAAATAAAAGTGAACAATGATGTAAAAAAATAAATAAAAATAAATACAAAAATAAAGAAAAGAAAAAATATTAAAAAAATAAAAAAAATTGGAACACAAGCTACAATATGGGCTGACCAAATGTATAACACATGGAAATAATGGAAATATGGTACCTCAAGAGAAAATGACAGCACACAGTTAGAACTTTCCAGAATTCAAACACAAAAAAAGATGGAAGATAATAGTTCCCTAATAGATGGAAATTTCAGAACTGCTATAGTAAAAAAACTCAAAGATATAGAAGAAAATCCAGATGCCACCTCAAAGTAAAACAAGGGAAATCAGAAAGGCAAATCAAAAACATACAAGAGAACTGAGAAAAGTTAACCAAGAGATACAATTCAAAACACAAATTAATGAGATCAGAAATAAAATCAATGAATAAAAGACATCAAAGTTTTAAATAAGAAAATAGCATAAATTCAGGAGGAAAAGAGAAAAGTTCAATAAATAAGATCAGAAACTCTAGAGAGAGCTACAGATATACAACATATGAAATGGAGATAATAACACACTAAGGACTTATGTGGAACAGAAAGAGAAACAAGATTGGGGGGAAATAAATGAAGGTGCAATAGGAGGTGCAAATCTCACACCATTCACAAAGGAAACACAAGAATAATGGATATCCTAGAAAAAAGAAGCAGGGGGGTGGACAGAGAGCATATACAAGGAATTAACAGAGGTAACACTTGGAGTAAGAAGTTAAATATACAGGGCCTCCCCTGGTGGTGCAGGTGGTTGAGCGCCGCACTGGAAGCTGTCTGCAGCCTCTGCAGTGCCAGTTCCATCCCGGCCGGCCAGCCAGCAAGGGCCCCACATGGCGCGGCAGACCTCTCCTGTCGCGTCTGCTGCTCCCCTCAGCAGTGTATTTCATCAGTCTGCCAGTTCTGTTCTCCGCTCTGTCTCTGTTGAATCTTCTCACCCTCCTGCTCCTCTGGCTGGTACCCCGGTTCTTGTATAAATAAATAAATAAATAAATAAATAAATAAATAAATAAATCTTTTAAAAAAAGAAGTTAAATATACAAGTCCATAAAGCTAAAAGAATACCTGCTTACCTAAATGAAATGAGACCAACACTTAAACATATAGAAGTGAAAGTAGCAAAAGTTCACAAAGAAATTACATTGAAGGTAGCTGGAGGGAAAATCAGTAATTTATAAAGATACTCATAACAGACTTACATCGAATTCTGAGCAGAAGCTCCACAGTAAAGGAAGGAATGAAATGATACATTTAACAAAATCAAAGAAATCAGTCAGCCAAGAAAACAATATCCTGTAAGAAACTCCTTGGGAAAAAAAGGGAGAAATAATGGCATTCCCAGACAAACAAAAACTGAAGGATTTTGCAAACAGTAGGCCACCCCTACAAGAAGTGTTGAAAAAAGAAACCTATCAAATAAATAAAAATATTTTTTTTTTTTTAAGATTTACTTATTTATTCATACAAGCATTGGGTACAGTCAGAAGCATGGGAGGGTGAGAAAATTCACCAGAGCCAGAGCAGGGAACAGAACAGGCAGACCGACAAAATACACTGCTGAGGGGATCAACTGGCGTGGCAGGAGAGGTCTGCACGCCATGTGGGACCCTCCCCGGTGGCTGGGGATCAAACCGGTGCTGCAGAGGCTGCGGGTAGCTTCGCAGCCCAGCGCTCAACTGCTGCACCACCAGGGGAGGCCCTAAAAATAAATCTTAAAAAAAAGAACCACAGAGGGAAGATCAACATGGCAGCAAGGAAACACTGCCAGTAAGATCTCCCATTAAAAAAAAAGTTAATAGGGAGGAAAAGCGGCAGGTTCCAGTGAGAACTGGGACACAGAAGATAAACGGACGACTCCAGCAAACTACCCGAAGAAGAAAGTTGCCATAAAAGAGGACTAGAAGGAAGGAAAGCTCAGAACCCTGCTACCCTCCCCCATCCACAAAGTCGGCGCTCTCCGACCAACAGAAAGGAGGAAAAACGAAAAAACTGAAACAACCACAAGAACAAACTACGCATCAAGCGGGACTGTGAGTGGAAAGGAACTATTTCAGCCACCACACCCCGTGAACTGGAGCTGTGGAGAACCCTGCAGGATTCGCCACAGAGATGAGCGAATGGCTCCAGGTGCCATTAGAGAAAAACAAAGACTCCCGGAGACCTACACACAGCCCCAGGCCAGCCGGTAAGCTTGTGTGGAAAAGCGTCACGCTTGAAAAGCAAACACGGATCAAGGCTGCCCAGGTCCCCACGCCTGTGACCTAGGCTTGTGGGGAGATGCGCAGGGGCCCTCACTGAGGTGAATGTCCCTCACTGAGTAATCAGAAACTGTAGAGGCCCCAACCCAGACATCCGGGTTCTTGCATGAAGCAGATACTGAATGCTAGCCCCAGTTAAGTCTCAAGTTTCCCATTGTGACGATTGAACCCTGCCCCCTGCTTGCTTGTTGTGGCTCGTTTGTATTGGTGGTCTCTCCTTGCTCAAGATAAGGAGAGACCTCCTCTTCTGAACCTATATAACACTGTACATATCCTGAATAAACAAAACTAGCAACGATCCTGGCTTTGTCTCTACTCCTTGCGTTCCCCTGTCCTACCTAGCCCCTGCTTCCTCCCCCAGGTACTGTGTTGATTTGCCCGGCAGGTCTGGACAAGAAACCAGGCACCTGGACACGGGAGTGGGGTGCAAAAGGCGCCATTTCTGCAGACACTGAACTGGGCTACAGCCAGCATCCTGGACCTGAGGGCTTTGGAACTGAGACCCAGGGCATGAAATTTGGGGAGTGGGTTCTCCACGACGGTGGGGCACAAGGCAGACACAACACCCCAAAGCCTTTGAGGTTTTCCCCAACATTCCCACTCTGTTCCCTGTCCAACGGGGTGAAAAAAACAGTTCCCCAAGGAAACAAGGAGAGATCTCTGGTGCCACCTAGTGACCAGAAAAAAAATCACCAACACCCCATAGAATAGGGACCTTTCTTCAGTAAAGACTGCTTGAAACCAGCAGAAGGCTTCCAGAGGAGCCAGTGGTGAGGTGGGAAGTTAGCCCACGCCAGGCCACTTCTGACCAGCAGTCTGAGCCCAGAGGGGGAGCAGGCACCCACGGCCGGGGCAGACCGGGCGCGCAGAAGAGTGTGCCTGAGACCGGACGCACAGGGAGTGCGTCCCGCATTGCCATTTTAGAACAGGAATATTTCTTCAGTAAAGACTGCCTGAAACCAGCGGAAGGCTCCCTGAGGAGCCAGAGGTGAGCTGGGAAGTTCGCCCATACCAGGCCCCTTCTGGCCTGCAGTCCTAGCCCAGAAGGGGAGTGGGAACCCGCCGCAGGGGCAGACAGGGTGCACAGGGAGTGCGTCCCGACATTGCCACTTTGGAACAGGAACCTTTCTTCGGTAAAGACTGCTTGAAACCAACAGATGGCTCCCAGAGGAGCCAGAGGGGAGTGGAGTTCACCCAAGATGCCGGCCAGTCCCAGCAACACAGTGTACCAATGTATACGGCAAATTAGAAAACAGACAGTAGGGAGTAGAAGAACCACATGCAACCTAGCAACTCCTCAGGAAAAAGCACACCACAAAAAGAAAACCACACCCCAGATTGCAATGACAGTAACTTGGAAGAATTTCTGAGCCTTCCAGAAAGAGAATTTAAAATTACCATGATTAAAAAACTGACAGAACTCATAAAAGAAAACAATGATAAGGGAAAAATAATCAATGATCAGAAGAATGAAATTGAGTCCCTAAAGAGGGAAAACAATGGTCAGAAGAATGAAGTTGAGTCCCTAAAGAGGGAAGTAAAAGAAATGCAGGAGATCAAAGAATTAATGGAGGAACTAAAGAACTCCGGGAAAAGCAAGGAAAGCAGAATAGATGAAATGGAAGAACAAATAAGTACTCTTGAAGACACAGAAATAAAATGAACCAAAACAGAAAAGGAAAGAGAAGTACGAAGGAAAAAGAACGAAGAAAGACTTCGGGAACTATCTGACTCCATGAGGAAAGGAAATATAAGAGTTATAGGAATACCAGAAGGAGAGGAGAGAGATGTAGGAACAGAGAAAATATTCAAAGAGATAATTGAAGAGAACTTCCCAAATGTGAAGAAGGAGCTGAAAATTGATATATAAGAAGCAAGAAGAACACCAAACTTCCACGACGAAAGGAAAAATACAGCAAGACACATAATAGTAAAGCTCCCAAGAATCCAGGACAAGGAAAAAATGATGAAGCTGACAAGAAGGAAGAAACAGATAACATTCAAAGGAAAACCAATCAGGCTGACATCAGACTTCTCCGAGGAAACACTACGGGCAAGCAGAGAGTGGAGGGACATAGTCAACAGACTCCAAGAAAACAGATGCCAATCAAGAATACTCTATCCCGCAAAGCTGTCCTTCCTCTATGAAGAAAGAATAAGGACCTTCCCAGACAAACAGAAACTCTGGAATTTCATTATGAATAAACCCCCACTCCAAAAAATACTACAAGGAATCGTAAAGCCAGAACCTCAGAGGGATGAATAACAATGAAAGAAGGCCAAAAAAAAAAAAGTTACTAAAAGAATAAATAAATAAAATGAAAGGAAAGACAAACACAATGGCAAATACAGATGCTAACATATCAGTATTAACTCTAAATGTAAATGGACTAAACACTTCAATAAAAAGACACAGAGTCGCAGGCTGGATTAAGAAACAAAACCCAACCTTTCGCTGTCTCCAGGAAACACATTTAGCTACAAAACATAAAAATAAACTCAAAGTTAAAGGATGGAAAACAATCCTACAAGCAAATGGACCAAAAAAGAAAGCAGGAACAGCTACACTTATATCAGATAAAACAGATTTCAAACTCAAAAAGATAAAAAGAGACCCTAACAGTCACTATATTATGATCAAGGGGACAATACTTCAAGAAGAAATGACACTCATTAGCATATATTCACCAAACGAAGGAGCACCAAAATATATCAGACAACTGTTGTCATCTCTGAAAACAGACACCAGAAAAAACACATACATAGTGGGAGACTTCAACACACCACGATCAACAATGGATAGATCAACGAGACAAAAAATAAGTAAAGACACTGAAGCTCTAAATAAGGACCTAGAGTGCTTGGGCTTAACGGACATCTATAGAACACTAAACCCAAAAAAAACGGAGTACATATTTTCTCAAGCGCACATGGATCATTCTCCAGGATCGATCACATACTGGGACACAAGAAAAACATCAACAGATACACCAAGATCGAAATCAAACCAACCATCTTTTCTGACCATGAAGGCATCAAACTAGAAATAAACCCTAAAAAGAAGGCAAGGAACTCTCCTGCCTCATGGAGATTGAAAACCACACTTCTGGAAGACCACTGGACTAATGAGGAGATCAAAGAAGAAATTTAAAAAATCTTTGAATTGAATGATAATGAGGACACCGATTTCCTAAATGTATGGAATGTAGTAAAAGCAGTAATAAGAGCAAAATATATAGCAATACAAGCTCACATCAAGAAACAGGAAAGAACTCAAAGAAACAACCTAATCCCGAAGCTCAAAGATCTAGAAAAAGAACAACAAAAAAAAAACCCCAAAACCAGTAGAAGAAAAGAAATAATGAAAACCAAAGCAGAAATAAATGAAATCGAAACTGAAAAAACAATCCAAAAGATCAATGAAACCAAGAGCTGGTTCTTCAAAAAAATCAATAAAATAGACAAACCCCTAGCCAGGCTAGGGGTTTATCACCCAAAGCTAGATAAAGAAGAAATAGAACACCTAAATTGACCAATTACAAGCAGCAAAATTGAAATGGTAATCAAAAACCTCCGCAAAAACAAAAGTCCAGGACCTGATGGATTTACAAATGAATTCTACCAAACATTCAGAGATGAATTAGTGCCTATCCTTCACAAACTCTTCCAAAAAATTGAGAAGGAAGGGACAATACCAAACACGTTCTATGAAGCCAACATTACACTAATACCAAAACTGAACAAGGACAACACAAAAAAGGAAAACTACAGGCCAATCTCCCTAATGAACACTGATGCAAAAATCCTCAATAAAATTTTAGCTATCAGAATCCAACAATGTATCCATAAGATAATTCACCATGACCAAGTAGGATTAATTCCAGGGACACAAGGATGGTTCAACATCCAAAAATCAATCAATGTTATCCAACACATCAACAAAAAAAAATATAAAAACCATATGATAATATCAACAGATGCTGAGAAAGCTTTCGACAAAGTGCAACACCCATTCGTGATAAAAGCCCTTGAAATTCTTGGGATACAAGGAACATACCTCAACATCATAAAGGCCATCTATGAGAAGCCAACAGCCAGTATCATTCTCAATGGTGAAAAGCTGAAAGCAATTCCATTAAGATCTGGAACAAGACAAGGATGCCCACTCTCACCACTGCTTTTCAACATAATATTGGAAGTCCTAGCCAGAGCAATAAGACAAGAGAAAAACATCCAAGGAATCCAAATAGGAAAAGAAGAAGTCAAACTATCACTATTTGCAGATGATATGATAATATACATAGAGAAACCCAAAAACTCCACAGAAAAACTAATTCTACTCATCAATCAGTTCAGTAAAGTAGCAGGATACAAAATCAACACACAAAAGTCAGTAGCCTTCCTATACACAAACAATAAATCTGAAGAAGAAGAAATAAAAAAAAATCCCTTTCATTATCGAAACAAAAAAAATCAAATATTTGGGAATAAATCTAACAAAAGAGGTAAAGGACCTATACAAAGAAAACTATAAAACACTGTTAAAAGAAATAGAAGAAGACACAAAGAAATGGAAAGACATCCCCTGCTCATGGATTGGGAGAATAAACATTATTAAAATGGCCATCCTACCAAAAGCAATATACAGATTCAATGCTATTCCAATCAAAATTTCAATGTCATTCTTCAAAGAAATAGAACAATTATTGATGAAATTCATACGGAATCACAAAAAACCCCGAATTGCCAAAGCTCTCCCGAAAAAGAAAGAAGGGAATGGAGGTATCACACTCCCAGACTTCAAACTATACTATAAAGCCATAATCATCAAAACTGCATGGTATTGGAACAAGAACAGACACACAGACCAATGGAATCGAATAGAAAATCCAGAAATAAGCCCACAGATTTATGGTCAACTAATCTTTGACAAAGGAGCAAAGACTATGCATTGGAGCAAAGAAAGTTTGTTCAATAAATGGTGCTGGGAAAACTGGGTCGCTACATGCAAAAGAATGAAGCTTGACCACTTCCTCACACCATACACAAAAATCAACTCAAAATGGATTAAAGAACTAGACATAAGACCTGAAACCATAAAATACATAGAAGGAAATATAGGCAAAACATTACGTGATATTCACATCAAAGACATCTTCATAGATACATCACCCAAAGCAGTGATAGTGAAGGCACAGATAAACAGCTGGGACTACATCAAATTAAAGAGCTTCTGCACAGCAAAAGAGACAATAACAAAAACAAAGAGAGACCCCACCGACTGGGAGAACATTTTTGCACACAACACTAATGATAAAGGACTGATCACAAAAATATACAGAGCTGATGAGACTCAACAACAACAAAGAAAATAATCCAGTCAAAAAATGGGCAGAAGAGCTAAAAAGAAACTTCTCTGAAGAGGAAATGCAAATGGCCAACAGGCATATGAAAAAATGTTCAACATCACTTGTCATCAGGGAAATGCAAATCAAAACTACCATGAGATACCATCTTACACCAGTGAGAATGGCACATATTAAAAACACTAGCAACAACAAATGTTGGTGAGGGTGTGGAGAAAAAGGAACTCTTCTGCACTGTTGGTGGGAGTGCAAATGGGTCCAACCACTATGGAGAGCTGTGTGAAGATTTCTGGACCTACTAAACATAGAGCTTCCATATGATCCAGCAATTCCACTCCTAGGTATTTACCCAAAGGATACAGAAACATCAATTCCAAAGAAAACCTGCACCCCTATGTTTATAGCAGCACTATTTACAATAGCTAAGCTTTAGAAACAGCCCAAATGCCCAAAAATAGATGACTGGATCAAGAAGTTGTGGTACATATACACCATGCAATATTACTCAGCATTCAAAAAAGATAAACACATGCAATTTGTAGCAACATGGATGGCGCTGAAAGGGATCATGGTCAGCGAAATAAGCCAGAAGGAAAAAGAAAAATCCCTGATGGTCTCACTCATAGCAGGAATCTAGAAAACTTAAATAAGGGACCAGGAAAATGAATAACTATAAGAAAGTGAAAATAAAAATCAACAAAAAACTATGAACCAGAGATACTTTTTGGGGGGTGGGGGCGGGAGGGGAGGGACTGGGGTCAGAATGGGGGGTTGCAATTGTATGGGGAATATAAAAATAAAATTTATTATTTAAAAAAAAAAGTGAACCCTAGAAATCTGACTGTAAAACAGACTTCTGGAGAGGAAGTGGGTGGTGAAGGGTATATAAAGGAGTTGGCACAATGGATAATGAATGATGGAGGACTATGGTTGCCTTGGTTGTGGGTGTGATGTGATAACCTGAATAGGTGTGATCCATTAATTTTGAATCATATACACTGTTTTAAACTGATATCTTCAAAATATATACAAAAAACATTTTAAAGAATCACATGTAAATTAATAAATATGATATACCATATCAAGAAAACAAAAAATCATTTAATTATCTGCATAGATGCAAAAAAATGCATTTAACAAAATTCAACATTTTTTACGATAAAAACCCTCAACAAAATGGGTATAGAAAGAAGATACCACAATATAATAAAGGCAATATATAACAAGTCTACAAGCCAACATCATACTCAATGGTGAAAAACTTAAAGTTTTTCCTCTAAGACCAGAAATGAAACGATGATGTCCACATCACCACTCATATTCAATATAAGTGTTGGAACTCCTAGCAAGCACAATTAAGCAAGAAAATCATATGAATTGAAAAGAAAGAAGTAAACCTATCATGATTTGCAGATGAATTGATATCATACACAGCAAATCCCAACTACCAAAGAAAAGGTAAATGAATAATAGGGGGAGGCTTGGAAGGTAGCTTCAGAGGAGGTTCCCTGATTTACTCCCAGAAGAATAATACAAAGTAGTCTAGAACAGGACTGGACCAGGGATTCCATGATTCAAGTGAAAGTAGAGCACTTTCAGGACATCAGAGACCAAGACTAAACTGTTTATAAAAGCTAAGTTGTGGAAACAACCTAAGTACTCAAAGAAAGATGAGTGGATTAGAAAGATTTGATGTATTAACACAGAATGAAATATTCTAACACTCTAAAAAATATAAACTTGCTGATTATAACAATATTGAGATAAATGGAGGGGATTGTGTTAAGCAAAATAAATCAAAAGAAAAAAGACAAATATAGGGTGCTATTACTTGTATGTGGAATACAGAAACAAAACAAAAGATTAGATAATGCCAAACCAAAAATAAACCCTAGAAATCTAACTATAGAACTGAGGCTATCAGAATGGGTGGAGGAAAGGAAAAGCAAAGTGGGGAGGGATAACAATGGATTCTGAGGGAGGACTATGGAGGTTTTAGTTGGGTCTGGTGCGATCACAACACCTGAAGGGGTTGATCCTAAACTTCTAAATTGTATACAATATTGTAAACCAATGTTACCTCAATTTGAAAAAAAAAAAAAAGTAAATGACATAAAGTCAAGTGGTTACTACAAAATTAATATAGAGTATATAGGTTATTTATTTATAGTCACAAATTATGAGCTAACAGAAATAGAAATCAGGAAAGCAATCCAAATACATTCTTATTCAAAAAAATTAAGTACTTTAGAAAAACTAAATCAAAGAACTGAAAGATCTGGATGCCAAACACTGTAAGACAGTATTGAAGGAAATAGAAGACACAAAGAGATGGAAATATATTCTATGCTCATGGATTACAATATTTAACATGGCTAGAATGACTTTGTCATCTAAACCAATACACACATTCAATATAATTTCATTAAATTCCCATTAGCAGTTTTCTTTCTTAAAGATTTATTTATACAAGGTCTGGGTATAGTCAGAAGCGCGGGAGGGTGAGAGAATTCACCAGAGCCAGAGGAGAGAGCAGAGCAGGCAGATTGACGAGGTACACTGCTGAGGGGGGCAGCGGGCAGCAGGAGAGATCTGCACACCATGTGGGACCCTCGCCTGGTGGCAAGGGATCAAACCGGCGCTGCAGAGGCTGCGGGCAGCCTCGCAACCCAGCTCTCAGCTGCTGCGCCACCGGGGAGGCCCCACCCAAGAGCATTTTTCATGGAGATAGAACCACAATATCATGAAATTGATTTTGAACAACAAAAGACCTCAAATAGCTATAACACCCCTAAGAAAAATGAAGTGGAGCTATCATGTTTCTCAACTTCAAGCTACACTGCAAAACAATAATAATTACAACAGCTTGGAATTTTAAAAATAAAACATATCAACAGACTCAGGAGACCAGAAATAAAACTACAAACATTTTGACAACTAATTTACAAGAAAGGAGTCAAGACTTTACCATGGAACAAGGAAAGATTCTTCATTTAATGGTGTTGGGACACTGGACAGTCACATACCAATAAATGAAGCTAGACAACTATCTAACACCATACACAAAAATTAATTCAAAATGCATTAAAGACTTGAACCCATAATAAGACCTGAAACCATTTATTGTAAGACCTGAAACCATAATATACTATAGAGAAAGCATAAATTTTATGTACCTTGACATACACTATGGATAAGTGTGGCTTCAATGCCAATAGCAAGGGAAACGAAAGTAAAAATAAACAAACGGGACTACAGTAAACTACAAAGATTCTGCACAGTAAAGAAATTTGCATCAAAATAAAGACATCGTATTGAATGGAAGAAAACATTTACTCATCATATGTCCAACAGGTAGTTAATTTCCAAAATATATAAAGAAATCAAAAAACTCAGCAATAAAAAACAATTAACCCAATTAAAAATAGTGTTCAAAGTATCTGAATAGACACTTCTCCAGAGTGTGCTCTATGTAGCCATAAAGCACATGATAAAATTTGTCATCTCTTATTGTTAAGGAAATGCAAATCAAAGCAACAATGAGCTATGACGTCACACCAGTGAAAATGACATTATTCAAAAAGACAAGAAATAACAAGTGTTTGAAGGGATCCCTTATACACAGTGGGTGGAAATGTAAATTGTTGTTGTCATTTTGGAAAGCAGTGTGGACACTCCTCCAATTGAAAGTAGAAATTCCATACTATCCAGTTATCCCTCTTCTGAACATGTACCCAAAAAATACAAAAACACCAATTGGAAGTATATACGCCTCTCCATATTTATTTCAGCACTGTTTACAACAGCAAAGAATTGGGAGCAGCCTAAGTTCCCATCAATTGATGAATGGATAAAGAAGATGTGAGAGAATATATATATATATATATATATATATATATTTATATTCAGTTATCTATTAAAAAGGTATAAAATTCTGCCATTTACAATAATGTGCATGAACCTAGAGGAAATTATGCTTAGTGAAATAAGCTAGCTAGAGGAAGACACTCTATTATTTCCCTAATATGTAGTACTTAGAGAAAACAAACAAATAAATGAACTAAATAAAACAAAATAAACTGTTATACTATAAGACAAATTAGTAGTTACCAGAGAGAAGGAGGAAGAAGTTGAATAAATAGGGGAGAAGGACACAGTGGTATGGTAAAGGGAAGATTTGAACCTTTAGTGGTGAACTTAATGTAGTCAGTGGCACACGCATGAAAGTTATGTAATGTTATAATGTGATCACTTCAATTAAAAACCAAAGATAGATAGAGCCTCCCCTGGTGGCGCAGCAGTTGAGCGCTGGGCTGCAAAGCTGCCCACAGCCTCTGCAGTGCCAGTTCAATCCCCGGACAAGGGCGAGAGTCCCACATGGCGCGCAGACCTCTCCTGCCGCGCCCGCTGCTCCCCTCAGCAGTGTACTTTATCAGTCTGCCTGTTCTGTTCCCCACTCTGGCTCTGGTGAATTCTCTCACCCTCCCACGCTTCTGACTGTACCCAGTGCTTGTATAAAAAAAATAAAAAAATAAAAAAATAAAAAGTAAAGATAAATTGAGAAAAATAGATGAAAGAAAAGAAAATATATGATTCAAAATCTTAAAAAGTAAATAGATAAAATACAAATATTTAATAAACAGGATATATGAATGTATTTATTAATTCTTCTGACAGGAAACACAGTATATAAAACAGACAAAATAAAGGAAATTAAAAATGACCACAAATATAAGGTATTGATTTTTCAGAACCAAACATTTCATAATTGTTCTTATAATTAGAGTTACTTCTTTGGATAGTGCAATGACTTTGATTTTTTTTTTTTTTTTGAGGCTATTACCTCTTTGGTTTCATTATGTGACTCAATTTTAAAGCATAGTATAACAAAGAGTAGAAGTGGAACATATGCAGTAATTTCTCACACAATACACAGAAGAATGGACATAAGTCAAGAATTAACAGAAATAGCTGTTATTGGCAAGTTGTAATTTCATTATCAGAATTATATTTTTAAATTAGAAAGTGTAAATAGGGAGAATGATTTTCTTTGTCAATTAATAGATAAATACTGTGCCAATATATTTCCTATTTAATTTCAGTACAGGTTTTAAAATGAATATTGACCAAGAATGTTTATTGATAGAAACAACTAAACATAAGTGTAACTGAAACAATTTGTTCTGGAATTATATTTTTATATAAAATACTTGACAAAAGATATACTGATTGATATTTCCCCCATTTTCCCCAATCTTTCTTTTATTAAGAAACAAAGAAAGTGAGGGCCTCCCCTGGTGTCGCAGCGGTTGAGCGCTGTGCTGTGAAGCTGCCCGCAGCCTCTGCAGTACCGGTTCAATACCCAGCTGCCTGGCGAGGGTCCCACATGCTGCGACAGACCTCTCCTGCCGCCCGCTGCTCCCCTCAGCAGTGTACTTCGGTCCTTCTGCCTGCTCTGCTCCCTGCTCTGGCTCTGGTGAATTCTCTCACCCTCCCGCGCTTCTGACTGTACCCAGTGCTTGTATAAATAAATAAATAATTCTTAAAAAAAAGAAAACAAGAAAAAGAAACAAAGATAGTGAAAGGTGGTAAATAAAAGCAACATTTAAAAATTATCTGAAAACAAACTTGCTGATGTTCAAAAATAACATAAAAGGGGCAAAATTATTGATTCCATCTCTGTATTTTGTAAGAATATTTTATATGACAAGGAAATATTTATTTTCTTCTTATTTAAAATTGCTTCTTATTTTTTTTAATCTTCATTTCACCACTCATCTCTTGACATAATTGCTTGGCTCTATGTTCACGATTCAGAATTTCTTTGGGGAACAGGTTTCTCTCATCAAATACAGCTTTCAGTGCTACAAAAGGATTAAGAAAATGACATGTAAATTAGACATAGCAAGAGACCAAACTGAATGAAATAGGAGTAAATTCTCCAGTTTCACTTTATCTGAACTTTGGTATGCTTTTAAGAACAAGAGTCTGTTTAGGGAACTTGAAGCATCTGTAGTTCCATTTACTTCAACTTAAATTTAAAGGTCAAATATTAAGTTTGTTTAATTGAAGTATTTATCTTGTGACAGAAACCTATCATTTAATAGTAAAAGACTAAGGAAACTTGTGTTTTTCATTTTTGTTTTTTAATCTCTTAAGAACAATAAAGGACTCATAAAAAAACTAAGAACAATTATTCTGTATTGATATAAAACAATTAAAATGATCATGCCGGCTTGATTGCCTGCATGACTAAATAAGTACATCTGCAATCACATCCTTACATTTTGATCTGCAGGGATCTGTGATTTCAGAAAAAGAAAGCCAATTACCCCCATGAATGGTTATAGTGTACATCAGTGAGACTAGGAAGAAACTGTGCCATGTATTCAGGAACATAATTTTGGTCTTTTGTGTAATTCTTATTTCAGAAAATGTTTATTGACTATACATGATGCATAATGTTTGTGCTCAGGCATAAATGAGGCACAAAAGTGACTAAGTCATGGACTTTCTTCCAAGTGGTAGATAGTGGAAGCTCTACCCAAATGACAAAAATATTATATGCAATAGATTGCAAGACTAAGGTAATATGCTTATGTAAGATATAGTTAAATATATAAAGAGAGGAAAAGCTTTAAAAATTAGATACTATTGAGGTCAATCTTGAAGTCCAGAGAGGAATTAATTGATAATATGGACCACGGAAGCTGCAAAGGAGGAAAGGAAAAGTCAACTAAAAGAAATAGGTGAATGAAAGTATTGAGAAGAAAAAGTCACTATTAAGGTAACTGAATAATTCAGTAAAATTTAACAAAAGTGTAAAATATATGGAGCATGAAATAGAATGAGGTTTGACCTGAACTGAGTAGCACTTTACATGCCAATTCAAGGACTCTGAAATAATAAAAGAAAACTATGTGAAGATTTAAAATTTCCCAATATAGTGACATCTCTGCAGTGACATCTGTAGAACTGAAGCATCCAGAGGGTGAAATGTGGAGAAGGGGGAGAAGAAAGAGAAAAGGAGCACAATGGACTTTGGTGGTGGACTACGGGTGATTTGGTGGTGGGTGATCTATGTGGAATTGCTGATGCAGATATTTTAAACTTCCAAAATACCCTGAAAATTGCAAGCCAATGTTATCTCAATTAAAACAATTAATTTTAAAAAAGAAAAGAAAAAATTTATAAGTTGGCATAGTAAATACACAAATATTTTTTAAGCAAAACTAAAAATAGAAAAAATAAACTTTAAAAAGAGCAGCAAACCTAATTAATACTAGCATCACCACTAGAAAAATATTGTCATTTAGTCAGACAACTGTTTTTACTAGGCATTTCACCCTAAATTAAATTTAACATTCAAAAAAGAAGTTGCCTCTATAAAGATGATAACAGAGCAGAAGTAAAAGAACTCAGGGAAGAGATGAAACACAAGAGGAGGGGCTGGAATTGAGCTGGCAGAACTCAAGAAATAAATGGGGAAAAGACTCACACTATGTACCACACTACACTATGTGCTAACAATGGGAAATGTGGTGTATATAAATAAGAAAAATAAATAAGAGGAAAATTATATATCTATATACAATTATATTATAAATAGATACATAATTAAGTAGATCCAACATAGACATAAATAGGGTGAGTCCTTCAGAAAGGAAACAAAGTAGGCCACATATTGAAAATTATCATTTAATAAAACTTTCTGCAAATAAGAGCTAACTTGACATACATAGAAGGCCATTGCTTATGAGAAATAATAGCCTTGGACTACTCAAAACCAAGGTATATACTAGTAAAGTGATTAAACTTTAGATAAAAATAGAATGTTTTTTTATGTTTTGTAATACTCCATAAGGTATCATCACCAGAGTGCACCCACCACCCACTCACCCATATTTCACCACCATAGACATGTCACCTTTCCCCAGTAAGAATGGCACATATCAAAAAAACTAGCAGCAACAAATTTTGGCAAAGATGTGGTGAAAAAGGGACACTGCTGGTGGGAGTGCAAACTGGTCCAACCACTATGGAAAGCTGTCTGGAGGTCCCTCAGTCTACTAAAAATGGAGCTACCCTATGACCCAGCAATTCCACTCCTAGGGATCTACCCAAAGGGCACAAAAACATTGATTCAAAAGAACACCTGTACCCCTATGTTTACTGCAGCACTATTTATAACAGGTAAAACCTGGAAACAACCCAAATGCCCAAAAATAGATGACTGGATCAAGAAGATGCAGTATATATACACCATGGAATATTACTCAGTAATCAAAATAGATAAACTCATTCCATTCACAACAACATGGATGGAGCTAGAAGTAATTATGCTCAGTAAAATAAGTCAGAAGGAAAAAGAAAGATACTATATGGCTTCACTTATAGCAGGAATATAGGGGAACCAATTAAGACATCAGTGTAAAAAAATAATAATAATGTGAAACACAACAAAACAAAACCAGACAATTATAAATCAGAGACATCCTGCAGGGGAGGAAGAGGAAGTATCAGTGGGAGGGAGGGAGGAACACAAGGGACTGTGGTGATGGTGCACGGGTGCATTGGTGAAGGAAATTCTATGGGGACTACACCTGAGGTGGGGGGGGAGGAGCAAATATTGTTTAAAAATGAACAATGATGTAAATAATTAAAAAAAAATCTGAATCCAATGCTAAAAAAATTTAAATAAATTTTAAAAATTTTAAAAATAATCAAGGCAAGAATATATTAGGGGGCGTCCCTGGTGACACAATGGGTTAAGCACCGCACTATGAAGCAATTTGCAGCCTCTGCAGCAGGAGTTCCATCCCCTGCCAGCCAGGGAGCAACCCACATGGCGCAACAGACCTCCCCTGTCTCGCCCACTGCTCCCTCAGCAGTGTATTTCAGTCAGTCTGCCTGTTCTGTTCCCCACTCTCTCTCTGGTGAGTCCTCTCATCTCCCGTTTCTCTGGCCTGTACCCCAGCTCCCAGCTCTTGTGTGCATGAATAAATCTTTGAAAAAAAAAAGAATATATTAGGAGTGGGTATTATAAACACTCCAGCTGTTTATGCATGTTTATGCAGGAAATTCAGGGACTATTATTTCCAAGAGGTCTTCTTAAGGAAATTACTGCAAGTTTAACTAAGAAATGACTCAGGAAAATTTGGAAAAAGATTTGGTTGTAAGCACTGAATATATTTAAATGTGGAAGTGAGATTAAAACAATATGTTTAGGATGGCAAAATAAAAGTCAATGCCATATGCTTGGCAATGTAGACATAATGCAATTAACAAAAATTGGTAAGTTAAGGGAAAAAGTAGTCATGATGAAAATACAAAGGACATAAACATGAGAAGTCGAGGAATAGCAGAATAAACAAAATTGACAAAATAAAAATAATCGCAGAGAAAGATCATATTTTTAATAACATTTTGTGGTGGAAGAGGAGAGAAGGCGGAATCATGCTCACTTTATTATTTCTCATCATGGATTTAATAGTGATTTTTCTGGAGGAATAAAGAGCTAAAAGAATTACATGAACGAATTAGATTAGAATGGTACCATTATAACACTATATTACAGATCCAGTGAAAATTTTAAAATATATATAACCTATAAATTGTACAAAAAAATGTAAAAAAATACAAAACAGAAAGTCTAACATATCAGTAAATTTAAAAGTACTCTTTCATGTTTTAAGAAAAGGATTTTTCAATTAGATAAATAGAAAAACTGAACACATATCTAAAAGTTATTCCAAAATTTTAAAATATAAGTTTTGAAAAAGTATACCAGGCCATTGAAAACCAAAAAGGAAACCTAAAATGATATAAACATGTACATAAACCCACAAAAGAGACACAGAAATTTGTAATAATGGTTGGTGGAAATGATTGTGGGAATGGGACAGTTCAGCATCATGAAGGAGGGGAGACTTCTTAACTTTATATACATTTTACATTTTCTAGTGTTTGAACTGTGAATATATGCCATTTTTAAGACAGACAAAATTGACTAAATCTGGAACTACCTCATATGCAAAGCTACAAACACTTTCCATTTGCTGATACTAGCAATAGAATAGAATAGAACCAGGATTTTTTTACATTAGCAGTTGATCCTGTCTCATATGGATGCAGATTAGCACTTCAGAATCAAACAGCATCATGGACATCTTAGAGCTTTACTGAGATCTACTGTGTAAGCTAGGTAGTTAACTTCTGAAATAAACTCTTGCTATTTTACTGATATTTGCTTGACAATAAGATGAAGAATTTTCATCATTATTGACTGGGTTTCGTTAATGACTGGTATTTGCTTCTCGATCAGATGAAGAAGTTGCATCATTATTGACTGGGTGTCAGGGCAATTACACCAATAAAACTAATAGACCCTTGCAAAATCTTGAGAGAGAAAATCTTACTGGGATAATTAATTTTTTGAGTTAAGGCATCCAATGATAAAAATTTCATCTGCAGGGCTAGATACCTATTTCCTGGCCTCCAAGCTTATAATTTTGAGACTTCTTTAAAAAAAAAAAAACATAATATTACAAATGCAAAATTATCAAAAGTGGCCATATATTGAGAATGAGAAAATAATTCTCAGCAAATTACTGGAGCTTTGCAAGTTGGTTCTCGTTTCGGAGATCTCTTTTAGGAAAGGCCGTGAAATGCTTACACAGAAATGAGTCATGCTTTCAACCTGGATTCCACACTTCACCTGGAACATTCTAAAACTCCTAATGACCCACAAAAGTCTTTGAAGATGAGATCTATAAAGTTAACCTTCATTGGCAATCTATTTATGTGACCAAAAAAAAAGTCCATTAACACTTTGTAAATGGATTATGGCAATCAGTTCCTCTCATTATTCAAAGTAACAACATCTGCTAGGTTTAATGACATAATGTTTCCATATGATGATGTGAATCTGTGATGAATTATGGTATGTGTAGGACACTATTAACCATTTATCAAATGTATTTAAAACTATAAAAAAAAAAAAAGTCTTTAACCTTGCTGTGACAATTTGTTTCCCTGCTGTATTAACTTGGGGGAGTTAAAGACCCCAGTTACACAAACACTAGTCTAGGTGTTGCTCTGAAGGAATTTTGCAGATGTAATTAAAGTCCCTAATGATGGACTTTAAGTAAGGGAGATTATCCTGGATAATCTGGGTGAGTAAAATTTAATGAGAAAGCCTTAAAAGCAGACCAGAGATTTCCCTGAGAGGGAAGAAATTCTACCACTGGACAACAGTTTCTCCCTGTGCCATCCAACTCATGATTTTCTCATATGGACTCAGGCCTCCTCATTTGGAACTTGGTTTCCCTGCCCCCACCATCCCATAAACCAATTCCTGGTTATAAATTTCAAGATGTTGCAATATGTGATACTGCTGGTTCTGCTTCCCTGAATCTTAACTAATACACTTGCTGTGAAGTACATTGTTTACCAGAGGACAAATGTGAAGGGTAAAGTGTTCTTGTTGAGACAAACACTGGTTTGTCAACATTCCTGTAGTTTGTGACTAGAATCTGTTGGATAAACCTTGTAAAACAAAAAATTTTTAATGATAATCTACCATTTCATATCCAAACATTCTTTTAGGGATATTAGCATATGATTATGCAATGCATTTTAAAAATTCATAGGCATTCTATCTATTTTATTAAAGTGAATTTGATATGTGTGACTGGATATATGAATATATTTTGAGCAAGATGAACCTAATGGTTCTGCTGCACTCTTTTTTTTTTTTTTTTTTTTTTTTTGCCACAGGTGGCTAAAAAGAATAATCCATTCTGTGAATCCCTTTTGGAAACTTTCCTATGTAATTGCACCAATAAATGATTCCAGTGGGAGAAAACGTGAAACCTAGTTGGCTTTTTTATGTCCGCTGTCATCTGAGTTGGTATATTTATTTTTTTCCACCACCATTCCTCAGACTCTTTTGACTCCTTCTCCTATCCCGTCCTCTTTGTTAACCTCAGAAACTTCACTTTGTTTATTAGTGCTTGCTAGTTTTGTTTTGCAGCTAAATATGCATTTTGCCTGGTCAAATTGTCTATCATAGAAATGTCCAATACTTGTCTTTGTCATTCTGTAACAGGGTGGTCCCCAGGAAAGGGGGAGGTTCCCTGCCCCACCCAAGGGAGGGTGGAGCTGAGCAGGAAGAGGAGAAGCTGCAGAAGAGACTGAGGAAGGAAGCAGGATGGAGCAAGGAGACCTGGAGGAGGCGCATGGAGCCTAGAGACACGTGAAGAAACTGCGCTTGTCTTTTGGTCGTGGACTGGGTGACACAGATGTGGGTGAGACCCGTGGGGAGGTGACAATGGCAGCTTTTATCTTGATGTTGATTTTGCTCTTTTCCTTCCGGGCTTGTCCAGTTGTTTGTGACCCTTTTCTGTGGGTCCCCACTGGAAGATGCTTTAGACTTGTAGCAGGCTTTGGGGCCTTGTTCTGGGCCAATCCCATTTGGATGGACTTTTACCCACGAGGGGATGGGTAACTCTGGATGTTTCATTTAGAAACTAGACTAGAAACTAGAAACTAGACTCTTTGCCTTACCTGTATTGTTTCCTAGTTTTATTAAAGTTCCTTCCCATTAAAGTCTCCTATGTTTTGTGCTGATGTGGCGGATGGCAGAACCCATTTAGAATAGGCAGGTTTGCAGGGTTTGGGCTGACCCTCTCCCTGTCCTATAACAATTCTGTCTTGCTTTATTACATATAACTCCCTCGAACTCCTTTCATTTTGCTGTAACATATATTTTCTTGTCTGTTTAAATGTACAGTTTATCTTAAAACACCCTCAAGTACCCTAATAGGTGCTAGCATAAAAATATTAAGCCTCAAACTTCTTGCTTTAAAGACCCCACAACTTACACTCTTAGAGAGTAATTAGATTAGAAGGTGAGAAACAGTGAATACATATGGATTCATCAGGTCACATACTTTCTTAAAACTTCCTAAAAATTTACTCCTGAACATTTATCCCAAATCCCTGGTCTATCTACATGTTCTCACATCCCTGATATTGTACTCCTGTCCAACCATATGTTGTTCTGATTTCCATCTCTCATTATATTCCACTGATATATCCTTGGATCATTTCAATCTTGTTCTTATTAATGTAGCTCTATACTTCTGGTCTTTATCCTACAATATATAGCCTCCGGTTATTTGTGGGACTGCTTCTTCTTATGTTTCATGATTCAGTTAAAAGAGTAGAAGGACTTTCACTGATGTTCCCTCTAGGCACATTCTATCAACTTACCTTGTTTATTTTCATATCTCTGATCAATATCACTACTCAAACACCTCATATTTATTTACTTATTTACTGTCTTTCTCTCCTTCAAAGAAAGCATAGTCCTTGTCTGCCTTTGTACAGCATAGACTCCTATCACCAAGAATTGTATCTGGCACATGGAAGGTGTTCAAAAATATCCTTGCCAAGTGAATGAACAAATGGCTGAAGAAATCACTAGATATGCAAAGGAGTAGCTCACTCTTCATATTTGGAATTCTTGCATTCCAAAGATATATGGGCCCTATAATGGTGATAGAGGTGTGGTTTCCCAACTTATGATCATATGTCCACTTCCAAAACCCCAGTTCAAAAAATTAATATCTAATGCTATTTTTAATATTACTTTTTTAAAAGATTTACTTATTTATGCATACAAGAGCTGGGGTACAGGCCAGAGGTATGGGGTAGGGGGTGAGAGGATTCACCAGAGGCAGAGTGGAGAACAGAACAAGCAGATTGACGGAAGTACACTGCTGAGGGGCGCAGCAGGAGAGTCAGGAGAGGTCTGCTGCACCATATGGGTTGCTCCCTGGCTGGCTGGGGGATCAAATTCGTGCTGCAGTGGCTGCGGACAGCTTCATAGGTTGTGTCTTAACTCCTTGAGTCATCAGGGAGGCCCAATATCTAATGCTGTTGATAACCATTTACATTCACTATTTCCTACATAGAAAGACAATTGGATTTATCCATTCATCACTTCATTTTATAATTGGCTGCTGACAAAGTTTGTTATAATGATAACAAAAAGGTGTTTTAAAAGAAATGAAAATAAGAGAGGTGTCGGTCATGAAACTATCCAAAATAATTTCACATTGTCATTATGGTAAAATAATTCACTGATTTTAATAAGGCAAAGTTAATCTTTTGTGATCTCATCATTCCTTTGTCCTCTGATTGATGACTAAATAAATGTAAGAAGAAGAAGAGTGGCAAACCTCAAAAATGACACCCTGGCAAGAAAAGATTTGGCAACTATATGTATAAAACATAGCAATCATTAACTATTGTTAGTCTATGAGTGTACAGTATTGTAAAAACCTTTTTTCTAATTCATATTCCCCATCCTATTCTGAGGTTTCTAGATAAGAACTGCCCAAACGTTAATATGTATAAAGATCACCTGGAAATCTTGTTAAAATAAAGAATCTGGACAAATAGGGACATAGAAAAGTATTCATTATCACTATCAGGAAATGAAAATCAAGACCACAGTGATATACCCACTCAAACCTGTGAGAATGACTCATACCAAAAAGACCAGACACAATAAGTGCTAGCCAGGATGTGAAGAAAGGAAAACCTTCTACACTGTTAATGGTAATGTAGAGGGGTCCAACCTCTATGGAAAGCACTATGGGGGTTTCTCAGAGGGTTAAAACTGATTTGCCATGTGACCCAGTAACTCCACTCCCCAAAAATTCGGAAACACTAATTCAAAAGGAAACCTGAACTCCCACAGTTATTACAGCACTATTTACAATAGCCATACTATGGAAACAACCTGTGTCCCAGAACATATAATTGAATCAAAAAGATATGGGATTCGTGTGTATGTGTGTCTGTGTGTGTGTGTATATATATATATACACACACATATATACGGTGTATACACACACACACACACACACTCACATACCATATAGAGAATATAGAGATGCTAAATAAAGTGCCAGATAAAGACAAGTTTAAAAGCTAGCACTTGAAAGCTGACTATAAAAATGAAGTACCTGGAATGGGAGGGATGGGGAAAGGGTGAGAGCAGAGTGAAGGGAGTACAGTGGACTATAGTGGTGGGCCATGGGTCATTTGGTAGCAGACGCACTATGGTAACTACACCTGATGGGAGAATCCTATACATCTAAAATACCAACATAACATAAGCCAACATTTCCTCAATTTAAAAAAATAATAAAATAAAATACGGAGTCTGATTCAATCAATCTGTATCTGGGCCTGTGATCCCGCTAATATGCTCCAGATTATGCCCTACTAAAATCCACTCCCCACGTTATGACACCAAGATTATAACTGCTAAATCTAGGCTCTAGATCAATATTGTCAATCTGCCATTCAGTTTCAGCTTTCATCAAGCAACAATCAAGTAACAAAGCACCGGTAGTTAACAGAGTGATGTAAATGATAAAATGATTTAATTGTCTTCAATTGACTTTTAAATGATGGTGGGTTTGCATATGATTCATGGCTAATATATCGGATAGTGCAACCTTAAGGCAATTTGATTCCCAAATTTAGCAAACTGTTTCAGGAATGTTTTTAATTAAATTCCTAGAAGACCCACCAAATATTTAAATAACAGTCAGAATAAATGATAGTGATTTGAAATCTGTTGAGGTTTTTTTTTAAGATCTTACTTTTTAGTTTTAGATTTCCATTATGTTGAAAGGAAAATATAGACATTTCTTATATATTCCCTTCTTCCCTACACACATAGACTCACACATAGTTGAATCTACATTACATTAATATATCATAAACACCCAAAATTTAGCTAAGTTATCTCTTACAGCTGAACATTCTATGATTTATATCACTCATTATTATATCAGAGTATTTTCATTTCCTAAAATAGCCTCTGTGTTCTACCTATTCATTTTTTTTTTGCTCCCTTCCTGACAACCACTAATCTATTTTTGTCTCCATAGTTGGAATCACACAACATTTGTCTTTTCAGATTGACTTCTATGACTCAGTAATATGCATTTATGTTTCCTCCATGTCTATTCATGACTTTTAGCTTACTTTTGTGCTGAAAAATATTCTATTGCGCGGATGTACTATGGTTTGTTCATCTATCACTTACAGATGTACATATAGAGATATATATTGTTGATACATTGTGTGATATGCATTCGGAAGTGAAAATACTCTGATATGATAATGAGAGATATAAATCATCATTCTTTTGTTCACCAAGTATTGGCAATTGTAAGTAAAGCTGCTATAAACATCCATGTGCAGATTTTTGTGTGGACATCAATTTTCAAACTCCTTTGGGTAAGTACCAAAATGTGCATTGGCAGATAGTATGTTAGGAGTAAGTTTGATTTTGTAAGAAATCACCAAAATGTCTCCTGCAATGATTGTCTGATTTTGTATTTCTACCACCATCAGATGAGAGTCCCTATTGCTCCTCAGCCTCATCAGCATTTGGTGCCGCCAGTGTTCTGGACTTTGGCCCTTCTAGAAGACTTATACTGGTCTCTTTGTTGTAATTTGCATTTCTCCTTTTACATATGAGATGAAGTGTCTGCTCTTAAAAATGTTTTTCATATATTAATGACTTGTGTTTTATAGGCTTCAAATTTTGAGCAGTGTGCTGTACGAGTATGCGAATGCGTGCGCACAAGCTAGTAACTTCTAAGGTGATTTGATGCCATAATATAAACAAGACATAAAATAATAGGGATTCCTACTTCCAAAATGTCTCAGAATTTTGTCCTCATCTAAATGTCTAATTACCTAAAATTTTCTGTATTGAATCATACATAGCAATCTCTGATTTCACTTTAAATGAATATATCCATAAATGCTTTCTTCCTGTTTTAATTATCTGTTCATAATATCAGTAATTCTTTCTATTTACTAGTACTAGATTTAAGATTATAGTCTAAAGCAAAGATATACTAAACTAGATTTACTAAAGCACTACATGTAATGCTTTTCACCTATATTTTAAGAACTTTATATACTAATTCTATATTTCAATAGAAAACTATCTCTTGTCTCTGTAATCAGAAAATGCTGGACTAAAGCTGCCTGTTGCTGCCAGAAGTCAACTAAACAAAGACAGGAATTGAATCTATAGCATGCATTTTATTGTCAGAAAACCAGTGATCTGAGAGAAGCTGGGGAGGGGGCGTGTAACGTGGGGACGAGTATAGTACCTCAACAACCTGCTCTCTCATCTCAAGCCAGCATGTTTTTAGTGAACTAAACAATCACAGTTAACTGTAAGCAAACCTCCTGCCACAACAGCCTATCAGGGTTGGTGCCCTTGTCTATGTCATGTCCCAAAGTTTGTTGCCTCCTTGGTCTTCTTGACACAGTTACATCCTGTTTTCCTAGTGCTGGGAAAAACATTCTGTTTTCCTGATGGCATCACTGAGGTTGAGTGAATATGCAAACTCCATCTCATTTATTAGGGTTTTAATTGATTGATTGGAAACCCCTTTTTTGAAACTCTAGTTTCGATACCGACCTGCAAATTGGATTGGATACTTACCTTACACAAATTGTCATCTATTTGCAAATTTTGGTTCTTCCAGTTTGCTTCAATAACTGACTACACTCCCCCAAACTAACTTTTACAGTTTTTCTCATACTTGACTAAAACCAAGAGCTAAAAACTAACACCCCCAACTTTTTTCCAAACCTATGCTGCCAACCTAGCAACATATGACTTAACTGGTTTGGTAAGGGACATCCACCACAAATTCCTGAGAATCTCTTTAGACCCTGTTTTAACTTACCCAGGAGGTTTATGACAATGTGTGATAGGTGTTTGTCTAAAACAATAGAGTAAGGACTAACAATGTTCAATTTTACTGAGTGCTCAGCCCGTGGAAGTAAAGACTGTTAAAAAAATAGCCCCCACAGAAACAGATAACCATAAATGATCACTCTGTCCTATTCTGAGCTAGACCCTCTCTGTCCTTTGAAATCCCCATAAGATTCATTGCCCTGCCTGAATAACAGCTCAAGCCTCCTTCCTGTCCTTTATTATGTTCTTTTAAATAAATAGTTTCCTTATCATAATAGTCTGAATAATATCATCTCTTTAATTATCCCATGCATTTTGTCTTTGGCAGAACAACAACAAAACAATTCACCTGAGATATCACAAATGCAGCCTTTTCTCTACACTACAAGTCTTAAAGATTTTAAAGATACATTGTGTATAGATTCTGGGGAATTTATTGGCAAAAACTGATCCAGAGACACTTCTAAGTAGTTTCCAGTTTTTTGAATAAGGCATATCAAAGAAGGGGTTTCAAGCTGTTTGAGAGCCCCTGGGAATATCTTGGAAGCAAAAGAGAGAATGTGATAGATGTTTCAACTTGAAAAGGAAAGAAAGGGAATACAAAAAGGGCATTAAAAACCCAGTAGGTAAGACTAAAAAGTCACCTGGGGATTAGGAAGTGTTTGAAAACTGTCCCAAGTTCCAAATTGATAGTTTAGAACATTGAAAGGAAGTCTGGCAAAATGCCTCTCATCATACAATTGCCAAATAACCTTCCACACACTGTAATTATTGAGTTCACAGGAATGTGTATAAAATGCAGAGCAAAGATTTAAGGTAGACTCTATAATGATAGTGTGGAGGGGGAATATATTGGTAATTGAGTTTTTTTTTAAGTGCTCTTTTGTAGGAAAAGTTTTTAAAATTCAGCAGCATCATCCTAAAAAGGAGATGAACAATTTTAAGTGAAAGTGATAAAAATAGGTAATATCATAGAAAAATGGCTGGTTGTAGAAATCAGCATAAGAATGGACTGCCTGAGACATATAATTTTCAACACTATTTGAACAAGGGGCTAGGTGTAGAGATACTTATAATGTGGATTTCTGAAATATATATATATACATTTTGTCTAGTCTTCCATCTTTTACTGGCCATGTGAGCCTAGATAAGTTATTTAAACGCTTTATGTGTATACCACAGTCTATTCCACAGGTACTTCATATAGAGAATAGGGACAGTAATAACTCCAATATCATAGAGCGGATTGGTGGAATAGTAACAAACTTTATCAATAAAGAAAATGCATAAAACTCTAAATTGAATCAAACTATGCTAAGTGCTTCACAACGGTCATTTCATTAAATATACACAGCAACATTATGGGGATGATAACTAATATGAAGCCCATTTTTAGCTGAAAGAAATTGAAGCACAGAAAGTTTACTTGACCTTCTTAAGGTCATATATCTAGATAGTGATAGAGTCTTGATCTGAAGTCAGACTTATGCTTGAAATTTCACACTTGCACCTTCATTGCTTTGAGTATTCTAAGTTTTACCCCCTTTATATGTGGCGATGTCTGCAAAAAACAATTTATAGCCATTAATATCTTATAAATTAGTAGGAATAATGCCTGAGATTGCAAAGTTTATGAAATAATGTAAAAGGTCAGGAGTGGATAAAAAAACAATAAGGCAAGATAATGATTTCCCAGTTATCAATGTGATGCCACTCATCTCCAGATCTACTCTTGACTGTCTGCTCCATAGTAGTGAACTAGGGTCTTGACACATTTCTACTTCGCCAGCTTGTATGATCCTGAGCTCTGTCACTAGGGGACACAAGAAGGACACTGGAGGAGAAAGAACTCTTTCTTCCAAGGTAGCTGCACTCCTCTCAGCAGGCTCCAGCAGTGTGGTGTCTCTGTTATGAGGTGCCGGCATGGCTCTTCCTGTGCTGAACTCCTACAGGGGTTCTCTAGTCACAGAGCCCTACAATGTAGGTTTTGCTTCTCCACAGCCCAGAGTCAGCAGCTTCCCTAATCACCCTTTCAAGCTGGCTTTGCAGCAAAGAGCACCTGTTTGGTACCACCCAGTGAGAGGCTTTCCATAATAGGCCCCAAGGCAAGAGAAGTGAGAGTCACCAGTGTGACTCCTCCCTGTGAACAGCCCTGGTGAAAAACCCCTCCCACTCCCCCCATGGCTTTGCAGTGAGTTCTCTGTGAATGACTTCCTCTCCCACCCCTAAGGGAAGATTTCTGGAAAGTTCCAACTTGCTATCCAGTGAGACATAAATAACCCTTCTCCAATAAGTTCTAGTTTCTAGCCCTGTGCTGAGTAGGCACCTTGCTCTTTAGATATACTGTTCCCATGTTCTTTAGAGCTCTCTTCACTTTTTACTAGCCCATTTTCAACAGTGATGATATATTGCATCTAAAATCAGAGGAAAATAAATGGACTTAAATATAAAATGAATTTTTTATTTAAATATTTTATATAATTCTTACATATTTTTTCACTTTGCACAATGTACGCATTTTCATTTTGGTTATATTCCCCATACAATTGCACTTCCCCCCTTATTTTGACTCTAGCCCTTCTTTTCCCCTAAAATGAATCCTAAAACATTAATCTCGGTTATCATTACTCCAGTTACCACTCATTGCCTTTTCCTTCTACTTTAGTCAGTTGTTTTTTTGTTGTTGTTGTTTTTGTGTTGGTATATCCCACAGGTACCTCCAGCTCTGACTATCCTGAGAACTAAATCTCAACTATCTTTTCCTCTTATCTTTCCTCTTTCAATGATCATTTTTTACATAGTTTTCCAAGCTAGAAACCTTTATTTGTTTGTTTGTTTGTTTTTGTTTATACATGCACTGGGTACAGTCAGAAGCGCCGGAGGGTGAGAGAATTCACCAGAGCCAGAGCCGGGAGCAGAACAGGCAGAAGGACCGAAGTACACTGCTGAGAGGAGCAGCGGGCGGCAGGAGAGGTCTGCGCGCCACGTGGGACCCTCCCCTGGTGGCCGGGGAGCAGCCGGGGATCGAACTGGCGCCGCAGAGGCCGCGGGCAGCTTCGTAACCCAGCGCTCAACCGCTGCGCCACCGGGGAGGCCCCAGAGTATATATTTTTTAAATTCTATTTCCTTAACATTTGTCAAATTAATTACTTCTTTCTTAAGTTCTCTTTAAGTTCAAAATAACAACAGTTACCATTTAATTAATGCTTACTACGTGCCAGACATCACACAGAACTAACTCATACAACTCCATAAAGCAGGTATCATTTGTCTTAATAATTTATTTAGAAATAAACAACTAGTAAAGGACAAAATAAGCATTCAAAATAAGGTAGCCAGCTGCAAACAGGAAGTTCCTGTTACTAAAGTATTCTGCTTGAGTCTAGTCCCATTTTAATGCAGCCACTACACATTTTACAGAAAGCTTTCTAAAATGAAAATCTGGTCATACCACTTTCCCATTTTAAACATTTCAGCAGGAATTTTATATCTCAATAAGACTGAATAGGCAGTGGCAGGTCATCATTTTCATTGCACTAGATAGGGAAAAAAAAAAAACAGGTCAACTACAAAAATGATATTTTTAAAGCCGTTGGAGAGCTATGGAAGCAAAAATTAGCAAATTAAAATTCCAGAGATGGTAGAGCCTGTCTTAGATGAACTTAAATCACTAAACATTTTCTTCACTATGGAGATTTATCATGTCTGGGCATTGCTAAGAAACAGATCTGCCACATATAGAGAGATTCTTCTAAGGGAAAGTACAATGAAAAGTGATTTTGATGGGTATGTGGACTGGTGTGACTTATTGGAATCTAGAGAAATTCCCAAACTATGACCAATATTTTCCACAGGAATGGACTTGAGAGAAAAAGCAATGCTTCCTGCAGTCTGAGGTACTTATTAGTCAATATTCTCCAAAAGGGAGCGCTCTAAAATAAGACTTTTGCAATCAGAAGTAGACTAAATTTAATTAAAGTTATAACAACACTGATCAAACTCAATTCTTAATTAGACTAAGATGACCAGCCCCTCATGCTTTCTGCCCAATTAAGGTAAGGGTGAACTATCTTTGGGAGGAAATAAGATTAATGGTAGTATCTACAGATCTTTTTTCCAATATTTATACAATAAAAAATCATACAAAAATTATAGCATTTGAAAACTAGAAGGAAAATGTGATCAATAACCAAGAGAAAAAAATAAATATAGAAACAGATCCCATCCAGATATTGTAGAGACTTTAAAATAATACTATTGTATTATTTTAATATACAATAATACTATTGTATTATTTTAATATAATAATACTATTGTATTATTTTAATGTAGAGACTATAAAATAATACTATTGTAATTAAGCTAAAGAAAACAGAAAACGGGGAAAAGGATGAAGCATGAGAAATTTCAACTGAGAATTAAATTTTCAAATGCACACTAGAACTGAATATGTTTGTGTATATATATTCATTATGTATACATAAATATAAAAATCTGAAATTGAGAACTCATTACTTGGGTTCAAAAACAGACTAGCGAAAGACGGGATTAGTGATTATAAAGAAAAGTCAATATAAATATCCAAATTGAAACCAAGGAGAAAAAGAAAAGGGAAAGAAGAACATAAGAAACATTTGTGATATAATGAAAGTTTAACATATGTCTAACTGCAATCGCAAAAAGACAGAAGAGAGCAGAAATTGGAAACAAACCGCATTTGAAAAGATGATGGCAGGGATTGTCCAAAAGTGAAGAAAGGTACAGTCAAAAATTCCTAGCAACTCCAAGAATATAAATACAGAGAAAAGTGTATTTATTCACATCATGATAAAACTGCTGGAAACGAAGAAAGAAAAATTCTTAAAGTTACCAGCAAACAAAAAAAAAGACAAAAAAGGGTTTTGCCTGTTGTTAGTTCTTGCTTGGTTCCTTTAAATAACATCCTCTTAAAAATATTTTAAGCCCTAGATATTTAATATCTATTTACTATTAACATGATTTTCAGGCAATAAATCGTTGAAACAATGGAGTACAAGAATAGATGCAATTACATATTTGAGTTAAAATAAATATGAGAATTTAGTATATAAAAAATACTGTAGAAATTCAAAATATTCTAACAGCGGGATGAGAGGAGCATTGACATATTTGCGCGTGTTTTCTAGCAGAGACACTCAAAGGAAAGGAAGGATAGGCAGACAAGGTAGATAAGAGGGCCAACCTGCGAGGAGTCCTACAGCGCTGTTGCTGTTTTGTGTGACTCCAGCCCCACTGGGAGGCAGCGCAGAGGTTGCCATATTTGTCTCCTTAACTGCAGATCAAAGTAGATGATGACCCTTTGCCACTGTTCCTTCAATGAAAGAAATTATCTGTGCAATATTTTCCGTTCCCCTCAAGTACACCGCAGGAGGGAGACCCTCCAAATCTGCCACATGGTGTTTAAAATCTTCTTTAAAAAGATTGGCAAGGGAAGTGGGTAATATATTGATCTCATTGGCTCTTTCAATTAATATATTACCCACATCTGTAACCTCCATCACCATGATGATATTGCATCCAAAAATCCTGGTTAGGAAGCTTGGCTGGTATCAGATCACATATGAGCACAGTCAAGGTGTTCATGATTGTGGTCCACAGAGACAGGAAGAGGCAACACCTGGGCTGCCAACTGTCAGGGGGGTCTTTCCCTTGGTGAGGCTGTTTTGTGCATTGACACCCATGTAGGGGCCCACAGGCTGCAGACAACTCTGTTCAGTTACCAGCAGTCTCAGACCCCAGGAGCTGTGGTCCAGGGCCCAGGGCCACGCCCAGTACAGCCTGCAGCAGTGACCCATGCAATGATGTTATATTTAAAGAGTTGAAATACAATTTAAAAAATAAACACTGTATCTAGAGTTTTAAATTGAGTGAAAACGTCCTTCCAAAACCAAAATAAAATAAACACGTTTTTCAGACACATAAATGCTGGGGAAATTATTCACCAGCAGACCTATACTATAAATACTGTAGGAAATTCTTCAGACTGAAAGAAAAAAAAGACCTGTTGTCACAAGAAGGCATAAAGAGTAATCACTAAAAGAATAATGCGAACAGAGGCCTCCCTGGTAGTGCACGGGATAGCTTCACCACTATGAAGCTATCGGCAGCCACTGCAGCAATATGTTCAATCCTTGGCCAGGAAGCTGACCCGCATGGCACAGCTGACCCCTCCTGTCTTGCCAGCTCTTCCCCTCAGCAGTGTATTTCAGTATATTTCAATCTGCATGTTCTGCTCCCCACTCTGTCTCTGGTGAATTCTCCCACTGCGCCCCCCCCCCACACCTCTAGCCTTCACTCCAGCTCTTGTATGCATAAATAAATAAAATAAATGTTTAAAAAAATGGAATAATTCAAAATACGTGATTAAAATATTCCAGTTATTTCCATTTCTACTATAATAAATGCCACAGTCCTTAGCAGAGTACAGGAGATACTCCATGAATGAACTGACCCTCATTTACATGTCTGGCTTTAATTCAATTCTTGCCCCTTCTAGAACAGTGCCATTTGGAAATAAATGTAGCATCTTTATCACACCATTTTACCCATATCACCTGGTATTTGCATGTGCTATTCCTTTGCCAGAAATATCATACCCTTTTTCACTACCTGACTCATATCAACTTAACTTTTAATAACCAGCTCAGATATAATCTACTTTCCCTGAAAATTCCACCAGAAGGTAGAGGAACTTGGCAGGTTATGTCTTTTGGGAATCTGGTGGTGGCCAGTGGGATGGCCAAAAGCAGCCTGTGTATGCCCAGCAGCAAGGCAGAGGAGAAAAGCCAACTGAGAAGCAAAAGCTGGTGCTGATGCTAAGTTGAGAAGCCCTGAGTGGCTGGTAAGCAGCCTGAGTATGCTGAAGACCAGTGAGTCTCGTAAAATCACCTGTGGGTGATGCCCTGCTCGTTGTCGACTGAGGGTGAGGAGCTGAGGAATGTAGAGTTTTGGAGCCCAAGCCAAATGTAGAGTTTGGATCCCCGACCCATGTGCTTGTGCAGTGGGTTGGCCTGAGTGCAGGGGTCTGCGAGTCGCATTGGTGGCTATGAAGGCCGAGTGTTGGAGCGACTGCAGACAGAAACCCTGAGGGTTGGCGATTACCCCAACAGAATAGAATCACCAATCCCAGAGCGAGTGCATCCTGGGGGTGGATGTGGTGTGTGGCTTGTAGCCGAGACTACAGCCAGAGAAGGCCAGGAAGCCTGACGGGACCTGGCGTGTTACAGTAGATGCTGTGAGTGGTTCCCCTCCCTCGTATGAGCAGTGCCTTCGGCAGATTTGGTGGCTCATCTGCTGGTACCAATAATTGTCTTTTGCCAATAGGTTGGGGCCCTGCCTGGATTTATTTGTGTTCTGTTGTATTTTGTTGTTATATTGTGATGTATTTGCTTTTGTGGGCCATGGCTGCATTGTTTATGTTTGCTAAGAAAATTGTATATATGAAGACTATATGGCAGAAAATCCTGAGGGGGTGGACTGTAGGGTAAAGAAAATGTCAGGCTTTTCTGCCCTCCTGCCGTCAGGACAGATGATGGATCTTTGCAGAAAACCCTGAGGGGGTGGACTGTAGGTTAAAGAAAATGTCAGGCTTTTCTGCCCTCCTGCCGTCAGGACAGATGATGGATCCTTGCAGTCCTGAATGCATGCCTGATGGCAGGCACCTGGAGTAGGGTGTGGGCATAAGTAGAAGGGATTCACCTGGGCTGAGACTGTGCTTTTTAAGGGCGGCGTCACGGGGATGCCAGCAGAAGTCAAAGAGAAGCCGAGCAGAAGCAGAAGAGAAGCCAAGAGAGAAGCAAAGAAGCAGAAGCAGAGAACGCCAGAGAGCCCAATTGAGTGAAGATTTGCTGGAGGCTGGGAGGACTGCCAGCACCCCTGCCTGCTGTGTACCTGGTAATCCCAATAAAAGCCTGCAAAACCACTGAGGACTCTGACTCCCCCTTTACCCGGTCAGCTGGATCAGAAAACCTGCACTGTGTCCAGGCCTGCCTTTACAATAGTATTCCATTGTTTATATTCACCACATCTTGATCTATTCATCTGTTTCAGTGCATTTATGTTGTTTCCATATCTTGGCTGTTATAAATAGTGCTATAATAAACATAGGAGTGTAGATTTCCCTTTGGATTAATGTTTTGTGCTCTTGGGTAGATTCCTAGTAGTAGGATAGTTGGGTCATATGGCAGATCCATTTTCAGTATTTTGAAGTATCTCCACATAGTTTTCCATAGTGACTAGACCAGTTTATATTCCCACCAACAGTGTAAACAAGTCTTTTTTCTACTCCACGACTTCTTTAACACATGCTGTTTGTTTTGTTGCTGTTATAATATGCGTTATTTTCACAGGTATGAGATGGTATCTCATTGTGGTTTGATTTGCATTATGCTCACATTAAGTGATGATGAACATCTATATAATTTTTTTAAGGAGGTGATATAGACCATTTAGACAAGTTACTCAATTTTTTTAAGATTTATTTATTTATGCATACAAGAACTGGGGTATAGGCCAGAGGTGCAGGGTGTGAGAGGATTCATCAGTGACAGAGTGGGGAAGAGAACAAGCAGATTGACTGAAATACACTGCTGAGGGGAACAGCGAGCGAGACAGGAGAGGTCTGCTGTGCCATGTGGGTAGCTCCTTGGCTGGCCAGGGATCGCACTGCAGAGGCTGCGGATATGTTTATAGTGCTATGCTTAACCCCATCAGCCACCAGGGAGGTCCAGTTACTCAATTTTTAATTGTTCTCTCATTTTCCTTCAATGAAATCCTTTGCTAATTTAATTATCTGGCTCATTGTTCACTTTTTGACTAAATTTAATTGAAGTCACTGTCAAATTTTTCACCCTTTCTCCTATCACTTTGGTAACCATTAATTTTTTTCTTTTTTATGGAAGTTCAAATTTTTATTTTTTTCTATCATTTGCTTGTAATTGTTTTTAAAGTATTTATATTCCACAAATGAATGAAACCATCCAAAATCTGTCTTTCACTTTTTTTTTTTTTTTGGTGGTACCCTCGCCAGTGGCCAGGGATTGAACTGGCGCTGCAGAGACTGCGGGCAGCCTAGCAACCCAGTGCTCAACCGCTGCGCCACCAGGGGAGGCCCTTTCTTTCACTTTTTGAATGATTTCACTTAACATAATTATCCCAAGGTCTATTCATTTTGTGTCAAATGCCAACATTTCACTTTCTTCACAGCTGCATCCTTTATTCATTTATTATTTCTAGATTTTTTTTGGGGGGAATCTTTTGATTTCTCTAAGTATATTAACATGCTATCTGTGAATAGTGACAGTTTTACTACTCTTTTCCAATTAGGATTCCCTTTATGTTTGTTTGTTTGTTTTTTTCTTTCCTACTTTCTTCAGCTAGGACTTCTAAAACTATGTTGACTAGTGGTGATAGTGGGCATCCCTGTTCCTGATCTCAGCTTTTTAACATTGAGTATGATATTGGCTGTGGGCTTCTCATATGTGAATTTTATAATATTTACGTAGGTTTCATTGGAGGGCTTTTTCATAAATAGATGTTAGATTTATTGAATACTTTTGGGGTATCTATTGAGATGATCATGTGATTTTTGCTTTACTTTCATTGAACTGATGGATAGGCATTTTTTTTTTTTTTTTAAGATTTATCCATCCATCTATACAAGCACTGGGTACAGTCAGAAGCGCGGGAGGGCGAGAGAATTCACCAGAGCCAGAACGGGGAGCAGAGCAGGCAGAAGAACCGAAATACACTGCTGAGGGGAGCAGCGGGCGGCCGGAGAGGTCTGCGTGCCATGTGGGACCCTCCTATGGTGGCCGGGGAGCAGCCGGGGATGGAACCACAATGCAGAGGCTGCGGGCAGCTTCACAACCCAGCAATCAACCGCTGCGCCACCAGGGAGGCCCGTGATTTTTATATGTTGAACCATCCTTGCATTCCTAGAATGAAATCTACTTGTTTGTGATGGACAATTCTCCTGATATGTTGCTATATTCAGTTTGCTAAAATTTTGTTGAGAATTTCTGAGACTATGTTCATCAAAGATATTGGTCTATATTTTCCCCTTCTCCTCCTCCTTTCTTTGTCTGGTTTTGGGATTAGGGTAATGTTGGCCTCATAGACTGTATTGGGGATATATCCTCCCTCTGTAGTATTTTTTGAACAGTGTGAGTAGGACAGGTTTTAGAGCTTCTTTGCAGGTTTGATAGAACTCACTGGTGAAGCCATCTGCTCCTGGGCTTTTGTTCAGAGGTATGCTTTTTTATTACTCTTTCAATGCTTGTAATTGTACCATTTCATCCTGTTTTAATTTAATATGAGTTAAAGAATATGATCTCATGTGTTTCTGCAGCATCTGTTGTAATTTCACCTCTTTCATTTCTAATGTTATTGACTTTTTTCTCCCTTCATTTCTTCCTAACTATAGTTAATGGCTTATCAATTTTGGTTTTTGTTTGTTTGGTTGGTTGGTTGGTTGGTTTTAAAGAACCAACTCTTGTTTTCACTGATCCTTTGGACTATCTTTTTTTTGTTTTCTATTCCATTAATTTATACTCTAATATTTGTTATTTCTTGGTTTCTTCTGTTTTTTGAGTGCTTTTTTATTCATTTTCTAGTTTCTTCAACTGTAGGTTTACACTGTTAAATTGAGATCTCTCATTTTTTAATGTGGGTCTGTATAGCTATGACTTCCCCCACATTACTGCTCTTAAAGCATCTCATGGGGTCTAGTAGCTCGTCTCTTTTCATTAGCCTTGATATTTTTTTTTTTGTCTTGATACTGTTTATATCTTCTTTGATTTTTTTTCGTTGACCCAAGAGTTGTTCGAAAACATATTGTTTAGGGCCTCCCCTGGTGGTGCGGAAGTTGAGCACTGGGTTGCGAAGCTGCCCGCAGCCTCCGCAGAGCCAGTTCCATCCCCGCCTGCCAGGTGAGGGTCCCACATGGCGCGCAGACCTCTCCTGTCACCCGCTGCTCCCCTAGTGTACTTCGTAGGTCTGCCTGCTCTGCTCTCCTCTCTGACTCTGGGGAACTCTCTCACCCTCCTGTGCTTCTGACTGTACCCAGTGCTTGTATAAATAAATAAATAAATCTTTAAAAATATATATATATTGTTTAGTCTCCACATATTTTGGGTTATTCTAGGGTTCCTTTTATTTCTAGCTTTATAGCGTTGTATTGTATGATGATGCTTGATGTAATTTCTTTATTTGTATATTTTCTGAGATTTGTTCTATGTCCTAGTGTATGATCTATTTTTGAGAATGTTCCATGTACACTGGAGAAGTATATTCACTCCTTTTAGTATGGAAAACTCTGTAAATGTCCAGTAAATCCATCTGTTGTAATACTTTCTAATTTTTTATTGCTCTTTTTACCCTTTGTTTCTCTCTAATTTTACTGGGTGGCCTAGCTTAGTATTAATTTATTTGTTTCTTTGTCTGCAGGTATCTATTCTGGATTTTTGGTTAATTCTTACTATGGGGGTTATACTTGAATTTCTAAGGTATAGGTCCTTTATGAGCTGGTGTATGCCCTCTGATATTTAAGTACTAGCGAATTCTTGGCTGTCAAGAATTAAACCAAGAATTTAAGTCTTTTAGGATTGTGATCATTTCCCACCACTCTCTTCTTGCCTGGAGAGAAATCTGGGGAACTCTTAAGTTAGGATCCCTTATAAGCCTTTTTTTTTTTTTTCTCACTTCCTGCAAAATACTTTCTTTGTCATTGTCTTCATTTTTAAATAGCACATCAGGACCTAAAACACAAAACATTCCAAACTAATTCACTCTGATTCACCTCTACTGATATCTCACCATGAAATAATCTCTTAACCAACTTGATATCACTTGGACATCTGCCCATCTTCATCCCAAATGTGACATTCTTCACATTAATTCCTTGATTTGGAGTTCCTTTTCTCCTCTCTCATCCTTTGAAGTCCTTTTCATCTTAAGTCCCAGTCCACTTGTGACTGCAACACTGAATTCCTTCTTCTGCTCCAGTCAGAGTTAATCTGGCATCGTCAGTGTCACTTCCACAAAACCTCACATGTGGAGTCATGTGTTATATATTCTACTTCCCTCAGTAGTTTGGATCTGTCTCTCCTAAGTTGGTAGAACCTTTTAAAAAGGAGCTATATTCACTTTCAGAGAAGACAAGTGAATAAAAATATTTAAATTAGGGCAAAGAAAAACTGAAGAAGAATATAAAAGATGAAACATCATTTAAAAATTATATAGAGGGCCTCCCCAGTGGTGCAGCAGTTGAGCACTAGACTGCGAGATTGTCTGCAGCCTCTGCAGAGCCGGTTTGATCCCCGGCCCCCCACAAGGGTTCCACATGGCGCAGCAGACCTCTCCTGCCATGCCTGCTGCTCCCCTCAGCAGTGTAAGTCAGTCTGCCTGTTCTGCTCCCCTCTCTGTCTCTGGTGGGTTCTTTCACCCTCCCACGCATCTAACTGTACCCAGTGCTTGTATAAAATAAATAAATCTTTAAAAAATATATATAGAAATCATGGACACATTTTATATGAATTAATTCAGGAGAAAAATTTCTCTCTGAGAGTATTTCCATCCAGTCATCCACTCCCTCATCTCTACATACACATCTTCTTTTCACAAAAGTAGAATTCATCTGTGACTGAAGGAGAATTTTTCTGCTGCATAATAGATATGATCCCTCACATCAGCAAGCACTCATATCACTGAGAAGAAACATTTTGCTGCCCTCACTGTTTCTCTCACAGTTCCTTGTTTGCCAGCTTGTGATAATTCCATGTCATCTATCTTTTTGCCTCAGTTCTGACTCATTTCTCCAACTTGGTTTGCTTATATATACACATTGTGTGTCTGCACTACCCTAACTCTCTGGTTATGAGGGCCCCTCTTTACATATAGGATTTTCAAACAGAAATTCATCAAATACTTACAAACTCAGAAGCCCATAACTGTTAGAAAAATAAAACACTACTTTGTACATCTTGCTTCAAATTTTCAGAGATCATTCACTTACATTTTCTAAGCTGCCTTGTCTAATTATTGTATTAATTTTGCACAGCAGTTGGAAGTCTCTAAGACAATACAGTTTGAGTAGCCTCTATTTATAGTGTTTCACATGAAAAGAATAAAATGAATTGTTAGAGATTCTGTTCTAAAGAAGTCTTAGGATGTTCCTTTCTCTGGTACCAGTTTTGAAAATTAATATTATTTGTGGAGATAGGTTCTCATGCATGGCAGACTCATAAAACATATTCACATCATTCTGACTTCAGAAAAAATAAAAATTTACTTTTTATATATTTCAGCCTGATGGCTGTCCTTTCTGAGAGTACAGATGAGCAGCTGAGCTATAAATCTTAACAGTCATATCGCACTTAATTTCCTTGCAATCTATATGTCAAACAAGTGTTACTGTCATACTTTTCTGTTTTGATTGGTTGAGTTTCCTAGGGAGGGATGCTGGAAATGTTATGATGGCTGAGAACTTACATTCAGAAAATGATGGAAGTTCTGAAATTTGGGGACATTCCTCTTCTGGCTCTTCCCTAAAATATTTCTCAGGGTCTAGAAGAAATGCTGGTTTATTCACATCAGGCAGTTCTTTCAGAGTTCCAATGCTTAATGATCTAAATGCACCTTTTCAACAGCAGGTTTTAGTGGAAGAGAAAGAAAAAAAAGTACATAGCATTAATTTCTCAGAAAGATCTAGTATATCCCCAAGTTAACTTTTTTAAATTTAACCTTACTATTACTTGACTCATACAGCTGCAGTGATCAGCAAGCCCTATAAACACAGCTGTGCAAGATAAATCCATGGGCCTTTTATTCAAAGAAACTAAAAAGAATGCAAGACTTTCCATTCATTCATTCTTTATTTTGTATTTTTTTGCTATTTTCCCTTAAAAATGAGTATTCAGCAGTTTTGGAAAAGGTCCAGTTTCTCTTTTATCTACAGGAAAATTGTATTTTTTGTGAAAATGAAATTTTTTTTTTTTTTTTAGTGTTTAACAACGCATTTGCAGGTACTTTTTTTATTTTGATAAAATGTAAACTAGAGCTGTTTCATTGTATTTGTTATGCACACAGTAAGATGATGCAAAGAATAGCTCTTTCAATCATGCCCTTAAAAGCCAAGTCTTTCACAAAGTGAAAACATTTTATTTTTGCTTCAGAGGATAAATGGATAATGAAATAGAAGTCTACAAAAGTTTAACACAAGATGTGATGTTATGTTTGTTTGTTAGCTCTGTCTCACTGGTTTTCTGTTATCATGATGGCTCAGTATCGGGGGTGTGGGGGTGGGGGGAAGTAAACTGATGCATATTTAGCACCTGACATGGAATAAGTCATGTGTAGTGTCGGGTCATTCTCAAAACTTTGCAGGCATCAGACTTCCTGGAGAGCTTGTTAACACATGAAATTGATATTCAATGCCCTCATCTCAGAAAAGGTAAGGTGAGGATGGGACCACAGAATTTACATTTCTAAATTCAGGTGGTTATGATGCTGCTAGACCAGGTAACACACTTTGAGAACCATTGTGTCATGGTAAACCAAAAGAAATATTTCTACAACCTATAAAATATTATTGTGTCTTTCTGACAGATGAGGGAACTGAAGCTCTAGATGATTTAATGGAGTTCACATATCTGGTAAAAGGCAGACCATGGACTTGTGCTCAATTGCTGTTTGACTCCAAAGGTTATGTTCCAAAGCATAATAATAATAATAACAGTAACAATAGGAATACTGATACTGATAAAAACATTGAGTTTCTATCATATGCCAGGCACTGTCCTAAGAGCTTCACATATAGTATCGCATATCATCCTGACGAAAATCTTATGGATTATATTTGTTTATAAATGTGCATTGAATGTTAGCAAACAGTTATCATTTGACAACAAATTTCATCAGAAATTCTAAAACTATATATATGTTCTATTAAAATATAATGACACCTTGAACATAAATCTAAAAATGATCATTATACAATGAAGTGTTAGGAATAATTTTCACTCCATTTATAAATAATACACTTCTGTAGAATGACTTTTCTGTTTCAAATAATTTTTTTTAATAGTTCTTTTCTTCGTTAAGCAAAAACCTAACCAATACATTGTTCATTGTGACTTTAGATTTCCTGAGGGCAAAAACAGCTTTTAGTCATTTTAAATACATGTGTTTCTTAGACACTACACTTCAGCCACAATTTGTGTGTTGTGCAGCCTTGAATAAGTCATATTCATATCTGAGTCTCAATTTGCTCCTTTGTAACACGAAGATCCCAGAACCTTGCCTTCACATCAATTAAGGAATGCCAAAATTCCTGGCATAAGAGTAGATATTTGTCATATTCATACCAAGGTGTAAAATAATAACATTACAAAAATATATCAACAGTGATTACTTACTAGATGATGCTTGTATAACTTCATCTTTGAAAAGTTTGTGTGTTTTTTTCTTATCAATGTTTCTTCCCTTATATTTCATAACTAACTTTATGCCTTCTAATGGTCTGACACTGAAAGAAAATAATTCATGCTGAAATAAAATATTAACCCCAAAGGATGACTAGATACTTTGTAGCTATAAATACATACTTCAATTTGACAAAAAAAAAAAAATAATTTACTCTATGGACCTAAGAAGTGACATTTGTCTATACCAATCAAGATATATCTTTGAATAAAATGACTGCTAGATTGATAATAATATAAAAGGATGAGAGGCCAATAAGCTAGTTAAGAAAAGACCCTGTCCTCATAATAAGTAGCAGTTCAGAAAAAAAATCTATGCAGAAGAAAATTTCATAGAAACACAAACATATTATCCTTGTCCTGTTTGTAAATTCCATGGACTAATCAGAAGTAAACACCAGTGGCATATGTCAACTGTTCTTTTTTCCAGTGTTAAGAAAATGTTCACAATGCAAAATGTTTAGTATTTTTAAGCATTTCATACTTAATTTTCAGTTTTAATCTATGAAATAGGACTTTATCAATAAAACATAGGGAGTGAAATCACTTTCTACCTATAAATAATTCAGTCAGAAAAACAGAAAATCATATCAAATACATTTAGCATTCATTGTCATATACCTCAGCCTCAGCAGCTTCAAGTTGTGTGGTCAAAAATCATTATTATTCTCTTGGGAGCATCAGGTTAGTAAACATACCTATCCTCTGCAAAATTGAGGAGTGTGGGCCTCCCTGATGGCACAAGGGGTTAAGCACTGCACTACAAAGCAATCTGCAGCCTCTGCAGCACGAGTTCAATCCCTGGGCAGCCAAGGAGCAACCCACATGGTGCAGCCAGCAGACCTCTCCTGACTCGCCCAGTGCTCCCCTCAGCAGTGTGCTTTGGTCAGTCTGCCTGTTCTGTTTTCCGTTCTGTCTCTGGTGAATCATTTCATTATCACCTGGCCAAGGTTGTTTTTGCCAGGTTTCTCTGCTGTAAGATTACTTTTTCTCTTCCTTTCTATATGCTCCTCTTCGGAAGCACCTTTCCAAGTCCATGTTTCAGGAGAAAAGAGGAAAGGAATAAACACTATATTCTTTTTTTTTTAAAGATTTATTTATTTATGCATACAAGAGCTGGGGTACAGGCCAAAGATGTGGAGGGTGAGAGAATTCACCAGAGACAGAGTGGGGAGCAGAACAGGCAGACTGACTGAAATACACTGCTGAGGGGAGCAGCAGGCAAGTCAGGAGAGGTCTGCTTTCATCGTGTGGGTTTCTGGCCAGCCGGGGATCGAACTTGTGCTGCAGAGGCTGTGGATTGCTTCATAATGTGGTGCTTAACCCCTTGCACCACCAGGGAGGCCCAACACTATATTCTTAAGAAGGGGATCATATTGAAGCAGGGATGTATGGATGCTATAACTGTCCAAGGACAGTGCTCAGTAGAGGAAGGTCACTGTCTGAATTCTTCATCTGTGCGCACAATTGTTAAGAACACTCAGGTTCAGGGAACAATATTAATGAGGTTTAGTTAACAGGGTAAACAAAGAGTTACAAGTGGCCATGTATCTCACCCCAGATAGAGCCCATAGTGTCCAGGACAAAAGGCTGCTTCTCCAAGATAGCATAGTCCTGCCAGCTAGGGCCTGGAGTGCTTGGCAGCTGGAGGGACCCACAGGAGGCAGCTAAGACCATGCCACAGCAGCCTGCAGCAGTAGTCGCAAGATTGGGATAAACAGCAGCGAACACTGAAGCAGACAACAGAGGCCGCAGCACAGGAAATTATGATGGACTATCCGAGAAGCACCTCTTCATGAGCCTTTGGTCCACATCAACATCAGCTTGGGACACACAGGTATGGGGTGCTTGATGCTTGCTCTCTCTCTAGGCAGCAATAGCAACAAGGCCAGAGACAGTTCAGCCACCTGGTTACCTGCAAAACTTTTCAGCTTCTCTCTTCTGAGGTCAGTCACCAAGGCTGCTGCTTTCTTCTCAAAGTCAGGTACCAAGTGCAAGGGCTCTAGCCTGGAGATCGATGATTTGGGGATCACAGGATCCCTCTTATGTTTCCTTCTATTCCCTTTGCAGAGTTGCCCACCCCATTGATACCTCCAGACTGGATCATTCAAACTAGCCCTTTCAACCTGGTGCCCACTGAGGGCAGGGACGCCCACATGCCACAGCCATTGGATCAGAGAAAAAGAACACCACATTTCCATGGCCCCCGCTTGCCAGGCAAGGGGACTTAAAATGCCAGTCTTGACCTGCAGTTTACACTACAGGGCCCTGGTGACATTATCAACACAAGTTATTTGCAATTTTTAGGGTTTAGGCTCACTTCATACAATCTTTCTTAACTACTTTGCAAAGGCAGAATGGGCCATCATCTTAACAATTCCTTGGTGAGGGGATTTGCTATCACAAAAAACTGATGGCAGGTGGGAACTTTTTCCCCAAATCACACCAAGATGACCTCCCTCACAATATGTCATCTCCTATGGATTTAACCACTATTTGTCCTTCTGAAAACAATTATGTTATCCTTAAAACATTATTTTAAGTTAGTAAGAAAATCTGTAAAAAGAAGTTGGTGGTGAATACAGAAATGACAGTATAATGAAGTTAGGGTTTGCAGTTTTTACATTAAGAATACATCATTTTTTTCCAGAAAATTGTATTTGACATAAACTAAGGTGCAAATGATTGAGGGCCTCCTAGAAATAAGATTTATCTTTTGGCTGATTAACACCAGGCCTTGAGTTTTAGCAAAACAGCCTGCACTATTGCTGATTTTAGACCATTTTCTTGCTGTCTTGCTCATCCAGTGATATTTAAATTAAGTATATTTTGGGGTTTTTTTAATATATTTTTTAGTTTTTTACATCATTGTTCATTTTTAAAATATTTGCTTCCCCCCACCCCCTCAGGCGTAGTCTCCATAGAGTTTCCTTCACCAATGTACCCTTGCACCCTCACCTCAGTCCCCTGTGCTCCTCCCTCCCTCCCTCTGATCCCTCTCCCTCCTCCTCCCTTGCAGTATGTCTCTGGTTTATAATTGTCTGTTTTTGCTTTACTGTGTTTGTTACTGTTATTTTTTTTTTACACTGATGTCTCATTTGGTTCCCCTATATTCCTGCCATAAGTGAAACCATCCGATATTTTTATTTTTCCTTCTGGCTTATTTCACTGAGCATAATTCCTTCTAGCTCCATCCACATGGTATGAGTTTATCTTTTTGATTGCTGAATAATATTCCATTGTGTATTTATACTACATCTTCTTGATGCAGTCATCTGTTTTTGGGCATATGGGTTGCTTCCAGGTTACAATAGGTTTTACAATAAGTAAAACCTATTACAAATAGGTAAAACCTATTACAAACCTGTTACAATAGGTTTTACCTATTTTAAATAGAGCTGCAATAAACACAGGAGTATAGGTATTCATTTGAATCAGTGTTTTTGTGTCCTATGGGTACATCCCTAGAAGTGGAATTACCAGGTCATATGGTAGGTCTATTTTTAGTAGACTGAGGAACCTCCAGACAGCTTTCCATAGTAGTTGGACCAGTCTTCACTCCCACTAGAAATTTAGGAAAGTTCCTTTTTTACCACGTCCTCGCGAAAATTTGTTCTTGCTTGTTTTTCTGATATGTGCCATTCTTACTGGTGTAAGGTGGTATCTCAATGTGGTTTTAATTTGCATTTTCCTGATTATAAGGGATGTTGAACATTTTTTCCTCTGCCTGTTAGCCATTTGCATTTCCTCTTTGGAGAAATGTCTTTTAAGGTCTTCTGCCCATTTCTTGACTGGATTGTTTATTTTATTTTTGTTAAGACGTGTGAGTTCTTTGTATATCTTTGTGATCAGTCCCTTATCAGTTGACTGGAGTACAAAGATTTTTTTTTTCCCCAATCAGTGGGGTGTCTCTCTGTTTTGTTTAATGTCTCTTTTGCTGTGCAGAAGCTTTTCAGTTTGATGTAATCCCAGGTGTGTATCTTTTCCTTGACTTTCTTTGCTTTGAGTAATGAGTCTTTAAAGATGTTATTGCAATGTATGTCTTGTATTATTTTAGCTATATATTCTTCTATATATTTTATGGTTTCAGGTCTATGTCCAGTTCTTTTATCCATTTTGAGTTGATTTTTGTGCACGGTGAAAGGTAGTGATCTAGTTTCATTTATTTGCATGTGGTGATCCAGTTTTTCCAGCACCATTTATGGAACAAAGTGTCCATGTTTCATTGCATATTCTTTGCTCCTTTGTCAAAGATTAGTTGTCCATATAAATATGGTTCCATTGGTCGGTGTGTCTCTTTTTCTTCTAATACTAAACTGTTTTAATTATTATGGCTTTGTAGTATAGCTTGAAGTTTGAAAGTGCAAAATCTCCTTTTTTCCGTTGTTTTCATCAGTAGGACCTTGGCTATTCATGGTTTTTTTGTGGTTTCATAATGAATTTCATCAGTATTTGTTCTATTTCTTTGAAGAATGTCATTGAGATTTTTATTGGAATAGCGTTGAATCTGTATATTGCTTTTGGTTGGATGAACATTTTGATAATGTTAATTCTTCCAATCCATGAGCTGGGGATGTCTTTCCATTTCTTTGTGTCTTCTTCAATTTCTTTTAACAGTGTTTCATAATTTTCTTTGTATAGGTCCTTTACCTCTTTTGTTAGGTTTATTTGGAAGTATTGGATTTTTTTTTGTTTCAATTGTAAAAGGGACGGTTTTCTTGATTTCTTCTTCTTCAATATTGATTGTTTGTATATAGGAAAGCTACTGATTTTTGTGTGTTGATTTTGTATCCTGCTATTTTACTAAACTGGTTGATTATTTTGAGTAGTTTTTCTGTGGATCTCTGAGCTTTCTCTATGTATATTACCATATTGTCTGTAAATAGTGATAGTTTTACTTCTTCTTTCCCTATTTGGATTCCTTGTGTCTTTCTCTTGTCTTATTGCCCTGGCTAGGACCTCCAGTATAATATTGAAGAGCAGTGGTGAGAGAGGACATCCTTGTCTTGTTCCTGATCTTAAAGGAGAGGCCTCCAGCTTTTTGCCATTGAGAATAATATGGGCAATGGGTTTGTCTTATATGGCTTTTATCATGTTAAGTTATGTTCTTTCTATCCTGAGAATTTCAAAGGCCTTCATCATAAATGGATGTTTGACTTTGTGGAATGTTTTCTCAGCACCTATTGATATGATCATATGGTTTTTATTTTTCTTTTTGTTGATGTGTTGGATTGCACTGATTGATTTCTATATGTTCAACCATCCTTGTGCCCCTGGGATGAATCCCACTTGATCGTGGTGCATTATCCCTTTCATGCATTGTTGGATTCTGTTGGCAAGGATTTTGTTGACGTGCATTAAGTATATTTTGTATAAAACAGAAGACTGTGCCTATCTCCAAGGATTATAATGACAATTAAGCACATAAAGACCTTAAAACAGTGCCTGAAGTATGGTAAGACCTCAAAAAGTATTGACTATTGTCACTTCAAGCAGGAAATGGCAATACTTTTCACTCAAAGCATGGCGTTCCAAACATCATTACAGCCATGGTGGTCTATACAAGTATTTTTAAACTGAAATTTAAAAGATTGAGTAGATTTTCATTTGTCATACATGGGCTTATATATTTATTGCCACAGATTATTGGCAAAAGTAGACTTCAATCCTCCAAAGTTTTGTGTCATGTACAGTCTGATTTAAAATGAGATGTTAATGTTTTGTTTATTTTTTCTTGTAACAGTCCATAAATCTTCAAATTTAATTTCTAATGTATGATCTACTATCAGAAAAACTGGATAATCTATAATAAATAAATAATATTAACTATAATTTCCTTCTTAACAATCATATGGAATTTAGAATATTTATTTTACCAGCTTAAGAACATTGATTTTAAGTGTGTCTACTGCCTTATAATATCTTATTGAGAACTTAAAGGAAATTTGTTTCATTTCCCATCTGATTATTTTATTCTAGTGTCTAAAATTTTTTCTTTCCCCATAACCAAAATTTTAAAACATTTATTTTTTTTTAAGATTTTATTTTATTTATACAAGTGCTAGGGTACAAGCCAGATGTGCCAAATGGTGAGAGGATTCACCAGAGACAGAGTGGGGAACAGAACAGGCAGACTGATGAAATACACTGTTGAGGGGAGCAGCGGGCGAGACAGGAGAGGTCTGCTGTGCCATGTGGGATTTTCACTGGCTGTCTGGGATCTAACACGCGCTGCAGAGGCTGCGAGCAGCTTCATAGTGTGGTGCTCAACCGCCTGTGCCACCAGGGAGGCCCTCCTATAACCAATTTTTAATCGTACAAAAAGTAAATATATCAGATAAATAGAAGGTGACAGACACCTGCTCTTTTTGCCCTAAAATAAGAATAAAAATCAAAGGGAAGATCCCTACAAATAGGTAGCTTGAATCTGACATTCGTCATTTGTGATTGAGCGGTTTAGTACAGAGAAGGCTATCTGCAAAATAGTGAGTGTATCCCATTGGAATTATTCAAGAAGCAGTTGTGTTATGTTTTTCTGAAGAATGCTTAGAGAATTGGTCTAATAGACTATTGATACTTCTTTCTACTTCATCATTAAATTATTGAAAAACTGATAAGCATGTGAAAAAATATTCACTCTCACAAATGATCAAAAATGTCAATTTAAAACAATGTTGTACTATTACAACAGTTGTAAGACAAAAACATCCAGGCATCTTGGTTCAAAACAGTAATTTCCATGTCCTGCCTATGGGAAAGACCACTGTTTGAAAAGTTATGTAGCAAGATGACCTAGCGGGCCTCCCTGTTGGCGCAGGTGGTTGAGCTCAGTGTTCTGAAGCTGTCCGCAGCCTCTGCAGTGCCAGTTCCATCCCCACCGGCTACAGAGATGCCCACATGGCCCAACAGACCTCTCCTGTCTCGTCTGCGGCTCCCCTCAGCAGTTTATTTCAGTCAATCTGTCTGTTCTGTTCCCCGCTCTGTCTCTTGTGAATCAGCTCACCCTCCTGCACATCTGGCCTGTACCCCCGTTCTTGTATAATTAAATAGATCTTAAAAAAAAAAAAAGAAAGAAAGAAAAAGATGACCTAAAAGCTGAACCTCCTGACTGGGCCCCTACACTTCACACAATTTATTGTAGTGATGATGAATTCAGTCAAGTACTCTCATATGTGCACATGAAGGTAGTTAAAGAAATGTTTTGTCTGATAAAAGTTGTTTGAAAGAGTGGTTAAAAAGCTGCATGAGGGCCTCCCCAGTGGCGCAGCGGTTGAGCACTGAGTTGTGAAGCTGCCCGCAGCCTCTGCAGCACAGGTTCAATTCCTGGCCACAGGGCGAGGGTCCCATATGGCACACAGACCTCTCCTGCCCCACTGCTCCCCTCAGCAGAGTATTTCGTCAATCTGCCTGTTCTGCTCCCCACTCTGGCTCTGGTGAATTCTCTCACCCTCCCGCGCCTCTGATTGTACCCAGTGCTTGTATAAATAAATAAATAAATCTTTAAAAAAAAAAAGCTCCATGAGAAACTCTGGGAGTTGTTAAAAATATTGATGGCCATAGATACTCCCATTAATTAATATGGAAAGGTAGTAGTTGCATGTTTTTTTGAGTGATTAAAAACAGATTATAGACTATGTGTTGAAAGTCCTCATTTTTGTAAAATGTACTTGTTTCTATTTGTTTAAGTATACCTAAAATAAGGCCACAAGAGTAAAATGCTAAGTGTTAGCAATAGTTTTAATCTTTTACTCCTTGATTATTTTTAGTTTCAAATTTCCCCCTAATGGACGTATATTATTTGAAGGGTGAAACTGGAATTTTACTGGTGAACTTAATATATTATGTGCATATGTTGATTGTCAATGGAATTTATATAATTTATATATACCTGAACTTTATATAATTCTAGAATGTAATATTACCTCAATAAAAGTATTAAATTGAAAAAAGAAATATTTTCTAAATATTGTCTATGTTTTGTAGATAATTTTTCTAAGAAAAATAATTTTGTGTGAATCTGAAGCTACATTTTGCTATAAATGAAGAAAAATGCATCTCATCTGTGGTTTTTGTTTCCCATTTTATCCTTTCATTTTGTTTCTTCTGTTTTGTTTTGTTTTGTTTTTTACTTTCTAATGGTAATATGATTTTTGTAAAACCTAAGGAGGGGAAAAATTGATTTCCCTGTATCATAATTTTAAATCATTTATTTAAATATTTAAAATCATAAAATATTTAAATCATAAATTTAAATCATTTTTCCTGCTTCTTTAATTTTCTATCGGCTATTTGTCTTGCTTCTCCATCTTTCTTACTGTGTTTCCCATCTCCAGCAACAAATGCATTTTTCTTCCTTTGATCTCTTTAAATTCTTTAAATAAATAAATATATATTTTTCACTCATGTTTCTGCATATGGTCAACAATTGGCTTGATTCTCTCCTTGAATCTATTAATGTAATTAAGAAAAGGATTCATTCTTCAGAGTAATATTATTTTGGGAAAAATAATGTGTCATCCATCAGCATTCAACAGAAGCCATGAAAGACATTTTACTGTTGACAACTATAGTAGCCCTTGTATGTTTCCCCCATGGGATTCCTTGTCACACTCATGGAAAATGTGAGGGATGTGCCAGACAGGGCAATTCTGAGGACACATTTTTTAAATATTTTCTTTCAATTAGCTCATAATTCCTAAATATCATTATTCCATAATATCTCATTTTTACAAAACCTTAAATATCTTATACCTCTGAATCATATACAATGCTACAAACCAATATTACCTCAAAAATAAAAAAATTACTTTCAATACAATCATCTGAATTAAATAAGGCAGAAATTTTAAAGAGGTATTTTGTGATCTATTGCCATTTGAAAAGATGTATTATAGTAGACACAATTTTGTTTCTTTGATGGAAACCTGCTCCGAGGACTGCAGAACATATAGCCAAGATGAGGAATCACTCTGTTTTAGTCTTATATATTCTGGCAGAGTACAAAAGTCTAGATTTAAGAGATATCTGCAAATTTAAGAACCTATATATCAGCATTAATTTTCAAATAAAGAAATAAGAAGAGCTAAAATTAAGGAAAGAAGTAAATGGTTAAAATAGTTAATTCTGAATCTAAGAAAAAGATGAGTTAAAATAATAACTGATACTGTCATACAGAATGGGAAATTAGTATTTTGGTTGAAATATTCTTAAATAAGAATCTCTAACAATTGCCTCCACCTGTAGAAGTAGGCAGGAAGAGAAACAATCTATCTGTGTCACCCACGGGTAACTTTATTTCCTGATGTGTAAAATTGAGTTGGGTAGTTGGGTGGAGACATTCTATTCCTAGCACTTTATTATTGTACAGGACTGGTCATTCTATATTTCTAAATTAAAAATATCCTTCTTCTGAAAGCAAAATGCCACTTGACATTTCAGCAAGCCATAATTCAAGAAAATGTAAGGACAAATACCAAAGTGTAATTTAGTGTAACAGACAATTTAAAGGTGAATTTTTTTCTTCTATCACCCTGTCAACAGAGGTCTGAAAGCAGAATAATTAATTAAGAAGTAAGAAGTATTCCCACATTACAAGGTGAGGTTCTAGATTACTTGTGCAGGATCACTTTGCCAAGGAAGTTTCTCCAAAATTGATCTTGTGACAACAAGGTGAACCACCACTCTAGGATGCAAACAAACGCAGGTTTTATAAGAAAGGATTATATTGGGTTTCCCCTGGTGGCGCAGGTGGTTGAGGGCCGCTCTGTGAAGCTCTCTGCAGCCTCTGCAATGCTGGTTCATCCCAACTAGCTGGTGAGGGTCCCACATGGCTCAGCAGACCTCTCCTGTCTCACCCACTGCTCCCCTCAGCAGAGTATTTCGTCAGTCTGCCTGTTCTGTTCCCCACTCTGTCTCTGGTGAATCCTCTCACCCTCCTGCGCATCTTGCCTGTACCCCGGTTCTTGTATAAATACATAAATAAATCTTTAAAAAAAAGAAAGTAAATATTATATTGGAGAAAATTGTAGGTATGAATTGAATCCCACTACCATAGTAAAGGAGGCAATTTCCCCCTCAGTTCTAACTTCTAGTTACATAGACTAAAGAGCTTAATGTATGTCCTCTGGGATAACCATTAGACAGACAATAGTTAATTTGTATGTTAATAATAAACACAATAAACTATTGATTCATTAAATACCTAAGTAGTCTACATGGGGAAAGAAAACATGATTTGGGCAACCCAACTGAGTGTGAGAGAGGGAGGAATCATGGAGCAGCTGGTGTGGTAGTATATGTGAAGCTGTCCACAGCCTTTGCAGCACTGGTTCGATCCCCGCCAGCCGGCGAGAATCCCACATGGCCCGGCAGCCCTCTCCTGTCTCACCTGCTGCTCCCCTCAGCATTGTGTTTCGTGAATCTGCCTCTTCTGTTCCCCACTCTGTCTCTGGTGAATCCTCTCACCCTTCCACGCATCTGGCCTATACTCCCGCACTCATATAATAAATAAAATATAAATCTTTTTAAAAAATTGCCTTGCATTAAAGAGTAAGAGGAATTTAAGAATGGGATCTAGCAGAGTGATATGGAGAAAATGGCTGAACATGAAGGAAAGGCTAGAATCATTAAAAAGAGAAGGATTTTCAATAATCAAAATTAGGTTATTTGAACTTCTGTCATGTAAACCCATTCTGTACCTTACCAAAAATCAAGAATAATACTTTCATTCTAAATTAAATCTATAGATGACTGATCAAGATCTGTACATACATACATTGTTTTTGAGGGAAGGGAATAATTTACACAATTAGGTTGATGATGGAGCATAAACAAAAGACTAGGACATACTTTAAAAATAAATAAATTTATTTTTTAAAAAAAAATACAAGTAAATGTTAAACAGAAATCACAAATTCAACGGAGGCAAAAACTGACCTTAAGAACATAAGCCCCCGCCCACCACTCTCTCTCTACTCCCAGCCACACACACATGCCACTACCAATCTCCTACAATTTTTTGAGAAATCTTGAGTAGTAAGTGGATATAATGTAGAGCATAGATGTATGTTTGGACCATTCTGCCCTGGGTCTTATGTAGACTTCCATTGACATCTAGGTAACACTTAAAATCGGACCTCCCCGGTGGCGCAGCGGTTGAGCGTTGGGTTGCGAAGCTGCCCGCGGCCTCTGCGGTGCCGGTTCGATCCCCAGCTGCTCCCCGGCCACCGGAGGAGGGTCCCACTTGGCGCGCAGACCTCTCCTGCCGCCCCCTGCTCCACTCAGCAGTGTACTTCGGTCCTTCTGCCTGCTCTGCTCCCCGCTCTGGCTCTGGTGAATTCTCTCACCCTCCCGCGCTTCTGACTGTACCCAGTGCATGTATAAACAAAGCAAACAAACAAATAAAATAAATAAATAAATAAATAAATAAATGCCTCTATTTAAAAAAAAAAAAAAACACTTAAAGTCACTTACTTGTATGTTGAATCATCTTGGTTTGTCTTATCAAGTAAAGACTGTTCTGTTGAATCTAAACATGATTCCTCCTTAGAAAGTAAAGGAATGTCCCTTATACCGTCATCCTGAATCTCAGTTTCCATCAAATTAGTATCTCTTTTCGGAAAGGAAAAACAGCTATCAATTTGCCAAAGTTGCGCCTAAAAAAATATAAAGAGATTTATTTTATTTTAATGAAATTTCTTTTCCTTAACACACATTTATGTAGATCTACCACATGCTAGACTACCAATTGAAGTCCTGGGGACAAACAAAACAAGATATTAACATGGTCCCTGTCTTCAAGGAGCTTACCGTCTTGTAGGGAGAGATGAGACAAACACCTATAATTGTAACAAATGTGGAAAATAATGTGTCATAAGAAAGCAACAGCAAAATATCTGGAGATAATAATGAAATACAAAAAAAAATTGACATCATTTTAATATCGTGAATAGAAGGCTTATGTTTACCAAATAGAAAAACAAAAGCTTTTGTTGAAGAATTATCAGATCTAATGTTTCATACAATATTTCCTTTGTATTTTATTTTCTAAAAATTCTCAAAATCAGTTCAATTACTGAATAAATTTCCCAGAAATTATATGTTACATTATATTTGTCATAGATCTTGTCTTAACATGTGTCCATCCTAACGTGCCGTGTTCTCTATTGACAATCCATTTTATATTTTAAATTCAAATGTATTTCTTGGTCTTAAATTGATTCACATCAAATGTACAAGAATGCACTAGAGAACACAGTCTATATGATATGAGGGGAACATGAGGCTTCCTTAAAATACCTGACTGGGTTACAAACTGAAAACCTTGATAACCTTATCAATAATTTTTGCAAATGAAAATATCAATAGGGACCAGGAAGGCAGTGTCTATGAATGAATCCAGGTTGAGATAATATAAAAAATGGCAAATGAAAACCAATCTGTTTTCATAGGCAAAAGAGAAAGGTAGGAACTATACTCAATTAAAAAGAGTGCATTCTACCATTATTCTCAGGGAATGTTGTTTTTAAGAAAAGTAAAATATCTGGATCTTAAGTGAAATATCTTGATGTTTAAACATGGGCAGTTAAATCACATTTATTTATTTATTTGTTTCTTGGTTGGTTGGTTGATAGATTGGATTGGATGTTGCAAGGGTAGATTTTTTTTTTTTTTTAAAGATTTATTTATTTATTCATACAAGCACTCGGTACAGTCAGAAGCACTGGAGGGTGAGAGGATTCACCAGAGCCAAAGCGAGGAGCAGAACAGGCAGACTGACCAAATACACTGCTGAGGGGAGCAGCGGGCGGCAGGAGAGGTCTGTGTGCCATGTGGGACCCTCGCTGGCGGCCAGGGATTGAACTGGCGCTGCAGAGGCTACGGGCAGCTTCACAGCCCAGCGCTCAACCACTGTGCCACCGGGGAGGCCCCTTCAAGGGTAGGTTTTAACTGATTCATTTTGGGTACCTGAGTCTAAAGGAGACATTTGGGATTCACCCAAGGCAAATATTAAATGTAATTTTAGACACTGGGTAAATTGGCTTATCAAAGTCACTGGACATACGCTCTGTGAGGTGCCAGCACACAGGCACTGACCAGTCCACCTATGATTACTGCCTGAGGAGGGACAACTGAAGAAGCACATGCACCAACTAATTTCTTCTTATACAGAGTCATCTGATCGCTTCCTGGAATAAACGTATTTCCACAGATAAATCATCCCCACTCTTATTTCTCCAACTCTAGAAATAGATATATCATACTACTTTTTAAAATCTGACTTAAATCCAATCTCAAATCAATACCTATGCTTTAAAAGTGCTTCACACTTCTTGGGGGGAAAACTTTTTTTATGAAATACATAGAAACACAGTGTACTAAGTTATTAATACACATCACACTGCATGATATTGGAAAATTACATCTGAATACAGGAAATTAAAATACGTTATAATGTTTTTCCTCCTGTTTTTATAACTGCCTAACCAAAGTCAATTCAACTAAATGACAAATGCCACATTTAAATGTAGAACAGAAGTCACCACACTCTACAAATCAAGTTAGTTCAGTAAAAATTGTCCTGGCCTTAGTTATATTTACCAACTGGATTCTTTTATTTCTAATATACACAATTTTTTTATTTTAAAAATGAGATAAGGACTAAGACTCTGGAGACAGACTGCGTGCACTTGACTTGCATGGTTTTGGGTAAGTTATTTAAACTCTTCTGCCTTAGCTTTATTCTGCCTGCTGCATCAGGCTCTTGTCTTTATCTATGTATCCATCTCCCATATTGTTCTGTAAAAGGATGTCTCTGTAAACATTAAAGGAAGGACATTCACTATTGCTATTTTCTGGTGTCTGCTAATTTAGTTTCTTTCCTTCTCCCTCCCTCATCCCCCTTTTACCCCTTGGACATCAGTACCCATATTCAAGACAGCCTGAAAAAACTGAGTCCTCCAAAAAAAAAAAAAAAAAAAAAAAGGAAAACTCAAGCAGAAGGGACTAGAAAGCCCAGCTGTCTCCAGCTTTTTCAGACTTTACTTACTAAAAGTATCCCATCTCTGAAAAAAAAAATAGTTTCCAACTTATTTTCAAGCAGTTTAGGGGGGGGCTGAAGTCAATTGTGGGCCCATCTCCCCAGATTGTGTTCTGATTTACCATCACCCTCTGCAACATAAAGGATTCTTTTAGCACAGGTTGACATCATCAAACTGACTTCACAAATAGAGCAACAACAGATGTTGTCTCCCAACACGAAGAGAATTACTGTAATCTCAGAAAAACTCTGAACTCTGCTGAATAGAACCAACTTGACTAGCCAGACAGCAAATGAAGTTTCAGCGCGACCTCACACCACCATGTTTCAACAGTATCGGTGGAAACACATCAGATTGTTATTTATTCTCCCAAAGCACAAAAGGAATAGGAGCAGAGTTTCAGAGAGGACAAAAGTGAAAGAGGGAAGAAATGTGAGAGAGCAATTATTTTCTTCCTTCCATACCACCACTTCCACTTATTATCATACCCAGGAGTAAATCAGAGCTTAGTTTGTGGAAAGCAGAACCTAAAAGCATGTGTTTTGAAATTAGCCGGCTTGACTTAAAAGCCAACCTCTATCACTTACTAACTTTAATGCACACAGCAGTTTATTCAAATTCTCTGTGCTTTTGTTTCCTCAACTGTAAATCAGGAATAATGGGAGTTCCTCCCTAGTGGGATGGGTAATGCTGAAGATTTAGTGAGATAATTCATGAAGAGACCTTGAGAACAGGGTCTCAAGCTTCCAGGAAATATTCAACAAATGTTAATTATTATTATTTTGGCAGAAGTAAACCACATAATGCATAGGAAGGTTTGTTTTTAATCCAACATTTTGTATATTTGATCATTACCTTATTGCATGATGATCATATTATGATATTAATAATAATATTATAATTTCATCCATCTTGTACTTTTACTAAATTTTGAAATGGAATTTACTGAGTTTAAAGGAAAAGATTTTTTTGGAGATCCTGGAATATTTTGGACTACACAGAGTTCATGTTTTCAATGTCCTCCTCTTGATGAAACTGCCATGTTAATTTTAAACAGGGCAAGAGATGCCTGGAGCTGAAGCTTCAGAATTGGGAGTCAGTTCTTTCATGACTAATAAGCATACATAGCTCATGAGATTCCAATGGAAATCAGTACAAGTTCATATTAAATGTCAAGTAAATACTAGAATAATGAAGAAGTAATATTTCTACCTGACCAAAGATGCAGACGGGAGCACTGTAGACATCAGTCACACAAACACTGCAGTCCGCAGAGGCGGAGATGACCAGTACGCGGCCACTGGGCTCACACATCTCCAAGGAACTTATCTGCTCTTCATGAGGTTGGAATGATTTTATCATTATTGGGGCCTGTGTAATTTTGCTCTGGCAAGGATTAAGACAATATTCCTGAATGAAAAGAAACAGCAGAATTCTAAGTAGTCCAAATATTAAATTATTGCAATGCCATAATGATTTTTAAGTCTGATATGAAATGGAACAAGGTACATTTGAGGACAATGCTTTATGATCCAATTTCAAAAGACTACCTCATGATATTAACAAGAAAAAAATATTTCTAACTACTTTGAGTAATTTAAGAAGTAAAAAGAAAGAGGGAGAAAAGGGTGGATAGAAAAAAAATGGACATAGTTATTTGATATAGATGAACATTATCGATGATAGGTAGTTACATATTAAACAACTTCATAATATTACTAAAAAATTGAGCAAGCAATCAGTGACACAAGAATCCCCAACTAACTCAGGATGACAGTATTATTAGAAGCAAGACTAGTGTTCAATTTAACGTGTGCTTGCAGTATCATTTCAAATAGAGTATATCCAATTATTTATGTTCAAATAATGCTGTAGTACTTTACTGACAATATTTCATTCCTAAATTGCATGATTGGCTTGACTATATGTTCAATATTGAGAAAAATCTGTTCTCTCTCATAAATTATTTAAAAGAAGGTTCTACTCAATAAAGGGCCATGTTTTCTTTAAAATACAATGACTGAACATTTCTTCCTTTATTTAGGAAATAGATAAGATTAGATTCATAGTTATCTTCAACAAAAAGACAATCAAAAGAAAAACAAAGAATGCGGAAATTTTTTAAATTTACTTCTATAGTCCAGATTTTCAACTGTCCATCAGCATCTCCGGTAGCAAGGTATCGGTTCAATTTATCTGTCGACATGATAATAGCTCCAACTCCACTATGAGCCAAAAATTCAGCCAAAAGTTGTTTCTTGTATGTATTCCAAAATCGGACATACCCAGATCCTCCACATGACACCAGATTAGCTCCTCCTAACATGGAAGAGAACACCCAATTAGGAAACTGTGACTACACCAGGAGTGGCTTGCCCAGCGGAAAGCACACAGCTGTTGGAGAGGTGGGTAGCACTTTGATTCTCTCAAATATAAATTGGAGGTAAACGTATGAGAGCCTCACTGCTTTATGTTGAATATTAAATGTGATAGAATATATAAGATTTTCTATTAAGTTTAGTTTTCTTTTCTCCATTATTTTGATGTTATTGGATTCCTTAATTAATTTTATTCCAAATAAACTTATGAAATATCAATTTCAACATTACATTACATTACACTATTCTATTTATATAAAACTATCTTTCTTTAAAATCCATTATATGCATATACCAAAGAAGTAAAACTCTTCATGCACAGGTCTGGATACATATATGTAGTTATAGCAGCATATTTATTGATTTCTCCATATAACAGCATGCTTGGAATTGTATTTGTAAACTTACTTTGAAATTTTCATCAAGTATTCAATTGTAAGCCCTTACGATACAATGTTTGGTTCCTAGCCCTAGAACTAACCTTTTAATTTTCCATTTTTATGTGCTTTGTAGCAGCACTTTACCTGAATTATTTTTCTTTGGTAACGTTCCTATTATTATTTGATAAATCTGTAGATGACTTCCAATTTACTTCACAAATGTGCTGCCGATTAGCAAGCATATCTGCTTAAAGTAGAAATAATGGCATGCAGCCATTTCAGTGGAAACAGTTTGGGAATACTGATAATATTAAGAAGAATTAGTGTTGAAAAGAGATAATAGTTCATATTATGAGTTCATATTATGAGTTCCAGAAAATGAAAAGTTTTAAAGTCCATCTTTCAAAGTTTATGCTAACTACCCCATGATGTTTCTAAAACTACATGGTGTAACATTTGATTCTTAATGTTGAGAATTTTATATAAAAATCATGTAGATTTTCCAACTGCAAATAAAATATAGAAAAGTGAATTTAGAAAACATGGTCCTAATAGGTTTCTTTCTTCTTTCAAACATGTATTATCTATTTTTTTTTTTTTTTTTTTTTTTGTGGGACCCTCGCCGGCGGCTGGGGAACAAACCGGCGCTGCAGAGGCTGCGGGCAGCCTCGCAGCCCAGCGTTCAGCCGCGGCGCCACCAGGGGAGGCCCCAAACATGTAATATCTTATATCAAGCCTCTAAAGTTAAGAAAAACTACTTCGTATAATGTATTTTTTTTAATGAAAGCTCATAAAGCATTATCCTCAAAAGCAGATTTTTTATTTTGGGATGATACAGACTGCTTCAATATCATGCTAACATAGGTATTGCAAATAGAGGGGAAATTAAGCACATGGTTATATCTCTATATAATTATAACTACATTCTATACATAATTATAACTTCATTAAATCACATGGTAGCACCAGTGTTAGCAGTCATTCCAGCAGAAACTGTTACCAGAACACTGATTTATTCTGCAGAGTTCACCCAGGTGGTAAATATACTTGAAGTACTATGAATGAATGAATGAATGAATGAATGACAGCAGGCAGCTCTCTCATTCTCATATAAACAGTTATTTTGAATTATGGTTTTGCCCCGAATCTCCAAGTTTCTCGCCCTTTTCTCCTGTCAGAGGCACTACAGTTAGTCACAGACTTACACCACGTGTAGATATAGTTGGAATGTATTTCTTGCTATGTCCTCTACCTTATCAGACATTTTAAAAATTCCATGGTTAGAATAGCAATTCCAATCATTGCCATTATCAAATAGTTGGCCAGAGTTCTTCTCACCCTGATGTTAAGATATACAGCAGTATGTAGATTGCTGAGAGGGCCTAGGCTGGCTCTTGCTCCAAGACCAGTCCTCCAGAAACCTAACCTAGTCCACTGTGGCCCATGACTTTGTAGGACTTGTGCTGACAGACTAGACAGAGCTGAACTTTATGAGACCTACATAGGAATAGATTCAGCTTCCTATATTGATCCTTTTCCCAATAATCCACAAAATTTCAAAGAAGTCTACAGTTAAATATAAATATATAAATATATAAATATATAAAATATATAATATATTTATAAAATTTTATATATTTATAATATAATATATAATAGTGTATATGATATATTTATATGCATTATAAATATATTATATATAAATATATATATTTTACCTGTTACATCAATGTTTTTTCTTGCTTTTAGGAAGCAAAGCCTCATAACAGCATTATTGCACTCAATGTTAGACTCAGTAGAACAGGCTCCCAGGGTAGTCTGGTCCACAGCAGGCGAGGTGGAAAAGCTCCTCCCAGCACTGAGACACTTTTGAGGTTCTGTATCTGTGATAAAGAAAAAAACAGGTGTTTTAATGAATAGAGAAACCTGCTTTTCAAAGGACTGTCTCTGAAAAACAGCACATCACATTTTCAGATGACTCCATCCAGTCTCACAATAGGCTTTTAGTCAACATCTATTGAGCATTCTGCTATTCACTTCTTCAACCCCAACTTGAAGGACTGTTTGATTCCAGTCTTGTCTTGCATATTCATGTATACTTACTGTTTTCTCTTCATGTGAACTAATAAGGACTTCATTTTGTAGTCATTGTTAACATCCTAAAGACTGTTATGTTGAAGACAAATGTGCTTCTCATATGGTATTTTAATATTATTAACAATCAATATTAATCTTCAAATAATTTTATGACAATGATATATAATGCCTATTTTAATATATCTAAATGATTGATTTTCAGCAATATTATTTGTTTGTGAGTTACCCTGGAGAGGACATTCTTTTTTTTTTTAAAGATTTTATTTATTTTTATACAAGAGCTGGGGTACAGGCCAGAGGCGAGAGAGGATGAGAAGATTCACCAGAGACAGAGTGGGGAACAGAAGAGGCAGACAAAAGCCCTGCTGAGGGGAGCAGCAAGCGCTACAGGAGAGGTCTGCTGCGCCATGTGAGGATCTCCCTGGCCAGCCTGTAAATCAAACCCGCAGTGTGGAGGCTGCAGACAGCTCCACAGAGCTGCACTTAACCCACTGCACCACCGGGGAAGCCCGGAGAGGACATTCTTAAGTAGCATTTCAACAATCTAGTGATATCACTTCTAAGTCCACTTATAAAAACTGGGGATATTTATCTTGGAATCTATGAATAGTCTACACATAGTGATGAGAAATCTATGCAAGGGTGTCTGGAATATTTCCATGAAAGACATCTATAGTGAAGACTTTCTTGTATTTTTAGAAATTTGACTTTATTTCTTAGCTAACTCTCTATGTATGTAATCATTGTCACCAGTAAGTTTGCTGTAAGATCAAGGTGGCACTCTCCTGAGGACAGAATTCCTCAGGAGGCAGAAATTCACCCTTTCTATGGAGGGTTCAGGTGAACCCTAATGACTAGCTGTTGGTACATAAAGCAGATCACAGCTTTGTGTCGTAAGCCAAATAAGCTCCAAATTTCTTAATTTTATTTTATTTTTTTTTTACTTTTAAACAAATGACTCCCTAGCTTTTCACACATACACACACACACACACACACACACACACACACACACACACACACACCAATCTGTATATAATAACCAGTCCTTTCTACAGTACAATTCAGCCTTTATGAGTTTATCCAATTGAGACAACAGAATCTCACTGGGCCATGAAGAATGACATATTCATTACCCAAATAAATTAGACTAAGGAAAAATCTTTAGTACCTAAGGAAACTAAAATAAAATGTGAAAGGAAATTCTCAAGACATTTTGCTTAAGTATAAAATATTCATGTGCTCTGCTAAACTCCCATAAAACACAATATACTTCCATCTAATAATACTCTTCAAAGGTAACTACAGCAAGAAATAATTTAAAGATTCCACTTGGCATAATATTTAATATAAGCACTAGATCGAACCTGAGCAGCTTAGCAAGTAAATACAAGTTCACATATTTCTACCAGGGAGTATACACTGTTCATGCAAAGGCAATTTGGCAAAGTTGACTGGAAAAAGCCAAACTAGATAAAAATGAGATGACTGCTTCTGTCCATCAGTAATTTGGAAATGGTGAATTCTTGAATATTTCTCCTGAGGAGAAGAAACCACATGCCATGGAGAATTTGTTAAACCAAGTAAATCTCAGGGTTCTTTTTAGTCACTTTGATAAGACAATGAAATCACTAATACTTGCACTCATAGCCCATTGTATACAATTTAGGAAGAAGTTCTATCAGGTACATACATAAACAACTACTGTGGTCTGAATCAGTCACATTATTACAGTGTTAAACTTGTACTCACCCAATCTTGATTTTATCAACATTTGGTAATCAGGGTGAAGTACATAGTAAGCATTTTCTGTGCTATTGTTCCATAGAACAATTTCTCCATCATAACTCCCTATTTGAACAGGAAAAAGAAAGTTAGAAAATATGAGCAACAGCAATGAAAAGTCATTATTATAATAGCTTACACAGAATCTGGCATTTACTAGATATGCTATACATTTTTAGAGCTATGAATAACCAATATCTTTATCAGACTTCAGAATTATAATCCCCATGACATGCCTGTACATTGAGTGTGACAGAAATACTAGAACATCTTTTTCATGTTACAGTAATAAAGAATTCTGAATGAGGGCCTTGTAATAAAATAATTTGAGTTCAAGTCCTGGTTCTGCCACCTACTACTGGATTAACAATTGTATTTATCCCATAGGATTATCGTGAAAAATGAAAAATGCTTAGAAGCAAACAAATCAAGTTTGACTAGATTTCTTCTCTGTCTAGGTTTCTTTTCTATATTGCTGTGAGGGTGTGTGTGTGTACATGTGTGTTCTTTTCATTCCCTCCCTCCTATATTGTTTAGTGAATATTGATTTCTCCAACCCGAAAATTTCTCCTGCAGAAAATTCTTCTCTACTTTCTTTACAAAGAACTTAGAAAGGTCCAAATACTGAGGCTAAATTTGATGAAGCCTGTCCTAAGAAGAGCAATTCATACCCAACAGCTCAGTAAAAACAGCTCCTTTATGAGCAGATTGTCATTGACAAGAGGAAGACCAAAAGAGAAGAGCTGAGTTTGAGAGTGATGTACAGGTGATGTCTTTCTTGGGAATTAGAGAGAGAAAAGGTAATATAAACTAAACTCTGCAGTGGCCAAGGAATGTGGATTTCAATGCCCAATGGGAAAATTCATCTTCTGCTTTGATTTCTAAATGCTTGAACTGAAAATTGCTTGACCAAACATCTTTACATAGAACTAATGGGATTAGGGGCCTCCCTGGTGGCACATGGGGTTAAGACACAACCCATGAAGCAATCTGCAGCCACGGCAGCATGAGTTAAATGCCAGGCCAGTAAGCTACCCACATGGAACAGCAGACCTCTCCTGACTTGCCTGCTGATCCCCCCAGCAGTGTTTCAGTCATTCTGCCTGTTTTGTTCCCCCTGTCTCTGGTGAATCCTCTCACCCCACCCCCAACACCTCTGGCCTATATGCCAGTTCTTGTATGCATAAATAAATAAATCTTTTAAAAAAGAATTAATGGGATTAGAATGAACAAAAAAGTTATCAATTCAAAGAACAATTTTTATGAATCTTTCCAACAACCACACAGCCTACAGTTTACTTGACTCCATCCCAATATAGTATGTCACACTACCTGTTTGGGTAGACTACCAGCTATAAAAACATTCAACTGCAAGGCCTCCCTGGTGGCCTAAGGATTAAGTCTCAGAACAATCACCACTACCTGAATTCTATGCCCAGCCCACATATGGCTAACACACATATGATGCAGCAGACCTCTCCTGTCTTGCCTGCTGCTCCCCTACGCAGTGCATTTCAGGGAATCGACCTGTTCTGCTCCCAACTCTGTCTCTGGTGAATCCCCTCACCCCCCCACACCTCTGACTTACACCCCAATTTTTCTACCTCCCCCAAAAAATTCAATTGCAGAATTGTCCCTACAATAAGGTAATCAGGTAAGATCTGAAAATAATGGAACATTTAAATATTAGTAAACTTGGGCTCCCTGGTAGCATAGGGATTAAGTCTCAACACAAAGAAGCTGTCGGCAGCCACTACAGCACAAGTTCAATCCCCAGCCAGGGAGCTACCAACATGGCTGAGCAGACCTCTCCTGTCTTGCCCACTGCTTGCCTCAACAGTGCGTTTCAGTCAATCTGCTCCCCACTCTGGTGAATCTTCACACCACCCCCTAGACCTTTGGCCTATACTTCAGTTCTTGAATGTATAAATAAAATAAATCTTTAAAAAAAATGATAAATTTCATTTTGTAACACTTCAAACATATCTTTCCTCTTCCCCCATAAGTTTTCATTCCTCTTGTTTGATGGCATTTGTGAGTCTATAAAACAGTTTGGGCTCTCAAAGTATGGACTAGGTAATTTCATTGTTTAATTTGTCTTTTAAATTGTTTTATTTGCCTAGACTATTAATAATACAAGTTTTGATTATCTTTAATATATCACATCAAACCATGCTAATGAATCTTTTTAACAGCTTAGATTTGGATTGTTCTGGGAACAGATAGAGTCAGAGGAGGCCCCTGCTTTTGCTCCTGAGATCACCTAGTAGCTAATAAGAGGGGTTGTACAACCACAGAGTCCTGTGAGCTGAGGCAAGGTTGGAATGCCTGTGGGCATCAAAGACCAGCACAGACTATATCAGAAGGTATTTCATGGAGAGTTGAGAGGAGAGTCGAGAGGTTTCAACTCAGGGAAAGAGAAGGGAAGTTACAGATAGTTAATTAGAATCAGGGGGACAGAAGTCCAAGCATCCTGAGTCCTTTTATTAAACCAAATAATAGGTTGGAACCAGGAAAGTTCTCCAGTGCCCAGGTATCCTAAGCCCATTTATCAAACTGAATGAGAAGCAATCAGTTGGAGTCAGGATGCCCCCCACCCAGTAAAAATTGAAAGTTCAGAACACCAACACAATAACACAATGCTAAAGCAATGGACTGAAGCTCATTTTGGGAGAGCAGGACAGGTAACTTGGGAGATTCACTGGGCCTCAGTAACCTAGGAGACCCCACAGGACCAAATCAATCACCTAGCAGTTGATCCCTGACTCCTTGCCCACTGTGTTTATATACACACCGACTTCTTACCCCTCGGTGGCTACCGACTTGGGACCTCTCTCTTCTCAGAGAGCTTTCCTGTCTTTCCTCTAAGCGCCAATTTACCTCTTGTTTCTCTGCCTAACTCTGGTCTCAACAATGAATCCTTTCCTCACTGAGACAAGAACTGAGAGTTCCTTGGAATACTGAAACCCCAGACCCAATTCAACAGTGGGGTGCTGCCACATAGCCAGAGACCCTGCAGAGGGCAAGATGAATGTTATGGAAGAAGATACAGTTTGCTGAGGGGTAATATATTCAAAGGAACTGGTTTGTTCCACATAGACCAAATGTTACCACATAAAAAGAACAAGAACAGAGTACGACACTGCCTCCACCCCTCAGACTTGTACTGATCATTCGAAGTATACAAAGTCTCCAGAGTCTTGGATCTGGAATACAAAAGAGCAAGAAATCAGAGGTGTCAAAAATATGAGTCAGCCTTCCTCCTCAGCAGCACATTCACACCAGAGGCTGGATCCCTCCAGGCCTCTACCCAACCTATGGAAGCCAGCAAAGGTCAAAATAAAATAAAATACAACTACATCACCATGAGTTGGAATAGAAGTAGTTCAATATTCTAAGTTACTGCTACAGATATTTCAAAAATATGGAATCTCAAACAGCAAAATGGACAGGCAACAAAATACAGCATGCATTTTGCCATTTGTTAAAATGTGGATGGAATGGGACAGGATAATATTCAATAAAATAAGTCAGCAGGAAAACAATAACACAGGATGATTTCACTTATATGTGCATACAGGGGGAAATGCAAAGGAACAGACAAAACTAAACCAAAATAAACATTAGAAATCAGACTGTAGAACTGAACCTATCAGAGGAGGGGGATATATGCAGGGAGCCAGGGGAGATGGAGCCCAATGGATTAAGGTGGAGGACTAGGGGTGCCTTAGTGGTGGGTGTGGTGTGATAACACATATATGAAGAAGTGTGAGCCTGTATCTCTGAATCATATACAGTGTTGTAAAACATTACCACACACACACAAAAATACCATAAAACATATTGTGCTGAAAATGGGTTAGTGAAAAAACAAACTATAACCAACCACTCATTGTTCTTAGGCTCCTATGCTGCTTATTAATCAATCTGTAAATTGTAATCAATCTCTTCAGGTAATGCTCTTGATTTTGACTTCTCGAAACTAGACACAAAACTCAGAAATCTAAAATGTAAGTGATTAAATAAACAAACACAAGAATTTTTTAAACTAAAGAAAAGCTTGTATTTGTAGACATAGTGAGGCAATTCTTCAACCAACATTAGTTGCACTGAATTATGGCAAAGGGGGAGTATGCTCCTATTGTGAGTCATCTGAGTCCCACAGATGCATGATTTGTAAGCAACATCTATTATGCTGCTACTAGAAGAAAGACAATAAAAATAAAAGCTAACATTTGCTAATGAACTTACTTTCATACATTTCTCACTGACTTACCCCTGCCTTAGTTCATTGGTCCCCTCACCCTTTGCTCCACCCCCACCAATCCCCTTTTGTAGATTCAATATGCAGTCAGATTTCTAGGGTTTGTTTGAATTAATTTGATCTGTTTCTTTGTTGTTGTTGTTTTGATCTACTTATTATTTTTTTCTCTATTACTTTTTTCTCTACTTGTTATATGCCAGTACTAAGCCCTTTCACAGATTACATTATTCAGTACTCAGGATAAACCAATATATTTATTTATTATTAGCAAGTGAAAATTGTGAGTTAGTTTAAATTACTTGCTCAATGCCAAACAGTGGTAGATAGTGGAACCAGGATTTGAAGTCAGTTATCCAGATTCAGGAGCTGATGGTCCTGATATATATTGTCCTAAAAATAAGAGTACATTTAAATACAAGGACTATTTGTTCAAGAAGTGTATGCATTCTTCAGTTTAAAAAGTTTTTTGTTTTTTTTTTAATGTGTGAGTGAAAAGAAACCAAACTTTCACCACTGATTTCAGTTAACCTGTAACAAGAGTTTGTGGCGGTAAAAATGCTGCACACAAGATATCATCACGGTGCTGTACTCCTCCCTTCCATTCTTCAGGCTTGATGAAAAATTGATTGAAGTTCTGAGGTCGAAATACAGTAATAGCTCTAGTAAAAGAATATAGAATTTAATGGAAGAGCCAAAGTTATAGAGCTATTCAATAGCCATCTTCCACTTGGTTGGGATGATTTGAGATGTCTAAAAAACTATGCTCCCCTAAATTTTGCTCCCAATTTTCATCCATAATCTTGAACTTCCCACACTGAACTTTCAGATTCTCATTGAATTCTCTCATAAGTTATGAATATTTAGTATCAGAAGTTTAATTAGCCTTCCACAATCATTAACACCAAAACATGTATGCACTTATCATGTTAATTACCTGTCACCAAGACTCCATGCAAACTTTCCTTATATGGATACTATGGAACCACTAAGAATTTTATGACAATAGCAAGAGGAGGGTGGGTCTATGAACCAAAAATATTTGTTAGTCTAAACAAAGTTAATAAGGCTTTTCTCACCAAAACTTTGAGGAAATTTAACATGTAAATTCCAAGGAATTCCTGATCAACTGCCATGGACATCTAAGTGTAAAACTCACAGAAGCCTGAATGGAGTAGTCAAATAGTCTATCTCTTTCTTCTACCCTTCCCTTTCAAAGTAAACTATGTATGTTCAATTAAATATTTAGCAGTACTGTTTGAAGTCATAGGGCAATTATACAAATTCTTGTTAACTTTACTCAAAGAGTTTGCGGGGGAATACTTTTTATATTCAATTAAAGAAAGATGAATTTATGTAATAGAATATAAAAATCACCTGGATTTTATTTTATTTTTCTGAGCACTTTTGTTTTATTTTATATTTTTTATATCATTTTTCATTTTTGCACAATGTATGCATTTTCATCTTGGTTATAGTCCCCATACAAATCCCACCCCCCTTGTTTTGATCCTACTCCCTCCCTCCCACCAATAGTGGGTCTCTGGTTTATAATTTTTGTTGATTTTGATTTTTACTTTATTATAAATAGTCTTTTTCCTGGTCCTTATTTAGGTTTTCTAAATTTCTGCTCTGAGAGAGACCATCCTGTATTTTTCTTTTTCTTTCTGGCACTATTTACAATAGCTAAGCTATGGAAACAACCCAAATGCCCAAAAATAGATGACTGGATCAAGAAGATGTGGTACATATACACAGTGGAATATTACTTAGCAATCAAAAAAGATAAACTCATGCAATTTTGCAGCAACATGGATGGAGCTGGAAGGGATCACCTGAATTTTAAAGAAAGGATACTAGGTTTCAAACACATTCCGTGTTTTCAGGGCTTGTTTTGGATAGGTATTGCATTTCCAAAGCACACTTTCTTCCTTCAGTTAAACAATATTCTTTTTGCTCTGTAAGCATCCTTCATATTTCTAACTGCTTTATTTTCACTCATGATGTGCTTATTCATCCTCCATGGATTTCCTTTCACATAAAGACCTATGTCTACTTATTCACACACCAGTTCTCTAAGGCTCACGTTGTTCTTCCTTAACAATAATCGAAAGATCTATTTCTCATTATAATTTTTTACATCACTCACATTTTACAAATAACATTTAATAAATATTATGTAGCATCTACTTATTATAAATTCTGCATTAGGCATTATAAATTCTAAATTAAGGATCTTATTCTGCAACCCCACAGTAGTAATAATTGTGGCCTAAATACCTTGAGTGTTCAAGTGAATGAAGTGAATAAATGAAAAATTCTCTAAACAACTGCCACCTCTTCAAGTAAATTTTCCCTGGTTACCCTATCTGAACAGTTTCCCTAGAACTAGTCTCTCATTCTTTAACCTACATATTTTTATTACATTTACCATTATATGATACTGTGATCTTTATTTATGTTCTGTCTCTCTTACCATAAATAAGCTTTAAGAGAGCAGAGACTATTCCCTTTTTAGATCAGTAGTGCCTAGCATAGTACCTATCGTGAATAGTCATTTAATAAATATTTGTTGAATCAGCATATTAATTATTTGTTAAAACAATTTTAATATTGATGTTTTAATAATACTATGACACTTAGCAATATAACATAATAAGACAATTTGCAGTTCTGAAATTGCTATGAATACATAATAGTTTTCTATTATATGTTTTTAATTTCTTCTTTACCTATCATTAACTTTGGTTGCAGACAAAATGACTTAGGAATGGAGAGTGTGGGCTAGGAGGGAAAGAAAAATGTTATCTCTCAGACAAAAGTCAATGTCAAATGTCTTTTTGCTAAAGTAAACATATTAATTCAATATATTTAAGGAGTATCATCCAACAATACAAAATGCTCTTCATAAACAGGAGTAAAAATTAGCCTTTCTGATATTTGACCTTGTGTGTCAAAATGTTAAGAAATTAATTAGCTGCCACCTTAAAACCTAAGTTGAAAATTTCATTTGGAATGACAGTTATCCTTAAAGTACCTTCAGAATCTACACTGTATTTCCTACTTTTTCTATTTCAAAGATAACTTTTTTTAAGTTTGTACTTTTGCCAAGAGTAAAATTAAAGTGCAGAATGAGCCAATTTTAAGGCCATTTTTGGAGTCTGAGACATTTATTTTTTGTGACATTGAAGGAGTTTACTGGTTCAATTCCTCACATTTAAAATCCTGAGAGTACTGCTATCCAGTCATCGTTTCACCTTATGAAGGTGACCACAATTGTGATTCAGGATTAAAGCTAAGGACCAATTTTGTGAGAACAAAATTAGTTTACATGTCAAGTGTAAAAAAATAAGTTGTAAAAAAATTTTAAACAATCTCTTTCAGGATGAATGAGTAAGAAAAATAACTTTTACTAAAATTTTTCCTGTAGAAACTGTCATGGAGAGAACTCAAGTATACAGTCAACTGTTTGTTCCTCTGGTAGCTAATTATTATTGTGGCTTTAGTTCATAAGAACTTATTCTTCCTTGTTCTAATTCTTTGTGACTTAAAAGGGATAATTCAAAGGTAGAGAATGAGTTCGATACAAATCAATTCATCTTCATTCTGTTTCCTCAAATTTGTAAAGTAAAATTTTAGATACTAAAGCCACAGTAAAATTAGATTTGCAGATTTTCATGTATTTTGAATATATCTGCAACTCTCCTGACATCTAAACTGGTTATTCAAAATAAGTCAAAACTTCTGAAATTTTCATTCTGATTCTCCTTCTAATATTAGAGATAAGTTGAGTCATATAAGATCATAATTTCTTTGTAAGGAAATTATTAATTTAATATATTTCAATAAAAAGAAGACAAAAATACAATTAAAAAATGGGCAGAAAAGCTAAATAAACAATTCTCTAAAGAATATATGCAAATTGCCATCACACATATGAAAAAATGTTCATCATCTTTTATGATGAGTGGGAAGCAGAACAGGCAGAGTGACTGAAATACACTGCTGAGGGGAGCAACAGGCAAGACAGTTGGGATCTACTGTACCATGTGGGTCAGCTCCCTGGCCATGTGGGTCAGCTCCCTGGGCAGGGATCAAACGTGTTGCAGTGGCTACCATAGTGTTTCATAGTGCTGAGACTTAACCCCTTGTGCCACTAGGGAGGTTAGGGTGGGTTACTTCTAATACCAAATTAACAGTCAAATAAATGGGGGGGGGTAATTTAATATCTTGTGATAGATCTGTTTTATCGTTGAGGAATTTCAAATCCCTGATTTCACTTCACTTAAATATACTTTTAGAAATTAAATTATATCAACAGGGGCTTACAGATCAGTGAATTTTGACAATGCACATACTTGTTTAAGTATCTTTAAAATTAAACATAGAAAGGGCCTCCCAGGTGGCGCAGCGGTTGAGCGCTGGGTTGCGAAGCTGCCCGCGGCTGCAGCGCCGGTTCGATCCCCGGCTGCTCCCCGGCCACCAGAGGAGGGTCCCACAGAGCGCACAGACCTCTCCTGCCGCCCGCTGCTCCCCTCAGCAGTGCACTTCGGTCCCTCTGCCTGCTCTGCTCCCCGCTCTGGCTCTGGTGAATTCTCTCACCCTCCCGTGCTTCTCACTGTATCCAGTGCTTGTATAAAAAAATAAATAAATAGTGTTGGGTGCAAAAATTTTCTCCCAGTTGGTGGGGTTTCTCTTTGTTTTTGTTATTGTCTCTTTTGCTGTGCAGAAGCTCTTTAATTTGATGTAGTCCCAGCTGTTTATCTTTGCCTTCACTATCACTGCTTTGGGTGATGTGTCTGTAAAGATGTCTTTGATATGCAAATCACGTAGTGTTTCACCTATATTTCCTTCTATGTATTTTATGGTTTCAGGTCTTATGTCTAGTTCTTTAATCCATTTTGAGTTGATTTTTGTGTATGGTGTGAGGTAGTGGTCAAGCTTCATTCTTTTGCATGTAGCAACCCAGTTTTCCCAGCACCATTTATTGAATAAACTTTCTTTGCTCCAATGCATAGTCTTTGCTCCTTTGTCAAAGATTAGTTGACCATAAATCTGTGGGTTTATTTCTGGATTTTCTATTCGATTCCATTGGTCTGTATGTCTGTTCTTGTTCCAATACCATGCAGTTTTGATGATTATGGCTTTGTAGTATAGTTTGAAGTCTGGGAGTGTGATGCCTCCATTTCCTTCTTTTTTTTTCAGGAGAGCTTTGGCTATTCGGGGTTTTTGGTGATTCCATATGAATTTCATCAATAATTGTTCTATTTCTTTGAAGAATGACATTGAAATTTTGATTGGAATAGCATTGAATCGGTATATTGCTTTTGGTAGGATGGCCATTTTAATAATGTTTATTCTTCCAATCCATGAGCAGGGGATGTCTTTCCATTTCTTTGTGTCTTCTTCTATTTCTTTTAACAGTGTTTTATAATTTTCTTTGTATAGGTCCTTTACCTCTTTTGTTAGATTTATTCCCAAATATTTGATTTTTTTTTGTTACACTAATGACAAAGGACTGATCACAAAAATCTGCAAAGAGCTGATGAAACTCAACAACAACAAAGAAAATAACCCAGTCAAAAAATGGGCAGAAGAGCTAAAAAGAAACTTCTCTGAAGAGGAAATGCAAATGGCCAACAGACATATGAAAAAATGTTCAACATCACTTGTCATCAGGGAAATGCAAATCAAAACTACCATGAGATACCATCTTACACCAGTGAGAATGGCACATATTAAAAAAACTAGCAACAACAAATGTTGGCGAGGCTGTGGAGAAAAAGGAACTCTCCTGCACTGTTGGTGGGAATGCAAACTGGTCCAACCACTATGGAGAGCTGTGTGGAGATTTCTGGACCTACTAAACATAGAGCTTCCATATGATCCAGCAATTCCACTCCTAGGTATTTACCCAAAGGACACAGAAACATCAATTCCAAAGAACACCTGCACCCCTATGTTTATAGCAGCACTATTTACAATAGCTAAGCTTTGGAAACAGCCCAAATGCCCAAAAATAGATGAATGGATCAAGAAGATGTGGTACATATATACCATGGAATATTACTCAGCATTCAAAAAAGATAAACACATGCAATTTGCAGCAACATGGATGGCGCTGGAAGGGATCATGCTCAGCGAAATAAGCCAAAAAGAAAAAGAAAAATACCGGATGGTCTCACTCATAGTAGGAATCTAGAAAACTTAAATAAGGGATCAGGAAAATGAATAACTATAAGAAAGTGAAAATCAAAATCAACAAAAAACTATGAACCAGAGACACTTTTTGGGGGGTGGGGGCCGGGAGGGGAGGGATTGGGGTCAGAATGGGGCATGTGCAGTTGTATGGGGGAATATAAAAATAAAATTTATTATTTAATTAAAAAAAATAAAAATAAAAATAAAAATAAAAATAAAATAAAAATAAATAAATAAATCTTTAAAAAAAATTTTTAAATTAATAAATTATATCAACAGGTAATTTATTGAGAAGCTACTTTTTACAGTTCTGTGAAAGATGTTACTACCAATATATATTTTTAAATATTTGAAATTTCATGAGAGATTCTCTTTTGAGTATTTGTATAAATCTGTATTTTATAGATAAAACCTTCATAAACATATTTCTACTCTACAGAAAGGATAAAAATAAACTGGGAAAAACTAAGGGACTTGAGACTATATTTATAAAGTTAAGTATAGAGTCATACAGTTTGAGGTCAGGATAAAATCTTAAACAATTTTAAGTATTTATTGATTTTAACATAGCTGTATATATTACAATCCATTTAATTTTTCCAGAGTAAATACGGTGTTTGACTAAGTATTTTTAATTGACCATAAGTCAATTCATCACATTGTCTTTAATTTTTCTTGCTTAAAATGATGAGAAATACTTTTCTAGAATTCTCACAAAATTATTATCTAGATATGATTGACTATATGTCTAAATAACTGACATGAGATCTCTAGTTCAGGATTTGCTTAGGACCATTGTCATATCCTGCCTTATACATGTTAGCTCCCCAATTTGAACATGTGGCCTTGAGAGCAAGAATCAGGTTTCTCCCATTCAGTTCACCATATTTCCTACCAAGTGCTTTCTACCTAGGTGCAAATATAAAATATGTGTTGGGAGGAAAGGAGAAAAGTAATGGTAAGCTAAATTTTGAGATATTTTAAGTGGATAATACTTGTTTTTTCTCCTTCTTCAAATGCACAAAACGGATTCATTAGCTTTGCTTGACACAGCTAAGCAATTCAATTAAATTACTTGTTAAAAAAGAAGATAGTTGTTCTCTCATGATTAAATTACTCCCTTTGTAACTTAGGAATTGTGTGAAAAGCATAAACTTTGGCACAGAATTGTAATTCAGCTTCTTATTAGCTTTGTAATGTTGGCCCAGATACCCTACCTCTTCAAGTGTCATTTTACCCTTATAAAAAAGGATTGACAATAATTTGCTTTCTGGTTTATTATGTAAAGAGAATAGATTTGAATATTTTTCTGCTTGTCTTTGGTTCATAATTGTTATCATGAGTAATTAAATTTTCTCACATCTTCAGTTTCCCTATCTATTAAATAAATAGTAAGTTATTCAACCGATGCCACTGAACAACTAAAAAGCATATGCTTAGAATATATATACATACACATATATGTGTACATATGTATTCATTAAATAAAGTGCAGAAAGTTAGAGAACACAAAGAAAAAGAGGGATTATATTTCAATCCTGGAATAAAGAGAAATATCCTGATAAAGAAGATATATGAAAGGGACATCAAATAGAAATAAATGCTAGCCACATGAAAAATATTTGTAATAGAATTTCTAGATAAGGGGAGAGAATAAAGGAATGGGGGTGTGAAATAGTATGATGTGTATGGAAACTACCTGGCAACAGGTTGTTATTTGAGATTGGAATGTACACAAGAATGGGCCACTTGGAACTAAAACTAGATTCAGACAAGAAGGAACTTAGATTTATTTTGTAGACACTCTGCAAGTTGTTAAACAATGAAGTGTCATAGATGCAGTATCCATTGACAGGAAGCATTGCTAGAGGATTGGACAAAATAGAAGCTATGACATTAACCCAAGTAGAAATGTTGTTCTGAATATACAGTTGTAATAGTATTGGGAATGGGTTTGAGAAATATTTAGAATACAAAGTAGATAATACTTGACACTGACTTGGTTGTGAAGTTGAGTGAAAAAAGAGAACCAAAGTTGATGTCCAGGCCTCTAAGTGTTAACTGAAGCTCTGAAACTAAGAGAAGCAGTCATGGGTAAGAGGAATGAATAATAAATTCAGTATAGAATGCTTTGAATTTGGGATTGCAATGAGATACATTCCCAACAAGCAAATGGATAAGTGAGCTTAGAGAGCTAAGAGCTGACTACAGAAATTTGAGATATCCATAAAATATTGCCTACCTTCCAAGGGAGATAAAGTTGAGGAGGAAGTTCAAACACTCAGGTTTTTTAAGAAAAGTTGATATACTGGCAATTTTCTAGTTTTTTTTTTTCTTCTCTAAATACTAAACTGTTAAAGAATTGGTTTAGTGAACCAGTCTTCACAAACTATAGTCAGTTGACATGTTCTCTTACTTCTTTTTTAAAATTATATATATATATATCACATAATTATTCCTTTTTGTACAATGTATTATTTCTTCTCTCAGGTGTAGTCCCTATAGAATTCCCACCAGCAATTCACCCATGCACCAACACCATGGTCCCTTGTGCTCTTCCCTCCTCTGTTTTAATCCCTCTCCCTTCTCCTCCCCTACAGAATGTCTGTTGCCTGTTGATTTTGTTTTTTAATTTATTATAATTGGGCCTCCCTGGTGGTACAGGCAGTACAAGTGGTACAGGTTCGATCCCCGCCAGCCGAGGAGATAACCACATGGCACAGCAGACCTCTCCTGTCTTGCCTGCTGCACTCCTCAGCGGTATATATCAGTCAGTCTGCCTGTTCTGTTCCCTGCTCTGTCTCTGGTGTGAATCCTCTCACCCTCCTGCATACTTGGCCTGCACCCTGGTTCTTGTATAAACAAATAAATCTTAACAAAATTATTATAATTATTTTTTCCTGATCACTTATTTGTTTCCCTTACATTCCTCCTGCAAGTGAATCCATCCGATTTTTTTTTTCTTTCTGGCTTGTTTCACTGAGCATAATCCCTTCCAGCTCCATCCTTGTTGCTGCAAATGGCATGAGTCTTACTTCTTTTGTTAAATACCTCCTGGTAAAAAGGACCCTGCAAAGATCCTGCTTAAATCCTAACTTAAGATTTATGATTAAGGAAATATAATTCTTAAATCCACTAATACAAAAGTGAAATAAGATCATTGGAATGTATTAATTAAACATTCAATTCCAAATTAATAATCTTGTGGAGGATGGGAAGAATAGAGGAAGATGGGAAGAAACATAACTTTTACTTCTCCCATTTCAGTCTTCCCAAAGTTTCCTCTCCATTAAAGAAAGTGGACATACATCATTTAGATCAGATATCAGGTATTCATTTGACCCACTTTTAGATGACTCTATAAATCTAATCTTTAAAAACTTTCCCCAATAATTTAAAAATACATATTTCACTAAAATTTATAACTATGGATAGCTAAAACATATAATCAAGAAAGTAGCATATCCAAAGTTTTGACTTATACTGACTTTAAAAATTCTCTTTTGTTATCCTCAAAATTTAAGTTGCATTGGCTCAGCTATATACCACACATCTAACCTGCTATGATATTAGAGAATTAAACCTATTCATTGCCACAGCCTAATTATAGAAATTATTAAGTGCTAGTCTATTGGACTGGTTATAGTCTTTAGTGGATCATGATTATTCCCAGGGATGCCAAGAAACCTTGTCTTTCAAAGGTGATGATGATTGAATTAATTCTTAATGTCAAGTACAGTGATCTGAACTGTACTTTTTTTTTTTTACTTAAAGTCCAACTACCCCTGAAAACGAAGTTGTGTGTGGTACTATTTTTTTAGTCTAAATGTGCACATTAGTGTCAGAAGAAAAGATTTTGTGTGATTGATAAAAATACCCAAATATATACTGCTAGCTTTCTAAGTATAAAATCTGATTTAATCCTAGCTCCAAACCATTAATATCTTAATTCTATAGAAAATAACATTGGACAAATCATTTTCAATTTTTGAATTTATGAATAATATATTAAAAAAAACACTTTAATTTTCATAGTGCTTATATAGTGCCATAGAAAAGTCCATGTTTATGTTCCCTTACTCCTCTCATGAAAAATGGGAAAGAAAAGTAGCTTTCCTTATAATGAAATGGGAGAATTGCTCCTTGAGTAAAGTAAGTGAACTGTGAAAGACCCCTCTCTGTACTGATAGGAAGGAAGTACTAACACAAAATTCAGTGGGCTATTTCTCTCTTGTGCTGTAATTTAAAATAACAGAGGAAGAATTAAACAGTTAAGTTCCCTTAACTGTTGAAGGATGGGGATTTACACGATAAGAATTAATTGACTAAAATTAGGAAACCTTTGGCATTAATACTCAGGAAGTCACATTATATCCTTGTCTGGAATGGTTAAAGAAAAAGATTCCCAATGCCAGGAGAGAGATCCATAACATTTCCAAAAGCCTTTCAAGGTGCATGATCTTATAATATTGATATTTTATTCACTAAGCATTCAGTCAATGACAGACACTCACCTTGGTCCAGCAAGTTAATAACACAGAATCAGTTAAGATTTCTATGTTCATTTTTCCTTCAGATTTTGATTCAAATAAAAATATTCTTCTTTTACCTTCCTCTGATTTTGCATGACTATATCATACCTCTCCCAGCCTGTAACCAATATTGTCTTCTTAAGAACCAGGATCTGTGAAATATCCACAACTCCCTCTTGCCCAACATTTAATGTGTGGTGACAATATCCATTGAAGTCCCATACCTTAGAAAAAAAAAAAGTTAAATTTACCTTTGAGCAGAAGAAACTGTCTTCTTAAACAAAGTAAAACAACATTGTGTAATGGGATTATTTTAAACTGTTCTGTTTACATTCTGGGCTAAGTTAATTCACTTAAGACATAAAAATAATTAAAGAAAACCCTCTCCCATTTAAATTTAGTCACATAAGCATTGACTTATAATCTTACTAGCCTATTCTAATAATACATGATTCAAAGGCTATAAAGTAATGTGTAATTTAAAGGGTTATATAATAGAAAATCATGAAGAACCATATTTTGAAATCTATCAAGATCCTGGTTCTTTCTTTAGGGGTATCTCTAAATTTTAATTGTCATTTTTATAATGGAGGATGCTTACTTCTCTTGGATGTCTGGAGGAATAACTATATGAAACATAGTCATCACATAAATGCATGATTCACTAAGTTGCATTTTAATTCATTGAACTTTGCCTATATTGCATTTTTCTTACAAATTAAAGATTTGAGTCCAGCAAGTATATTGGCTCCAATTTTCCAAATACAGGTGCTTACTTTGTTTCTCAGTGTCACATTTTGCTAATTATCACAATAGTTCAAATTTTTTTCATTATTATTGTGTCTGCTAAGGTGATGTGTGATCATTCTCATTGATGTTACTATTGTAATAGTTTTGTAATGACATGTGTCCATATAAGACAAAGAACTTAATGAACAAATGTTGTCTGGTTCCTCCCTCTCTCTCCATTTCCTATTCTCCAAAAGAAAATAATATTGAAATTAGGTCATTTAATAGCAATGATCTGTAAGTTTTCTAGTGAAAGAAAGAGTAATATATCTCCCATTTGAAATAAAAATCTAGAAATAATTAATCTTAGCAGGGAAAGCATGTTGAGAAGCAAGATAAGTAGCAAGCTAGGTCTCTTGAGTCAGCTAGCCAAGTTGCAAATGTAAAAAAAAAAAATGAAAGACATTGAAGGAAATTAAATGTGAACCTGCAGTGAACACATGATTTATGAGAAAGCAAAAGATCCTGATTGCTGATGTGGACAGTGTTTGAATGGTCTGGAGAAGATCGACTAGACACAGCTTTCTCTTAAACCAAAGCCTAATCCAGGGCAAGATACTAACTCTCTTTTTTTTTTATTTTATATATATTTTACACTGTTCTTCCATTTTGTTCAATGCATGATTTCTCCTTTCAGGTATAGTCCCCACAAAATTCCCATCACCAATTCACCCATGCATCATCACCATAGTCCCTTGTGTAAGAACACATTCCCTCCTCCATTTTAATCCCTTTCCCTCCCCCTCCCCTGCTGAGTGTCTCTGACTAATAGTTGCTTGTTAATTTTGTCTTTTAATTTATTATATTTTTTCCTGGTCCCTTATTTGGTTCCCCTACATTCTTCCTATAAATGAAACTATCTGATATTTTTCTTTTTCCTTCTGGCTTATTTCACTGAGCATAATACAAGGCACTAACTCTCTTTAACGCTGTGAGGCCTAACAGTGGTAGGAAAGCTACAGAATAAAAGTTTGAAGCTAACAGATAGTGGTTCATGAGATTTAAGGAAAGAAGTTGTCTCCAATACGTAAAAGTGAAAGCCAAAGCAGTGCTGATGTAGATACTACAAGTTATCCAGGAAGTACAGATAAGATAATTGATGAAAGGCTACATTAGGTCCTCCCTGGTGGTGCAGGCCATTAAGCTCCACACTGTGAAGCTCTCCACAGCCTCTGAGGTGCCAGCTCTATCCCTGCTGCCTGAAAGAAAACCACATGGTGCAGTAGACCTCTCCTGTCTCACCCACTGCTTCCCTCAGCAGTGTGTTTTGTCAGTCTGCCTGTTCTGTTCCCTGCTCTGTCTCTGGTGAATTCTCTCACCCTCCCGCGCATCTGGCCTGTACCCCTGCTCTTGTATAAATAAATAAATCTTCAAAAAAAATAGAAAGTGCTACATTAAACAATAGATTATTTTAATGTAGACAAAACAGTTTTAAATTGAAAGAAGATGTTATCTAGAACTTTCATAGTTGGAAGGAAGTAAATATTTGGTTTCAATAGTTCAAAGGACAGGCTGACTCTTCTTAGGGGCTAAGGTAGTGGTGACTTGAAGTTAAAGCCAATGTTCACTTACCATTCTGAAAATCCCAAGACCATAAAGAATTATGCTGTAGCTACTCTGTGTGTATTCTATAAATGGAATAAGAAAGCCTGGATGACAGCATATCTATTTACAACATGGTTTACTAAATATGTTAAGCCAATGGATACCTATTACTCAAAAACAAAAGATTACTGCTTATTGACTATGTACCTGGTTACCTAAGAGTTCTGATGGAGATGTACAGAAGATTATTGCCGTTTTTATGCATGCTAAGATAATATCTAATCTGCAAACCAGAGATTAAGAAATAGCATGTCCTATTAAGAAATTTTGTAGGACTATAACTGCTATAAGTAGTGATTCTTCTGATGGAACTGGTCAAAGTCAATTCAAAATCTTCCAGAAAAGATTTACCATTCTAGATGCCATTAAGAATTTTTGTGATTAGTGGCCTTCCTGGTGGCACAGGCAGTTAAGCACAGTTCTGTGAAGCTGTCCACAGCCTCTGCAGTGCCAGTTCGATCCCTGCCAGCCAAGGAACAACCCACATGGCACGGCAGACCTCTCCTGTCATGCCCGCTGTTCCCCCAGCAGTGTATTTCAGTCAGTCTGCCTGTTCTGTTCCTCACTCTGTCTCTGGTGAATCCTCTCACCCTCCCACATATCTGACCTGTACCCTGGTTCTTATATAAATAAATAAATCTTTAAAAAAAAAAAAAAGAATTTTTGTGATTAGACAATTGGCACCAGTTTTGCAAGACAGAGAGAGAGTTGCAGCTCAGGAAACCCAGGAAACCTTTGTGGAACTGAGAGAGGGTAAGTTCCACAGATGGAGGTGAGCTGAAAAGTGTGCACAAGCCAGGTCCTGCCCTTCCATGATTTGGAGCCTAGAGAGGGATCCTCTACTGAGGTGGCTGCGGGTGCCCGGAAAGCGCACCCTCAACACCATTGTTGCGAGACAGGGAGTTGTGTGCTGGGGATCCCAGGAAACCTCTGTGGAATTGAGAGATGGCAGGTTGTGCAGACAGAGGTGAACTGAAATGTGCCCACAAACCAGGCCCTATGCCCATCCACAATTTGGAGATGAGAGGGATATCCATTGCCAAACTGAACTGCAGGCACTGGGGAAGTGCAGCCCCAGAGCCATTATTGCAAGACAGGGAGGTGCAAGATAGGGACCTCAAAAACACCACGGGAACTAATACAGAGGGAGGGGATCTTCAGGGACAGTGCTCATCAACATATCCACAGTGCCACTGCCCTAGTGCAGTTTTGGCATAACAGTGTTGGCTTCAATCTGGCCACCAGTTTCTGATACCCCAGAAGGAGCCCACCAGTACCAGTGACACAGTGTCCCAATGCATAGACCAAATTAGGAAACAAACAAAAGGGAGAAGGAAAAATACAAATAATCAAAAAATACCTCAGGAGAAGGACACACAACAAAAAGAATATCAGCCATTATAACTCAACAATGATATGGAAGAACTCCTCTGTCTGGCAGATAGACAATTAAAAATCATCATGATTTAAAAACATAAAGAAGATGAAAAGGAAAATAACGATATGAGAAAAATAATTAATGAAATGAAGAATGAAATTGAGTCCCTAAAGAAGGAAATGAAAGAAACACAGAAGATTAAAAGATTAATGGAGGAGCTAAAGAACTGAGGGAAAAGTAGTGAAAACAGAATTGATGAAATGGAAGAACAATCAGTACTCTTGAAGATACAAAATACAAAAGAACCAAAAAAGAAAAGGTAATAGAAAAACAAAGGGAAAAGAATGAAGAAACACTTTGAGAGCTATCTGACACCATGAGGAGAGGAGAATGACCAAGAAACTGAAAAACTATTCAAGGAGATAATCAAAGAGAACTTCCCAAACATGATGATGGAGATGAAAATAGAAGCTAGAAGAACATTGAATTATCACATTGAAAGGAAAACTACAGCAAGACACATAATAGTAAATCTTTCAAGAGTCCAAGACAAGGAAAAAATAATGAAGTTGACAAGGGTGAAGAAACAGATAACCTATAAAGGAAAAACAATCAGGCCGACATCAGACTTCTCTGAAGAAACACTATGGGAAAGAAGAGAATGGAGTGAGATATTCAGCAGACTCTAAGGTAACAAATGCCAACCAAGAACACTATACCCTGAAAAGCTCTCCTTCCTCTATGAAGGAAAAATAAGGAACTTCTCAGATAAACAGAATCTACAGAAATTTATTACAGCTAAACCCATCCTCCAAAAAATACTACAAGAAGTCCTAAAGCCAAAACCAACAGAGGAATGAATAAGAAGAACAGAATAAGACAAGGAATAAAATCACAAAGACAAACAAAATGGCAAATACAGACACCAACATATCAATATTAACTGTAAATGTAAATGGACTAAACCCATCAATAAAAAGACACAGAATAGAAGTCTGTATTAAAAAACAAAACCCAAACTTCTGCTGCCTCCAGGAAGCACCCTTAACTACAAAAGCTAAAGATAGGCTGAAAGTAAAAGGATGGAAAATAATCCTACAAGCAAATGGACTGAAAAAGAAGGCAGGAACATTTATACTTAAATCAGATAAAAGAGACTTGCAACTAAAAAAGGTAAAAAGAGAGACATAGATGGTCACTACTTTATGATGACGGGGACAACACATCAAGAAGACATAGCACTCAACATATACTCATCAAATGAAGGAACACCAAAATATATCCAAAAATAATCATCTCTGAAAACAGACATTAGAGAAGATACATATGTAGTAGGAGACTTCAACACACCTCTCTCCCCAATGGATAGATGGACAAGACAAAAAAAAATGAACAAGGGGCCTCCCCGGTGGCGCAGCGGTTGAGCGCTGGGTTGCGAAACTTCCTGGCCTCTGTGGCGCAGGTTCGATCCCCGGCTGCTCCCCGGCCACCGGAGGAGGGTCCCACATGGCGTGCAGACCTCTCCTGCCGCCCGCTGCTCCCCTCAGCAGTGTACTTCGGTCCTTCTGCCTGTTCTGCTCCCCGCTCTGGCTCTGGTGAATTCTCTCACCCTCCCACACTTCTGACTGTACCCAGTGCATGTATAAACAAAACAAACAAACAAACCAACAAATAAATAAATAAAACATGCCTCTATTAAAAAAAAAAATGAACAAGGACAATAGAGATTGAAACAAGGACATAGACTTCGTGGGCTTAACAGACATCTATAGAATACTGCACCTCAAAAAATCAGAGTACACATTTTTCTCAAGTGCATACAGATCATCCTCCAAGATTAATCACATGTTGGAACACAAGACAAACATCAACAGACACATTGAGATCAAAATCATATGAACTATCTTCTCTGAACACAAAGGCATCAAACTAGAAATAAACCATGAAAAGAAAGCAAGAAATACTCCTACCTCATGGAGACTGAAATCCACGCTACTGGAAGACCATTGGATCAATGAGGAGATCAAAGAAGAAATTAAAAAATACCTTGAAATGAAAGACAATGAGGCACAACTGTATAGAACACATGGGGCACTGCTAGAGCAGTTATAAAAGGAAAATATATAGCAATACAGGTTCACATCAAGAAACAAGAACGGGAGCTCCCTGATGGCGCAGCAGTTGAGCGCTGGGCTGTGAGGCTGCCGGGAGCATCTGCAGCCACTGGCGAGGGTCCCACATGGCGCGCAGACCTCTCTTGCTGCACCCACTGCTCCCCTGAGCAGTGTATTTCATCCTGTTCTGTTCCCTGCTCTGGCTCAGGTGAATTCTCTCACCCTCCCACGCTTCTGACTGTACCCAGTGCTTGTATAAATAAATAAATAAAATCTAAAAAAAGGAAAAAGAAAAAGAAAGGAGAAGGAACTAAAAGAAATAACCTAATCCCTCACCTTAAAGAAGTGGAAAAATAACAGCAACAACAAAAAAAGCCAGTAGAAGAAAGGAAATAATAAAAATCAAAGCAGAAATAAGTGAAACAGAAGAAAACAATCCAAACAATCAATGAAACCAAAAGTTGGTTATTCGAAAAAATAAAGAAAATAGACAAACTTCTAGCCAGGCTCACAAAGAAAAAAAGGGAGAAAACACGAATACATAGGATTATAAATGAAAGAGGAGAAATAACAACCAACACAGCAGAAATCACAAGAATAATCAGAGATTACTATGAACAGTTATATGTAAAGAAGTCCAACAATCTCGAAGAGATGGACAAATTCCTATAACTGTACAACCACGCAAAGCTAGATAAAGGAGAAATAGAACACCTAAGCAGACCAATTACAAGCAGCAAAATTGAAACAGTAATCAAAACCCTCCCCCAAAACTAAAGCCCAGAGAGATTTACAAAAGAATTCTTCCAGACATTCAGAACTAGTGCCTATCCTAGACAAACTCTTTCAAAAAATTGAAAAGGAAGGGATTCTACCAAATATGTTTTATGAAGCCTACATTACACTAATACCAAAACAGAACAAGGACAACACACACACGCACACACAAAAACTACAGGCCAGTCTCTCTAATTAACATTGATGCAAAAATCCTCAATAAAATCCTAGCCAACAGAATCCAACAATGCATCAAAAAGATAATTCACCATGACCAAGGAGGATTTATTTCAGGGACACAAGGATGGTTCAACACACAAAAATCAGTTAATGTAATCCAACACATCAACAAAAATAAAAATAAAAACGATATGATCATATCAATAGATGCTGAGAAAGCATTTGCCAAAGTTGAACATCCATTTATGAAAAAGGCCCTCAAAATTTGTGGGACAGAGGGAACATACTTTAACATAATAAAGGCCATATATGACAAGCCCATAGCCAAAGTCATTCTCAATGGTGAAAAACTGAAAGCCTTTCCCTTAAGATCTGTAACAAGACAAGGATGTTCACTCTCACATCTGCTTTTCAATATGATACTGGAAGGCCTAGCCAGAGCAATAAGACAAGGAAAAGACATACAAGGAATTCAACTAGAGAAAGAAGTAAATCTAACACTATTTGCAGACAATATAATATACAGAGAGAACCAAAAATTCTCCACAGAAAAACGAATCAAAATAATCAACCAGTTTAGTAAAGTAGCAGGATATAAAATCAACACACAAAAAAATCAGTAGCCTTCCTATATGCAAACAATCAATCTGAAGAAGAAGAAATCAAGAAAATCATCCCTTTATAATTTAAACCAAAACCAAAACCAAATACTTGGGAATAAACCTAATAAAAGAGGTGAAGGACCTATATAAAGAACACTATAAAACATTGTTAAAGGAAATAGAAGACACAACAAAATGGAAAGCTATACCCTGCTCATAGTTTGGAAGAATTCACATTATCAAAATGGCCATCCTACCAAAAGAAATGTACAGATTCAATGCTATTCCAATAAATAATTCAATGACATTCTTCAAATAAATAGAACAAATATTGATAAAATCGTATGGAGACACAAAACACCTCGAATAGATAAAGCTCAACAGACTAAAAAGAAGGGGAATGGAGGTATCACAATCCCAGACTTCAAACTATACTACAAAGCTATAATAATTATAATTGCATGATACTGGAACAAAAACAGACACACAGACCAATGGAATTAATTAGAAAACCCAAAAATAAACCCACAGATTTATGGACAACTAATCTTTGACAAATGAGCAAAAAATATGCAATGGAATAAAGAGAGTTTGTTCAATAAATGGAGCTGGGAAAATTGGACTCTACATGCAAAAGAATGGAGCTAGACTACTACCTCACACCATGCAAAAAAACCAACTCAAAAAATGAATCAAAGAATTAGGCATAAGACCTGAAACCCCAAAATATACAGAAGAAAATATAGGCAAAACACTACATGACATACATCTCAGTAACATCTTTGAAGATACATCACCTGAAGCATAGAAAGTGAAGGAAAAGATAAGCGGGTGGGTCTACATCAAATTAAAGAGCTTCTGTACAGCAAAAGAGACATTAACCAAAACAAAGAGACACTTCACTGATTGGGAGAAAATTTTTGCACTCCATACAACTGATAAGGGACTGATCATAAAGATCTACAAAGAACTCACATGACTCAACAATGACAACAACAACAAAATTAAACATTCCAGTCAAAAAAATGGGCAGAAGAACCAAAAAGACACTTCTCCAAAGAGGAAATGCAAATGGCCAACAAGCATATGAAAAAATATCCAACATCCCTCATAATCAGGGAAATGTAAATTAAAACCACAATGAGATATCATCTTACACCAGTAAAATGGCATGTATCAAAAAAACTAGCAACTACAAATGTTGGTGAGGATATGGTGAAAAAGGAAGTCCCCTACACTGCTGGTAGGAATGCAAACCGGTTCAACCACTATGGAAAACTGTCTGGGGGTTCCTCAGTCTACTAAAAATAGAGCTACCATATGACCCCAGAATTCCACTCCTAGGGATCTACCCAAAGGACACAAAAACATTAATTCAAAAGTATATATGCACCCCTATGTTTATTTCAGCATTATTTATAATAGGTAAGACTTGGAATCAACCCAAATGCCCAAAAATAGATGACTGGATCAAAATGTGATATATACACACAATGAAATCCTCTTCAGCAATCAAAAAAGATAAACTAATGCCATTTGCAGCAACATGGATGGAGCTAAAAAAAAAAACAACAAAAACAAGAAAACAAAACAAAATGAAACAGACAACTCTAAATCAGAGACATTGTGCAGGGGAGGAGGAGGGAAAAGTATCAAAACAAGGGCCGGAAGAGCACAAGGGTCTATCGTGACGGTGCATGGGTGAATTGTTGGTGGAAATTCTATGGGGACTACACCGGAGAAAAGAAAGCAAATATTGTTAAGAAAATAAAAAAATAGATGAATACAAATAAATAAAAGAAAAGAATATTTGTGATTACAGAAGGTCAAAATTTCAACAATAACAGGAGTTTGGAAGAAGTTTATTCCAATCCTCAGGGAAGACTTAGAGAAATTCAAGACTTCAGTGGAGGAAATAACTGCAGATGTCATAGAAATAGGAAGAGAACCATAATTAGAAGGGGAGTCTGAAAATGTGATTGAATTGCTGCAATCTCATGATAAACTTTAATGGAAGAGGACTTGTAACATCCAGATGAGCAAAGAGTGGTTTATTGAGATGGAATATATTTCTGGTGAAGGCAGTGTAAACATTGTTGAAATGAGCAGCAAAGGATTAAGAATACTGCATAAACATTTTTTTTTCTTTTGCAAGCATGGACTATTTTATTTATTTATGTTTTGAACACCCTTGTCTAATTTTTCAAAATGTAATATTTCTCCCATCAGATACAGTCACCATAATTTTCCCTTCTCCAAATTGCTCACAGTCCTCTACCAAAATCTACTGTGCTCTCCTCCCCCATTTCCCTGCCCCTGCTCTTTCCTCTCCTTCCTTCTCCTTCCCTTCTGTGTGTCTTAGAGCAGAAGGGTCAGTCTTATACTTTATCGTTAATCCTTTGTTTGACATCTCTAGATTCCCACATATAATGAAACCATTCAGTACTTATCGTCCTCCTTCTGGCTGACTTTGCCTATGCATCTATCCAAAGAGCACAAAAATACTCATTCAAAAGGAATCCTGCTCTCCTGTGTTTATTGAAGGACTATTTACAATAGCCAAGATATGAAAGCAACCAAAGTGGCCTGGATTAGGTGAGTGGATCAAGAAGATATGGTACATACATACTATGGAATACGACTCAGCCATTGAAAAGATAAACTCATGCGATTTGTGGAAGCATAGATGGAACTGGAAGTAATCATTCTAATGCATAAGTGGCATGGTTTGAAGGGACTGATGCCTGTTTTGAAAGAAGTTATACTGTGAGTATAATCTATCAAACAAGCCATAGAAAAATATTCCATGAAATGAAGAGTCCATCAATGTGACAGACTTCTCAGTTGTCTAATTTTAAGAAATTGTTACTGCCATTCAAAGCGGCAACTACAACCCTTTTCAGTAAATAGCCATCAGATTCAAGGTAAGACACTCCACCAGCAAAAAGATTATGACTCACTGAGAGTTCAGATAATGGTTAGCATCTTTAACAATAAAGTATTATTTAATTAAGTTATATGCTCTTTTTTATACACTTAATAAATTACAATATAGTGCAAGCAAATTTTATATGCAGGAGCAAACCGAAAATTCTTGTGATTAATTTTACTGCAAAGTTTCAGATGTATTTTTAAGATGTCCTGTACTAGATATTACATCTTTTTTTTATAAGATTTATTTATTTATGCACACAAGTACTGGGGTGTAAGCCAAAGGTGTGGGTGTGTGGTTAGAGGATTCACCAAAGAGAATGGGGAGCAAACAGACGGATCTACTGAAATACACTCCTGAGGGCAGAAGTGGGTGAGACAGGAGAAGTCTGCTGTGTCATGTGGGTCAGTTCCCTGATCGACCGGCCATTGAACTCATGATGCAGTGGCTGGTGATAGCTTGATAGTGCTGTCCTTAACCCCTGTGCCACCAGGGAGGCCCCCTGGATTTTACATCTTTAGCCAATAAAATCTCCTGCTGATAGTGGATGACAGACTCTATCCTATGGAAGCTCATGCAGCTCTATTTTCTCAGTGAAGACCTGTGCCTGATGGGTGTACTTAAAGAGAGAGCATCATTAGGCCACCAGCAGTTCACACTAAGTTCTACCATGAAACATTATTGGTCCTTCATGTACAAAGGGAAAGTTGGCACTTTCTATTTCTTTTTGAATTAAAATCTATCAACCTTTTGACTCAAAAGTTCAACTTTTAGAAAATTATCACTCATAAATGTGAAATGACATATTTTGAAAAACAACCTTGAAACAAAAGCTAAGGATTTTAATCAATTTAATTGCTCAATAACAATGTGCTGAATATCAGAATATGGAATATTTATACAGCAGCAGATCATGTAGCCATTAAGAAGAATGAGTCATCTCATGGCATAAACTATGCCAAAAATGTACCAGCTATGAAACCTTAAGCAAGTTGCATTATCTCTTTGGACTTCATATTCCTCACTTGTAAAATTGAGATAATAATAATAGATGAGCATGTATGTGGGTGGGGGTGGGGGAAGGTAGATGTGTGTAAAGTGCTTAGAAAGTGGCTTGTAGTATATATACAGTAAAAGTTAGCTAACATTATGATTCTTGTATGCATTCATAAGAATCAGTGTCTGAAGCAGAAAAAATGCAAAATGCAGAAAAGCATGCATAGTGAACTGACTGAAAAACAAGGGGTACACTTTGACTAGAAGGATGCAAAAGAAACCAGTAACAGTTACAACCCCAAGGGAGGAACTGAGAGCAAAAATAAGAAAGAGACTTTCTTTTTGCTGTACATCTCTTTTACATTTCAAATTTCATGGTATTCATGCATTAAATACTTAAAACATTAAGTGATTTTAAAACAGTCACTTCAAAATCATGATAAATAGGGCAATACTTTTAAATCTTTGATTACATAGGTAGCAGTTTTGGATTCTAAATTATAAATGAGATTGGAAAATGTCATTCGTGCTTGTTTCATAATCGAATATGGACTGAGCAGCTCAACATTAATTTATGCATCTTATATAGAGGTTGCCAAATTTCAGAATTCTAGTGTGACAAAGATAAATGTGCCTTCAAAAACTGTGATTATACTAGTAAATTCACATTAACTTCTAACACATCAAGGTTTGAGCTGAGATGTTGAAAAATATAGATTCTCTTTAACTATATCACTTTGATATTCTCTACATGGTCCTTGCCAAGCCCACCACAATGATGCCCACAGATATATTTTGTAAAGGTCTAATTGTTTCCATATCTTAAATATTTCCTTGCTAGAACTAACAATTGTGCCCCACCCTGCACTCTATAGCCAGTTACTTTCTAAGGTTCATTATTTAATTCAGTCTCATACCCCAATATTGGTAACAGGAATACTCATACATTCCTTTTGCCTAAGATACTGTGTAATACTTCAATTCCAGTTACTCCTATTTTATTTCATTCTCATATTAGGATTGGGATTGCCCCACTACTTTGTACATCTTTCCTGGTCTCCCATGAACTTGACTTTTTTACTTAAACACGAGCTCCCAGTCTAGACCTCATACAATGAATGACCCTTGCCAGTCAGCTTCTCTGGATTTCCAGATTCTCCCTGCAACCTGTCACAGCACTTCCATTACTCTGACCATTGCCAGTCTGGAATTTTCCTGAATACTTGCCCTCAATTTCCATGATGTTCTTTCTACTTATCCAGATAACTTTCCACTACCATCCCGCAGCCTACCTGGATGAATATATCTACGGTGGAAGGTACACCTAATCCATAAACTCTGGAGACTAATTATGACCGAAGTCTGAGAATCAGTCAAATCTTACGTAGAAAATTGCCTTCTGTTGCCTCAAAGTATCACTAGACATCACCAGTCAAAGACTTCCTTACTCTTGGAGTAAAAAGGAGAGGAGAAAATGGTAGATATGATTTCAGATAACAAATGACTTGGTTTGCATAAAAATTTGGTTTTTTTGAAAATTAAAATATCACCTTCCTCCCAAAATAAATTAGTAATAGCTACAAAATAATAAAACTAGAAGCATAGAATAGTGTTAGTTTAGGAAGGGTAATGAATAAGATTGATTGTTTTTCCTACTATCCTTCATGATTTCATTTAAAGTTATGTAAGAGTACAAATTAGAAAACAAGTTGATTTTACAATTTATTCATTTTCCAAAAACTGTGCTTCTATGCCATTTTTAAAAATTTTCTAGCTGCACTGACTCCTAATCGTATAAACTGAGAAAAGATAAAAGACTAGATGCATTAGCTGAAGCACGTGAGAATTATTCAGGACTCACTCCCTAAGTGTTCCTCTAACCAGCACTGAAAAAGGCTTTCTGAAATAAATAAGCCAAGGTATTCTAATCCTGAATAATTCATTTAGAAAAATCATTTATTCATTCCCTGCAGAGATTTATTTTTATTTTCCTAACAACTTTGTTTTTCGTCAGGTGGGTCATTCCGCTCTTCTTACCTTTTCTCATCTCTCAAGGCCAAAAAGGCAAAAGCAAATATAGTCACAACTGTGCCTCCTTTCCCAACATAGCCTCTCATATCTGGATAGAAAAGCATTGCCATGTTCGCACCTTTACAGTCCCATCTGTGCTGCCAGTCAAAAGCCTTGTTTCGTTTGCATCAAGGGCCATTGTGCTGATTTCTGCGTTGCTGTGGCAACCAGTAAACTGTTTAATTTTCTGCCCAGTGTCTATCATCCAGAAGGTAACGGTTGACCCTGCGTCAGAGCTGATTACCTAAGAGAAAATGACATTGCAGAGAAATTACATAGTCTCAGAATCAACCACTTTTATTTTAATAAAAATATCTAGCTTATGTTTCCACTACTGAGATTCCTCAGCAGCTAGAGACATTTTTGCAATATGTTTTCTTTCTTTTTGTTAAGCTAATATCATTTCAGTTTCGAGGCCAAAGCCGAAGTAATGAAGTCATGATTCTCTTTATCACAAAAGAGAGAAATCTTCTTTCCTTGCCCACCATTCACCTTCTTGTCTAGAGGATATTCTGAAAACGAATCCTACGGAAAATAAATTCATAAGTCTGGCATTTAGAGGAGAAAGTTGATATTATTAATCACCATGCTCCAACACTATTTACTATATGAAAATAAATATTTTATTATATTTCAGCTTTCATTTAGCATTCAGAGAGGAATATACTTGCAGCCTTCATAAAAAAATTAATTTCAATAATTTGCTAGAGCCATCACATTTAATGCCATTAGTCCCTTTCTTCCATTTTGCGCATTTTGCTTCCATTTAGCTATATTTTTATAGCTAAATACAATTATTGATGTGTGATGACAGGAATGTTAAATATAAATCAGCATATACACATGGGGATGAAGACAGTAAAGCAAACGATGGAAGGATAGGATTATATATGGTAGTCCAACAGTGAGAAATTTCATAGGAGCAAATTGACTGTTAACTTAAATTCTAAAGCACCCTTGAAGATATTTATCAGCTAAAGCCACCCCACTAATAAGACTTTGGGACCTGAAAGAATGAAAGAAAACATTAAACATACATAAATGCAAATAAGAAGTTACCTAAAGCCATCTAGATTTTGAAAAAACTAAAAGCAGATCTCTATCTGCTTAGGTATTTATTAACATTTTATAAATGTAAATTTATCAGGAATATGTTAAACTTTAATGTCACATTTTCATAGTCAAATGGGTTAAAGTTTATCAAATGTATGTTCAGAAGCCTGAAAGTCTGGAAGCCTGGAAGGCTCATGAGTATAGGCATTCATTCATTCATTCATTCATCTCTACCCACTGACATCCCCCTGTGCCTAAATCTGTAGTGGCAGAATGCCCTCACTATTATATCTCTTCCCTCAGGGAGTCTATGGTATAGTCTTATACATTAAAATTATCTGGGAAACTTTAAAAAATACACTATACACCAGTCTTGAGGCTTTTACTTAATTAGACCAGGCAGGGACATTTTTTTTTAAGAACTCACACAGGTTATTAAAATATGGGCCTGGGTTTAGAACTATAAATTTCAATGGAGACATAAACAAGACACAGATAAAGGCCAAACAGTGTTACATATTTAGCTCTATCTTCACTGGGTGCTGAGAGGCACAAAGACGAGAACCCAAAATCCACCTTACTGGGGTTGGAGATATGGAATAAAAAGTGAAGAGAGTCAATCTGGGATGACCATGATCTTTAAATTTGCTATCTCATTTGATCTTTATAAAAACTCTATGAAATGGGGCCTCCCCTGGTGGCGCAGGCTGTTGAGTGCCTCATTGGGAAGCTGTCCGCAGTCTCTGCAGCGCGGGTTCAATCCTGGCCAGCCAGGGAGAATCCCACATGGCACAGCAAACCTCGCCTGTCTCGCCCACTGCTCCCCTCAGCAGTGTATTTTTTTCTTTTCTCCTGCTCTATAAATAAGGATTTGCTGAAGACAAAAATATAAGTCCAAATTAAAAATTATGAAGCAGGGATCCCCTGGTGGTACAAGGGGTTAAGTCTCAACACTGTGAGCTATCCGCAGCCACTGCAGCAGGAGTTCGAACCCCAGCCAGGGAGCTGACTCATATGGTGCAGCGCAGCAGACCTCTCCTGTCTCCCCCACTGCTCCCCTCAGCAGTGTATTTTGTTCAATCTGCCTGTTCTGTTCCCTACTCTGTCTCGGGTGACTCCTCTCACCCTCCCGTGCATCTGGCCTACACCCTGGTTCTTGTATTAAAAAAAAAAAAAAAAAACCTGGGGAAAAAAAAGCTCTATGAAATGATGTTACCACACTAATTTTACCAGTGATATAAAACTGAGATTCTAATCAACTGTGTATTGTCCCCAGATTAATGTAATAAGGTTTGAAACCTGAGTTGTCTTTGACACATTATAAAGCTTTCCTTTATTCAAGCTTAGTATCCCAGATAATTAAGAGTGTGCTTAAGAGAAAGCTTGGAAAATATGCCTAGCATGAGAAACAATAGGACATTTAATGGAGCCAGAATGCAGAATATTTTGATGGTACAAATGGTAAAATAACAGCTGAGGAAGCAAGCTGATGACAGGTATTTTAAATCTCTAACCAGCAATGCTGGAGTATAATGAGTAATATGCATAAAGTTCTTTTTACTGGGAAAGAGCCCATAACTCTTATTGGGTTGTCAGGAGGGTTTTTCACGCAAAGTAAAATTAAGAACAATCTCATTAGTGTTTATTTTTCGGTTTGTGATGACACCTCTGGCAGCAGTGTGGAGAACAAACTGGTTATGGGAAGAAAATGTGGAGGCTGCTGTGATTGGCCAGGTAAGATATGTTCACCTAAGAAAGCAACTGCAGGGCGTCCCTGGTGGTGCAGGCAGTTGAGTGCAGCGCTGTGAAATGTCTGCTGCCTCTGCAGCACGGGTTCTATCCCTGCCGGCAGCGGAGATACCCACATGGCACAGCAGACCTTTCCTGTCTCGCCCGCTGTTCCCTTCAGCAGTGTATTTCAGTCAGTCTGCCTGTTTGTTCTGTTCCCCGCTCTGTCTCTGGTGAATTCTCTCACCCTCCCACACATCTGGCCTGTACCCCAGTTCTTGTATGCATGAATAAATAAATCTTTAAAAAAAAGAGAAAAAAGAACGCCTTGCAGAGATAATAAAGAGGGGGAAAGTGCACAATTGAGCAAGATGTCTCAGCATAGAATTGATCATAGACTTTTTTATCCCTTTATATTAGAACTTTGAATTAGATAATTTCTTAATGATGAAAAACTGTATGCTACACATTTCTTTTACATTTTAAAAGGTAAATATACCTTTAAAAAGGTCTATTAAGAAAAGTAGAAAGAAAAAGAGACACCTACACAGACACAGGTGAGCAGGGAGCTGCTGATGCTGCTGCTGCTGCTTTGCAAAGGGAAAAGATTTGTGAAAAGATGCTATGCATTTTCTCACAGTAAAATAAAAAAATAACAAATACTTAATTGCTGTTGTTAAATGGTAGCATAATTTCTAGAACAAATGACCTGGATCTTTGAAATAATGTGATCTAATAACTTAATTATCTTTCCATGTAACTGACAAATTCTATTTGCCTTTGACTGTGAAATGTTCATGGTAGATAAGAGCATTTGGTGCAGAATCAGGAAGTCTGAATTTAAATGATAATGTCTGGTCTTGAAATATTATTTAACCTCTTCAAGTTTCAGTTTCCTCACCTGTAAACTAGAAATAATCATAGTAAGAGGTTTAAAAATTACTAATATTTGGAAAACACTTAACAAAATGCACATAACATGCAATAAAGAAGATATGAACATTAGCTATTTTATTATTCTCCTTAAGTTTTGCTAGTCTGACCTCTTATTTGAACTCATATCACTTTGAAAAGCACCAACATGTTCTAACCAATGAGCTGTCTGGCCTGGCTCCCTCATATCACTTTTAGTATCCAAATCGATACAAAAGAAATACTAATTATCTTAATTTCTTCCAACCATGAGAGTAAATGTAGACAATCACAGCTTTAGAAACCAGATTTTTAGATACACATTGAAATTTGAAATTACATCATACTTGTGAATTTCTCACATAATACCTTAATAATTTAGAATGTACTCATTAAGAACAAAGCTGTGAAAACATACAATTTTTCATGCATGAATGAAAATTTTGATAATGGTATTTGAATCAGTGTAAAAATGTTGTGAAAGATACTATTATTTCTATTAAAAACACATTTTGGTGGAGAATTATGCCTTGGTGATTGGTGTAGTGTGGTAACATATCTGAACAGGTGAGGTCTTATTCTTCTGAACATATACAACTTGTAAACCATGTTTCCTTACAAAAAATTATTTTTTAGAAAAGCATTTATTGAGCATTTATTATATTATATACTAAATGTAAAAGTATGAAATGATGAGCATTCCTTGATAGAAACAATGAAAAAAATAATTCTATATTAAAAGCTACCATGACAAAGTATCTGCTCCCAAAAGGTACTTTTAGCTAGCATAGACAGTCTTACAAAAATTAGTAACTCTCATGTTTTGCTGCTTTTCTGTTTCCTTCCTCTGCCCAGCACACCATCTATCAGTTTTCAGCACCTTTCTCTGAATATTTAACATTTTTTCATGAAATATGAATCAATTATGACAACAGCATATAGCAAGTCAGATTTTATTTTATGGCAGACTGCCTTAAGTACAATGCTCAAGGAAACAATGTGTTAGAGAAAAATAGAAAAAAAAAAAAACAAAGACTGTCACAAACATAACTAGTAGTAACCGGAATCTACTCTCACTATGACATATCAGAATTCAAGAATAACAAGATAGGTGAAAAGACTTTAAAGTCAAGTGAGAGAGGATGCAAGTAACATCACTTGGCAATGAAGGGGTTACACTCTAGGAATGTGGGGACTTTGCTTTTAGCAATCTGTTTTTATGGGTAATAAAGCCCAGGTATAAGTAATGAAATCACATTTATATCCCATATTTTGATACAAAGTCTGTTTAAGTTTTCAGTTCATTCCTAGATAACACTTATGAAATGAACCTCTAGCCCATGAGAACAGTGGCAGTTTCCAAAGTAGAAATTGCGCTGTCCTAATAACTGCACTCCAGTACAAATGGCCTTATGAGAAAATTGTTCTTGTGACGAGAGCTGTTCCACCTTATGTACCTGAGTTAATAACTGTTTAGGAATATATAGGTCTTTTTGTCTCTCTCATCTGAAGCTGTCACAAATAATCAGACAATTCTAGGAGATGTGAGGCTGCATTCATATCTCCTAATTGTCTTCTTGCTATTCTAACAACAGTAGACATTTTAGTTTCTTATATGCAACCCAAGTCATAGGTCTAAGCAAGAACAGGAATCCAAAATCACAGCAGCAATGTCACTGGCTTCCAAAGGGTTATGACATTTATAATTGTTATTTATAATTTTATAAATGGTAAAGTTCCCACAAAACAAAACAGGCTTACTACTTTATTTCCACTTTGTGTCAAATCTTTAGATGTTGCATTTCAGTAAATAGTAAGGTGAAGAGAATGATAATATCTCAGTTTACTGTTACAAAGGAGTCAAATATTTTAAGGAAGAATTTCTCCATTGTAAATATCATTTATCAGATATCACCTCTTCTTAGGTTAATCTGTAATTTGTTCTTTCAAAATAGTCCTTGAAATTATTGAACTTTTATAATATATAAGGCACAGTGTCTAGGTATTGGGGACAGAACATCAAAGCTTCCTGACTTACGTAAAATGGAGGAATAAGGGAGAGATGCAACCAGATGCAAAAAAATGAATAGAAAAAAATCTATACATTTAGTGGTAATAAGCATTTTGGGGAAAATATCATTGGGAAAGAAGCAGAGATGACTGGGAGTGGGTACAAACCTAGGAGCTCTGAGGAGATATAACATTAAGAAATATATGACTGAGGTGAAGGAGGAAGATATGGAAAAAACTGAATAAAGACAGTTCCAGGCAAGAGACAGAGTGCATACTTGGCATGTTCAAGAACTAGCAAGGAAGCCAGGCAGGCTTAAGCTTTGTGAATGAGGGAAGGAATCCCAGATTGCAATTGTTTGTACATGGGTTTGAAACACTCCAAAAATCTCTAAGTACCCAGATGAATTAAGGAACAATCTCAGGAAACCATTAAGGCTAATATTTATTTAGCTTTTACTGCTATTTAGTTCTATGTGCCTTTGTATATGTTATCCCTTGCTCATTGTAGCAAAATCTACAAGTGAGGTATTATAATTTCCTTTTTATAGATAAGAAAACAATTGCTTTGAAAAATTAAATCACTTGTTCAACATATAGTTTGGGGACTCTCTCTGTCTCTAAAATCTCAGCACCCCCTTCATTCTATACAATAAAAAAAGCTCAAAAAATGTCTACTTCAAAAATTAATTGACGCTTCATTGGACTTCCAGTTACTGTCTTTATGTGCAAAGAAATGAGAAACTATTGCTCCATCCAAACAACAAGTAAAAAGTTCAACAAACTGAAAAATGAACAACTCTTCTTGGAATAATAAGAGAAAAGAGATCACAGGGGAAATTGCAAATTACTGATTTGAGAGACCAATCAGACACAGAAAGTCAAAACTTACCAGAGCGGAAATTCAGGAACTAGAAACAGTAAGTGAAACAGTGTCAAGATAAGAAAATCAGAACTTAGTTGATGAATTGGTGGAGACTCAAAGCAGATGAATCTGAGAGCAAAAATTTCTAGGGGGAAACAGTCATAAAGGGTTCCCATAATTTTATGAGTTTTATCTTGAGGCTATCAACCGGGCTCTCACTGTAAATGTTGGTGGGAAATCCCTTCATGCTCTGGCAACAGGAGGATAAAAGGAATTATTTTGAAATATGTCAGATCATTTTGTCTTCTTAACAAGGTTTGCCCTCAGAAGAAACTATTTAACAAGACTCTAACCTGCTGGGATTTTATCTGAGTCTAGCTGTGATGGAGGAAAAGAAATACCCGACTTTAGCTAGCTCTAGCCTTCCTGTTCCACTTAAGGATGGGGAACAACTGAGAAGCACTTGTGAAGTTCACAATCCAGAGACGCTGGCTCACTATGAGATCAAAACCTAACTGTAGGTCTATAGAATGCTTTACTTCCAATAACATCCCCCACGTAACTAAAGAACTGCTATATATAGCAGTTCCACTTATCAAGCACATCATGTCCAACTATCAAGAAAAAATAACAAGATACACTCAGAAGCAAAAAAAAAAAAAAATAGTTTGAAAGAAATAGTTAAGATTCAGACACAGCAGGGATGTTGTAATTATCATATGAGGAATTTAAAATAATTAAGGTTAATATTCTAGGGCTCTAATGATAAGGTAGACATCATGTAAGAACAAATGGGAAATGTAAGTTCAGAGATGATAATTCTTTTTTTTTTTTAATAGAGGCATGTTTTATTTATTTATTTGTTTGGTTGGTTGGTTTATACATGCACTGGGTACAGTCAGAAGCGCGGGAGGGTGAGAGAATTCACCAGAGCCAGAGCGGGGAGCAGAGCAGGCAGAAGGACCGAAGTACACTGCTGAGGGGAGCAGCGGGCGGCAGGAGAGGTCTGCGCGCCATATGGGACCCTCCTCTGGTGGCCTGGGAGAAGCCGAGGATTGAACCGGCGCCACAGAGGCCGCGGGCAGCTTCGCAACCCAGCGCTCAACCGCTGCGCCACCAGGGAGGCCCAGAGATGATAATTCTAAGAGGAAAACAGAAAGACAAAAAATGATGTAGCAGAAATGAAGCAGGCATTTGATGGACTTTATAGTAGACTGAATATGGAAAAATGCTCAGTGTGTAAGAAGAAACTGTAAGTAACCATAAACTTAACCCATTTCCCAAAAATTAACTCAAATCACAAACTCAAAAGTAAAATGCAAAACTATAAAACTCAAAGAAAATAATATAGATGAAAATCTAAGTGATCTGGCATTCGACAGTGATGTTTTAGATAAAACCCAAAGGTACAGTCAATTAAGAAAGTAATTGATATGCTGGGCTTCATTAAATTTAAATTTCCCGGCTCTGAAATAGAGTCTGTCGAGAGAACAAAAAGATAGGCCACTCACTGGGAGGAATTATTTGCTAAATTATGTCTGAAGGGAATAGCCATACCTGGAAGAGATTGGGGGTGTGATACCTGTGTTTTATCAGGAAGGAGAGATAGCAACCATCAGAAAGGAAAAACTAGAAAAGCATAAGTCAGAATGGTGCCAGCACACCCTGAAGGATAGCTGTCTTGTCCTCACTGAATCCTATGGACTCCCCAGTGGCTCCAATCCAGATGAAGTATGCACACTTCTCCATGAGAACATAGCCTGTTCAACTGTTCAATGAAGAGTAATACAGAGTTCAGTGATGGAGTTTCAGCAGTGGGGAAAAGCAGTGGGGAAAAATCTATACCCCACACAATCTCTGTATTCCCAAGGCTGTCTATGTCTACCTTATGAAGTCAGGGAAGCTACCCCCTGTCCTCCCTGCATGATCTCCAGGCTGTTCTCAGAATGTGTAAGAAGAAACTGAGAAACCACCATGAACACAGTCTGCCAGGTGGGTATTTTCTGCCCACCTTGGGGAGTTGGCAGAGGCACAAATCTAAACCTAGCATCAATTCTGGTGCTGCTTCACTGCTCCTGTACTTTCCTTCTCCCCTAAGTGGTACAGTGCCTCTGGGTGTATTTCTCATAGCCTTATCTGCAGGTGTCTTCTAGATGGATTTCGGAAAGTCTAGAAAGTCACTCACTCCTGCCACCCTGTGTGACCTCTGGGATTATGACCCAAAACTGCAAGTAGCCACAATGACAAAAGTCTATAAATAAAAGACATCCTGGTAGTTTGTGGCCAGTGTAGGCAGTAAGTACCTGCCTCCAACCATCTTGCTTTCTTGGCTTCCCCTGAAACTCCCAAGTTGCTACTGCTGAAGTCTGTAGAATTCCCATGGAGAGTATCTAAAAATGAAAAATGATCAGGAAAATAGCCCACAACAAATGCAAGGAAATATGACAGGAAAAGGAATGAACAGTTCTCCAGAATATAACCAAAAAGTTATGAAAGATCTTATCTTCCTATAAGTGCTCAAAATTTCTAAGACAAAGAAATTTAAAGAAGGAAGTAAGTGCAGGGAATACTGAATGTCATGAGAAAAACAACCAATAAATAGAAATTGAAGACATAAACAAGAAAATAAGGAAGTGGCAGAATGCAAAAAGGCCAGTAAAGGAAATTTTGAAAATACTGTGGAAAGCCATAAAAAAAACTAGATTAAAGGGAAGGTCAAATTAGTAACCTTTGGGTACATAATTCATAGAACCCATGTGGAAGAAGAAAGAAAATGATGAAGAAAAAAAATTAAGACAGTGAGAACCCAGGGACCATTGAGTCTTTCATTCTAAACCCAGAGAGGAGAGGTATCAGGGGTGCCACAAACATAATCCAGCCCGACCCCAAGTCATCAACACCATTATCTTGCTCCCTCCATGCTCCTCCCCATTCTGAGCACACATATAAGCCCACAAAGGCCAAAATACGTAAAGCAATAATTAAATTAAATGACCTTAATCTCTGTGAAAATAAAAATAATTTAACCCTCTTACTTTCTGCTAAACATATTAAAATCAATTAGAAAAGGGAGAAATCCAATATTGTAAAAAAATAAACAACAATGTAAGAAAAAAAATAATAATAAAATGAGGAGGGGCCTCCCTGGTAGTGCAAGGGGTTAAGCACAGCACTGTGAAGATATTCACAGCCATTGCAGTATGAGTTTGATCCCTGGCCCTCCAGGGAACTATCCACATGATGCAACAGACCTCTCCTGTCTTGCCTCTTCTCCCCTCAACAGTGTATTTCAGTTGATCTGCCTGTTTTGTTCACCACTCTGTCTCTGGTGAATCCTATCACCACCCACAACTCTGGCCTGTACCCCAGTTCTTGTATGCATAAATAAATAAATCTTTAAAAAAAGAAAATAAGGAGATCTCAAGTAATAAAAAAAAAAATCACAAGGAAAGTATATACCATATGGAAAAATGAAACCTCAAAAGAGTACAAACAAACAAGGTTATAAATCCAAGAATCCAACCAAAAAAGGAGAAGATTATAGCCCTAGCAGAAAGTTCAGACTTGCTATAATAATAATAATAATAATAATAATAATAAAACCCTCAAATACACAGAAGAAAACTCAGAAGCATGTCAAAGTAATGTGAGAACTCAGAAAGATAAGTCAAAAAAATACAAGAAAACTCAAAAAAGCTAATCAAAAGTTAGAACATTTAAAAAATGAGTTCAGAAATAAATCAATGAACAGGCCTCCCCGGTGGCACAGCGGTTGAGTGCTGGGTTGCGAAGCTGCCTGCAGCCTCTGCAGTGCCGGTTTGATCCCCAGCCACAGGGCGAGGGTCCCACAAGGCACACAGACCTCTCCTGCCGCCCGCTGCTCCCCGCAGCAGTGTACTTGGGTCCTTCTGCCTGTTCTGCTCCCCGCTCTGGCTCTGGTGAATTCTCTCACCCTCCCATGCTTCTGACTGTACCCAGTGCTTATATAAATAAATAAATAAATCTTTAAAAAAAAAAAAGAAAAGAAAGAAATCAATGAACAATAGGCAGAAATTGAAGATTTAAATTAAAAATAACAGAAATCCAGGTGATAAAAAGCCAGTGAGATCAAGTATTCTAGAGAAATCTTTGGAAGTAGAATATATCAAATGGAGGATTGAATCAGTGTCTTTGAAGATAGTAATGCATTAAGGGCCAAGGTATTTAAAGAGAGAGAAAGAGATGCAAAAATAATTGAGGTAATTTGAGAAATATCTGACACCATTAAGAAAGCCAACATAGGGGCCTCCCCGGTGGTGCAGCAGGTTGAACGCGACACTGTGAAGCTATCTGTAACCTCTACAGCATAGGTTCGATTCCTGGCCAGCCAGGGAGATACCCACATGGCATGGCAGACCTCTCCTGTCTTGCCCACTATTCCCCTCACAGTGCTTTTGGTCCTTCTGCCTGTTCTGCTCCCTGCTGTCTCTGGTGAATTCTCTCACCAATGCCTCTAACCTGTACCCCACCTCTTGTATAAATAAAATAAATCTTAAAAAAAAAAAAGAAAGAAAGCCAGCATAAGAATAATTGTTATCCCATAAAGGGAGCAGAGATCCTATTAGAGAAAATAATGGAGGAAAGATATCCACATCTGGGGAGGTAACAAAATATACCAATGCATGAACTGAAAGAACACCTGATTACCTAAATGCAAAGTAATTACACCAAGATATAGTGGTGAACTACCAAGAGTAATACACAGGGCCTCCCTGATGGCGCAGACAGTTGGGCACAGCACTGTGAAGCTGTCTGCAGCCTCGGCAGTGCCAGCCTTGGAGCAACCCACATGGCACTGCAGACCTCTCCTGTCTCGCTGCTCCCCTCAGCAATGTGTTTCAGTTAGTCTGCCCGTTCTGTTCCCTGCTCTGTCTCTGGTGAGTCCTCTCACCCTCCTGTGCATCTGGCCTGTACCCCAATTCTTGTATAAATAAAATAAATCTTCAAAAAAAAAAAAAAGAGTTCAACACAAAGCATATTAAAGGCAATTTTGCAGGGGAAAGCAAGTAACTTGTTAAGATACTACTATTGGGCTTACACTAACTTATAGAAACTCTGCAGGCAAAAAGAGAATGGAATGATGCATTCAAATGCTAAAAGATAAAAACTTCCAGGCAAGAATACCATATCCTGCAAGAATCCCTTTAAGATACAAAGGAGAAATAAAGGTCTTCAAAGGCAAAGAAAAGCTGAAGGAGCTTACAAACACCAGTCTCCCCACAAGAAATTTGAAAAAAAGAGCACTCCTATCTAAATCAAAGTGGAAAAAATCCACAAAAAAAATAAATAAGGGGCCTCCCTGGTGGTGCAAGGGGTTAAACACCACACTGTGAAACAATACACAGCCTCTGCAGCATGAGTTCGATCCCTAGCCAGCCAGGGAGCAACCCACATGGCCCAGCAGACCTCTCCTGTCGCGCCCGCTGCTGCTCCCCTCAGCAGTGTATTTCTGTCAACCTGCCTGTTCTGTTCCCTGCTCTGTCTCTGGTGAATCCTCTCATCCTCCTGCGCCTCTGGCTTGTACCCCAGTTCTTGTATAAAATAAATAAAAAATATTTTTTTTAAAAAAAGTAAAAATTTCAGTGGTTGCCAGGGAACAGGGGAGAAGGATGGGATGAATAAGTGGAGCATAGAGGATTTTTAGGGCAATGAAATTGCTCTATACAATGATACTTATGTCATTATACATCTGTCCAAATTCATAATGTACAGCAGCAAGGGTGAACTCTAATGTAAATGATGTGTTGTAACTTCATCAGTTGTAACAAATGCATCACTCTGGTGGGAAGTGTGGATAATAATGAAAACTCTGCAGGCTGAGGGTGGGGAGTAGACAGGGGATATATGGGACAGTTCTGCACTTTATTCTCAATTTTGCTATGACCCTAGAAGTGCTCTCTGAAAAATAAAGTTCTTAAAAAATAGTTGACACAATGAAACTGACAGAAGTGTCACCACTTAGCTTGTTGATGGATTTAATGCAATTTTTTATGGAGAAATTTGATAATATCTATCAAGGTCAAGATATAAATACTCTCTAACACATAATTTCATTTCAAGGACTAGCCCACAGATATTTTCTTTACTAGTGTTAAAATGTGTGTGCTCAAAGATGGAAATCAAAATATTAATTGTAATAGAAAAATACAGGAACAATATGTAACAAAAATAACTCTTAGACAATGAGAAAAAATGCTGGTTTCCAAAGAAGAAGAGTGGGAAGAAAGAGTAGAAGGAATCAATTTGATAATAGTGAATGGCAAGAAAACTATGGTGGTGGATTTGGTGTGGTATATATACATATTGAGGTATAATTTGCATAGTTTTGTAAACCAAGGTATATCTTTGGTAATTTTTATTTCATAAAGAGAGAATTAGAAACTAAAACCAGGTGCAAATTTTGTACTTCATTTGGATCTCAATTCAAATAAATAAATGATAAAAAATAAAGCAGAAAAGAAAAATATTAGAGTAAATTTAATGCCCGTAAGAAGCTTGGTACACCCGTGGAATGGAATAGCAATGCAGCTATAAAGTAAGGATCAGGATACTTTTTACGTAATAGGATACAGCAGTCTACAGGGTGTGGTGATAGATCAAACTGAGTGAGTAGAAATAGGGTTAAGAGGGAATTTTCACTGTACAGGTTTTCCTCACTATCTGAAAGTAGTGATTTTCTATATAATCCTTCGTAAGCTAAAATGACCTAAAGTGAATAAGTAATTGTCATTAATTTATATGGAAAACATGTTGAATATTGCTGAAGACAAAAAGTAACCTACCACAGCATACCAAATAACACATAAACGTAATATCACACTTAGATATTGTGAAAGTAAGAATAAAATGATAACTACACTCTCCATCTGATCTAGTTCCCAGGGAAGGAGCTTGGTGGTGTCACTGTAGCCGCTCAGGGTGCCACTGCACCTATAGTTATGGCACAAATGTGGGATGATGTTTTCACTTTTTTCTCTTGTCATGAAAGCAAATGAAATTCTTTGTTATTTAAAACAGTTATTAAAGTAGGTCCTTCGTAAAAACGAAGTGATGTAACTCAAACTTTTTTAAAATAAAGGATATCTGTACTTTGGAGGTTTAGAACATGTGAATGTATTGCTTATTTAAATAAGTGTGTGTATGTACACGTGCACAGGCATATTCATGTCTATGTTTGGTATAACCTTATAAGGTTAGGGTGCACTCCACATCACCAGCAAGTGCTAATAGACTCAAGATTGACATGTCCCCAAGTACAGCTGTGAGTGGGCCAGAAGAAAAAAAAACTTGTTAAGAGAAGGAAATTCACCTAAATGCCAGTAGCAATAGGTCGGCAAAATGAACGTTTTCATTAGTGTTCTTCCAATCCTGTTCAAAACAGAAATTGACTGATTTTGCCCTAAATCCAAACAGTAAAGAAGCAAGATGTCTTGTAAAGGGAGATAAGTTTTTCTCAAGTTTGTCCACTTCACTTGCCCAGTTTCAATAATTACACAGGGAACTACCAATTGGATGGGTTATTTTCTCAAATATCTCAATTTTGGTGTGCAGAAAAGTGGACAGGAGATGATCACCCAGACCCAATTTTAATGAATGATTTTGTGTTATGTTTCCTAGGATAGAGAATTGGTCCTCAATAAGCAGTACTACTGTGGATAAAGTAAAGGTCCGGTCTTCAAATCAGCAAAGCTAATATGCCGTGTTGGAATCCCAGAACCCCATCAAGGATTTCAGGAGTCCTGGTGGAGGACACCAGGCAGATATTTTCTGACATGTCCCTTTATATAGTTATCTCGGTAATTATATGTTAACTCTTAATGATTAGATGAAATGTAGAATTCTGGGAGATAATTTTTCCATCATATTATCTAATTTGTATGTCTTCTAACCTAGAAACTCATAACTGAGTATTTACCCCAGATAAATAAAATCATGCATGTAAATATATTTATGCTCCAAAAAGTCATTAAACAAAATTCTCATCAAGGCAAATGGATCAGTAAATTATAATGCACACATGGGATAATGTACTGCCTTTCAAGAATAATAAAGTAGGTATTTTGGTGTAAGTAAATATACTCCAATATATCATTGAATAAAAAAAAAACAGTTTACAGAATTATATTTATGTAAAACAGTCTATGCACAGGGAGATTTTAGAACATGTTGATACTTCAGCAATATTTAGTTGCTTATTTGAACTAAACTAACTTAGCTTTCATGCATTGATTTAATTTCTAACATTAAGCATGTAATATTTCACCAAATGAAATTATTAAAATAGCAAAAATAGTAAACATAATTGCCTGTCAAAATTTGATGATTCCTAAAGACAGCTTGGTTACAATGTGTCCTAGGTGCAAAACAAATTGAAACACTACCCATTTTACAAAAACACATAATCCCACATAATAAAGAGAGCTGTAGTGGTAACAAATTTTATCTATTCCAGTTCATCTGATATCTAGAAATACATTTTTAAAGCTTTATAACATTCATGGGGTTTTCAGAGAACTTTCATTTAAGACTCTAGGCAATAAAGTTCACTAGAACTGCCTTCGAGAGACTGCATTTCTTTTGTTCTTTCAAAAATTTTCATTCCAGGGACTCCCTCATTTCATCCCAACTTGTTTTGCACTTAACTGTGAGGGCAAGCTTTGTCCGTTGAAATAAACCATATGGTCCCTAAAAGGCTCTGTGTAGCTTAATATCACTTACTTAGATCATAATGCAAGAGTATACCAAAAGACAGGAAGATAAAGAAAAGTCACAGAATCCAGTTAGAATGAAATAATAAATTTTCAGCAACATATTGAAATGACAACAACAGAAGAGAAATCTTTCAATAAATTCAAACAAAGGGAAATATAAATATACATATATATGTATCTCTTATACATATATGTATCTCATATATATACATATATACATATGTATGCACCATGTTAGCATTTTAAATTGAAAATTGTTGAAACTACTACAAATGCACACATTCCTTTAGCCATCAGACAAAAGAAGTATTCTAGAGACCATGATGTAGCTTCTAGAAAACTCCGCTCTACACTTGTGAGACAGAGAGGTGTAAAAATAAAGGCAAATAACAAGTGAATATTATGATGAAAATAGTTTTGTCCTCACAGATTCCCCCTGTAAGGATATGAATCCCTCAGGTCTGTGATCATACTGTAAACACTACTGTTCTAGGGTTAGTTCTGCCCTTTACTTTTTTTATATTATTTTTTTAATATTTTATTTTATATAATTCTTATATCATTTTTCATTTTTGCACAATGTATGCATTTTCATTTTGGTTATATTCTCTATACAATTGCACTCCCCCTTATTTTGAACCTAATCCTTCCTGTCCCCGCCCACCCCCACTGAAGTGTGTCTCTGGTTTATAGTTGCTTGTTGCTTTTGATCTTTTCTTTATTATACTTAGCCTTTTTCCTGGTCCCTTATTTAGGGTTTCTAAATTCCTGCTATGAATGAGATCATCTGGTATTTTTCTTTTTCAAGACCAGACTGTGGAACTCTCAGTGAATGACCTTTACAGTCTGACTCAGCTCCTGTTACTGCTTCACCTCCCACAACATTTGCTACTCCCAAACTAGCCACACCAGAATAAACCTCTCTTTTGTAAAGCACTGTGTTTAAGACTGTGTGCTGGTGCTCATCCATCTGCTGTCTAGAAGCACTTTTTTCTCTTACAGATTCTGAACCTAGCTTTCAAGGGCTCCGTGGAAATGTCACCTACCCAGCCCAGGCAGAACCGGTCACTTTCATGGACAGCGCTTAGCTTTAATATCATTCATCTTCTGTATTCCATCACTTCTCTGTAAATTGGTGAGGTGCCCTTCTCCCCTTCTTTCATCCCACAATGGTGTAATGAAGACCTGACAAGCAATGGACACCAGGAAGGTGACTTGAACCTGCCCCTAAACACCTGAGTCTCCCTGAGCTATTGGGGTAAAGAAGCTGCAGTTCATTAAGCTTTGATTCCTCATTCCTGGACCTTGAAACATGTTCAAAAGTGTTTTATTTGCTTTCCCTAATTAATGTGAAATGCAAAATTATCATTGACTGATTAGACTATGGTGATATTGTTTCACTTGACTACAACGTATTTTTATAATAATAAATGCAATATAATGTTAAGGTGTTTCTCCATAACTTAGCTGCTAATAATTAGAAACACTTGTGTATGTGATATGCAGTTCTATATGACTTATGTACATATTGATGTTTTTAGTCATTTAAATTATTAACAGCGAAAATAAACAGAGGAGTGAATACCCAACTCCATTGTAGAGTCTTCCTACAACATTTATCATATGTGCATATTCTATCGTTGCCTATAACTTGCATATATTTGTGTTCTTAGCTTTATTTCCATGGCCCAAATGAGAGATTCCAGATCCTCTTTGTGTCCCATTTATTGAATTCCTTGTGAAATATTGTTCATTTTATGGTCAGGAAACATCGGAGTTTTGCATCTCCATATACAAATCTACCTTTTTAACTTAGCAGTTCTCAATTAGCAAAATGTTCTTCTGAAAAAAAAAAAAAAACCATTCAGTGGCCACCGGGGAGCCAAATTAACTGGTTGCCTTTCTAAAGTTCAGTAAAACATTTACAAGGAAATGTTTCCTGCAGATGGAATTATAAATGGATTGTTCTGTAAAGCCAGAAAGAAAAAGAAAAATACCGGATGGTCTCACTCATAGCAGGAGTTTAGAAAACCTAAATAAGGGACAAGGAAAAATAATAACTATAAGAAAGAAAAAATCAAAATCAACAAACAACTATAAACCAGAGACACACTAAGGGGTGGGGGGAAGAGAAGGAGAAGAGGGATTGGGGTCAAAATAAGGGGGATGCAATTGTATGGGGAATATGACCAAGGTGAAAATGCATACAATGTGCAAAAATGAAAAATGATGTAAGAAATATATATATAAAATTTTAAAAAATTAGTTGACAAAAAAATGGATTGTTCTGTAAAGGATATTTAGCTCCTAGAATAACAAGAAAACAGTGTTTGAAGTACTGACTTGAAACATTACTCATTGCTAGCAAAGGGCTTTCCAATTCTTGCACAAAATTTGAACTATTTATTTGTGGGCAAATGCAGAATCTTCTGCAGAAGGAAAGAGAAAATGGTTTGGAGTTATTGTTTAATTGACCACAATCTGGATACTGACTGTCTCTGCTAGGTTCCTGCTGTGCTGTTACTATCAGGCCTGAGGTGATGATTGCTACACACTAACCTCCACTGGTACCCACTGCCTCCCTGGTACCCACAGGCTGACCCTCCCTGTCCTCCAAGGAGGCCTGTGGTCTGTACAGCATCTCTGCTCCAGAGGAGCTGTACTTCTTCATTGACATGCAGGTAGCGCTCTCATAAGCAAAGGCTGCAGAGCATCATTAAAGTGGTGGAGAGACAAACAACACTTGCACTGCATACCAAGTGGCATCACATTTAACTGAATCATTTTATTATGAATACATTCCCGGCTGTCACTGTGAGCCACTGGTGTAAAATCTGCTGGCAAAATGTATCTCTGCTAATTACATTTCATGCATATTTCAGAACTTTCCACAGAGATACAGGAGGATGGTGTTCATAAAAGGGAATTTTACAACCAGGTTCACTTGCATTTGGCATCATATCCAAACTAGTGGATAACTAAGATAAATTCAAATACATTACATGTTGTGCTTGTTTTCACTAAAATATTGCAATTCCTTATAGCTCTATTAGTGCTGCTGTGGTCACTAGCTTAAAATGAGATCCCTCTTTGAACCTATACATTATTCAGACACACGTGTTATTGTAGAAAAACAAGGGCTATTGAAAATATCTCTTCCCTACCTTTCTTTTTCTATATGTGCCTTTAGTATTACATTTGCTTGAATTAAGGGAATGAGTCTCTGGCTATGAGGATATGTGACGACAGTGACAGAAGCATCATTACCTGCTTCAAGATTGAATTATAAAGAACACAAGTGACTGCTTTCTTGTGGCTTTTCACCCTCTTGCTGGTTTCACATTTCATTGCCAGCAATGCTAGCTGGTTATTAAGTGAGATGAAAAGTCGTCCATGGGCTTCATCAAAGTGGAAGAGGCATCTGAAGTCCTGACTTTTGGGGAAGGAACAAGCTATCCTCTGAATAGATAGCTGGTGCTGAATATCCCAGAGTCTCAAAACCTGCATGAAAAATGATAAAGTCTTATAAATATGTGATGAATAATTCTAAATTTTTAGCCAGAATTCTTTTCTAGCTCATCTCAACCCCAGGAACACAGTTGTTTCCTCTATTGTGCTATAATTATTTGCACTCCATCATAGCATATATGATTTTATATTTCCCTTATCCACTTAAATATCTACTCAATTGTGAGCTTCTCTAGGGAAGGAATAGCATTTTATCTCTGTCCCAAAAGAGTGCCTGCAGTTAGTAGGTGCTCAAGAAAGGCAGAGTAATTCCCAAAGGTGTCAATACTCTAATCCCTGGATTCTGTAAATATGTTATCTTACATGGCAAAATATCTTACATGTTATCTACCTGTGACAAGTTTGTGGTCTTGAGATAAAGATATTTCCTGGATGATTTGGATGTTTCCAGTATAATCACAGGAAGATTAGAGTGACAGAATGTAAGGGCTCTTCCTGGGCTTTGAAATTGGAGGAAGGAGACATAAACCAAAGAAACTGGAAAAGGAAAGGAAACATTCTCCCCCTAAGCCTCCAGAACAGAGTTCCAGCACCACCTTGATTTTACTCCAGTGAGATCGATGTTGGACTTTTAACCTACAGAACACAAAATAAATTTGTGTTCTTTCAATCCACTAAGTTTGTAGCTCTTCGTCAAAGAGCAAGAGAAAACCAATGCTATCTCTCTCTCTTCCTCTCTCTGCTCATGATATATGGTATAATGTTTATACACTTTATAGGCACATATATGTATGTATGTATGTGAGTATGTATTTTCTGTGAAATTAAAGATGTTATTAAAAGTAGTACATAGTGGGGCCTCCCCTGGTGGCACAGCTGTTGAGCGCTGGGTTGCAAAGCTGCCCGCAGCCTCTGCAGTGCTGGTTGGATCCCCGGCCACTGGCAAGAGTCCTGCATGGCACGCAGACCTCTCCTGCCGCGCCAACTGCTCCCCTCAGCAGTGTATTTCATCAGTCTGCCTGTTCTGTTCCCCGCTCTGGCTCTGGTGAATTCTCACCCTCCCGCGCTTCTGACTGTACCCAGTGCTTGTATAAAAAATAATAATAATAATAATAAAATAGTAAATAGCAAACAAATCAGATAGTAGATTCTTATTTAAGCACAGGCAACCAAGACAAAAAATGACATGCAGATCGAACAAGACAAACCTGAAGGAAACAGAGAGCAGGTCTGCTGGTACAGGTTTTGCTGCTGTTAATTGTGGTGCAGAAGTAACGAGGGAGTGTCAAAATGAAAATAGTGAAAAATCTCTCTAAAAGGGGCTAGCATGCAATCTTTAGGAACAGGCTTTGGGGCCCTTAATGTGGGTGACCTCCAGCAAATTTCTTTGTCTTTTTGAGTTTTTGATGAGGTTCCTACCTCATGCAATGCTTTGGGAATTCAGTGAAAATTCTTGTCAACTATTTGGCATAACCAGGTTGTGAGTTCAATCAATGTTTTTTAATTAGTACATTTAATATATTTTCATTGAGCAAATAGTAGAGCTTAAGAGTGAAAATGTTTCTTTTAAGTAAAGTAGTTTATCTTATCCAATGTGAGAATTAGATCTAAGTTGTCTATAAAAATTAGTCTCTGTTTAAATGAATGTTTAGAATTTCTTAAAGCAGGCAACCCTACAGTTTTTAACTGATTTTAAATCACATATTCCCTCTGAGCTAAAAATGATCTGTTAAAAAAATGATGGTTTATCCTTTCCCCCTAAATTATATACCCATACATACATATAATTTCTTTAAGAATATAGACACATAGAACCCCCATGCATGTGTACAGATTGCAAGAATCCATAGGATAGGAATTCCTACAGAAATTATTAAATATGTCAACATATATTAATCATATGTCTAATACTGTCTTCTCTGAAAGAAAAGGAGTTACTTATACTTCTTTCCATCCTTTCTCCCTCATTCCTCCCAATTTAAACATTTATGCTTTAAGTCCTACTTAAAAATTATTTTTTAGGCAATTCTTTTTGGAGAAATCAAGGCATTTTTTAAAAGATTTATTTATTTATACAAGAACTGGGGTACAGGTCAGAGGCACAGGAGGGTGAGATAATTCACCAGAGACAGAATGGGGAGCAGAACAGGCAGACAACCAAAGACACTGCTGAGGGAAGATGCAGGCGAGGCTGGAGAGGTCTGTCTCACCATGTGGGTTTCTCCCTAGCCGGCCAGGAATTGAACCCACGCTGCAGAGGCTGCAGACAGCTTCACAGGGCAGTGCTCAAACCACTGCACCACCAGGAAGACCCTAAAAAACTATTTTAATGTAAAAAATATATTTACCCATAAATTACTGCACTCTAAATTTAAGAAAGTACCTCTTGACTTATCAATGTGTAAGACAAACATTTTATGTCTTCAAGGAACTCTCTTAAGTAAGGTGCTCGGAACTGAGTCAATATTTCAGATGAGTTTTAACTACCATTAAAGATGCTGTAAGTTCTTAAAACAGCATATTTTTGCATTAGCTGACTAAGCCACTCCATTGCACATTCCACTTACCTTGAGGTCCTGATGGGCCAAACTCCATGTTATATGAGCAAATAATCAAATCAGATATTTATCATTCCACTTTGAAAAACATTCTTTAGACCAAGAGTAGAGATTTCTTGGGATTTTTTTTTTTTTTTTGGTGGGGGAGAGTTGCTATTTTTGATTCACAGTTTAGTGTGACAATATAATTTTGACTACCAAGTCAAGTATATCTACAATTCCTCATTGATTTGTGCAAATATTATATAGTACATAGTATTAGTAGATGTTCCATACATATATATTTTTTTTATTTGTTGACGGTGTGGCTCAAGTATAACTGTCTTTTTTTTTTTTTAAAGATTTATTTATTTATTTATAGAAGCACTGGGTACAGTCAGAAACGCGGGAGGGTGAGAGAATTCACCAGAGCCAGCGCGGGGAGCAGAGCAGGCAGAAGGACCGAGGTACACTGCTGAGGGGAGCAGCGGGCGGCAGGAGAGGTCTGCGCGCCATGGGGAACCCTCCTCCGGTGGCGGGGGAGCAGCCAGGGATTGAACTGGCGCTGCAGAGGCTGCGGGCAGCTTCGCAACCCAGAGCTCAACCGCCGCGCCACCGGGGAGGCAACTGTCTTTATCCAGCTCATTGATGAAAAGATTAGCTAGGAAAAGTCCAAGAATATAGCATTTCCATAAAAAAACACACCTTGCTTCTGCATGATTATTCACCTAATTGAAGACCCCATATAATCCACAATGAAATTTCAGAAGAGCTTTTCAACCATCTTGCAGAAATAACCTCTCCAACTACCAACACTTAAGCAGAGCAACCAAGTCAATCCCTACCAGATAAACAGCATTACTAATCCCTGCAGACCAATAATGTGTATTTATAAAGTAAGTTGGGATGATTTTGACAATAATTGTTTATTAAACAAGTCATTCTTTTTCTTTACTATGCTGTTATTTTTATTTAGGATGTTCTAGAAGTTCTGCAGGAAAAGTTTATAGCCCAAAACAAAAATTCTAACCTCAATACAAAGAATGAAAATTTGCAAATGTATTTTAATGTGTAAAATATAAATAGAATTGATAAACTTATTTTGAATATTAAAGTTATAAAATCAGACACATGTTGATCATTCTCATATTATTTATGATAGTCATGACCTTGTTCAAACTCCTGTCTTGTTAATCATGTACTCCTTTCTAAAAAACAGAATCTAACTTTGTGTCAGAATAATAAACTGGAGCATAGCTGAGTATGGATTACAAAAAATATAACAATATTAAAGGATCATAATTTCATTTATATGTAGAGCAAATGAAGATTGCTCAGGTTTTTGCACCATTGGCCTCTGTGGCTATCATCTGTGGCATTGAATGCAGGAGGCACTTGGGAGCATGGGCTCAGGGCATGCATGCCTGATGGTGGACATCTGGAGTGTGGTGTGGGTGTGCATAAGTAGGCAAACCTGAGCAGAGAGACTGAGCATATAAGGGCAGTGTCACAGAGGACAGAGTGCTGCAGAGTGCAGTGGAGAGTGGGAGATAGATGGCAGAGCCATAGCTACCAGAGGAGGAGACCACAAGAGAAAATAAAGAGCCCAGAGAGAATAAGAATAAGATTCCCTGCCTCCTCCCAGTCCCCTGTCACCCCTCCACCCCCCAAACCCCCACCCCCGCATGCCCTGTACCTGGTTACCTCACTACAAATGGTGTAGAAAGATCATTAAAAGCCTGAAAAATACACTGAGGCCTCCAGGACTCTACCCATCTGCCCGGATCCATAGAGAACCTGCTCTGTGCCTTTCTGCCACTACAATATGTAACTCATAATTTTATAATTATTTTCCATTGTATCATTCATGTAATTTTTATTTTCTTTAATATTTCATTGACATTTAGTCCCATACATTAAATGAAAAATTAAAAACAGATGAGAGATAACCTCTCTAATTTATGACAGGTTACTTCTTGCATTTAGCAATTAAAACTAGAATTATTTTTATTAAACTGTATATTGATTAATAGTTCTTAAAATTAATTTTTATTGTTCAACATTCCTTTCTCTGTAGAACTCATAACACTCTCAATTATCCTACTGATTAACATTCCATCTTTAATTTCTGATTTTTCTCTAAGCTGAGAATCAAAGCAGCAGTATTGATACAATGCCATCAATGCATCATCAGTGTTCTAGCATTGTCCTAGAAATAATGTCCTGGGGTATGTGACCTCCAATAAGTTTTTCAAATCCTATCATATTCTTGCCAGTGGTTTTTAACCTTGATATCAAAATTACCTGTGGTGTTTTAGAAATTGCCTATACTTAAAGCCTTTTTCCAGGCCCATGAAATTAGAATCTTTGAAGATAGGGCTCAGGTTTTATTCTTGTTATTTTCCTCAACCTTTTTTATTTTTCTCAGTTTCCCAAGGATGATCTTCATTTCTCTACTGAGTTTTAAAGTCAATGTTTATCTCCTTGAATAAGAATCTTTCAGCTTAATCAATAATATGTGACTTGTCTTTAAACCATATAACACGTCTTTCTTAATCATTATCCTTTTAATCACAGATATTTTTCTCTCATTATTCAGTTTTATTAGTCAAATCCTTTGAGACTACCACTTGAATATTTATTATTTGAGAATTCTCAGTTTTCCTATACTTGTACATTTAAGTTGATTCTAGAACAGAGATAGAACCACTGTTCAAAATGGAACATGTTGGGCCTCCCTGGTGGTGCAGCAAATTGAGCGCAGCACTGTGGAGCTCCGCAGCCTCCGCAGTGCTGGTTCGATTCCTGGCCGGCCAGGGAGATTCCCACATGGTGTGACAGACCTCTCCTATCTTGCCCACTGCTCCCCTCAGCAGTGTTTTTGGTCTGTTTGCCTGTTCTGTTCCCCACTCTGTCTCTGGTGAATCCTCTCACCTTTCCGTGCCTCTGGCCCATAGCCCAGCTATTGTATAAATAAAAAATAAATCTTTTAAAAAATAAAAAAGGAACATATTTAATATCAATTTTTATTCCAGAAATCTTAGATTTGTTTACTTTATTCTTAGTAGGACGAAAATTGGCAAATACCTACAATCTAAAATTACAAATGAATAATTGATTATTTTTATATTTTTTTCAATAAACTTTAACTAAACTGCACTTCTTATTCACATTATACCTGAGAATTTGTGATGTTTGTCCAAGTCAAATCCTCAAAATGGCATATTTGCAAGATCTCTATTTTATCTCATTTTTTATATGAGGAGGAAGAACTATCAAAGCTCGTGCTTACATATCAAATTTTGTTTTTCACTTAACGAGGATGACATTTTTCTGCTAATCTTTTTCTTGTTTTAACAGATGGTTATTTAATAATTCAGAATTATAAAAGCAAACACTAATTATTCATATTAACTCTAACTAGAAATCAGTGGATTGAAACCACATACACCATACCCTACTTTTATTACTACTCTAGTTTTCACCTTTCAGCTTTAGTATGTGATTTTACTTCTCTATTTAGTCATTTTTCTACCAAAGGAGTTCCTAACAGCTTTGGAATTCTATTAGTTTTGTCTAGTGTCTTGTGAAATTGCTCAATCTTGTATCTATAGATTCCAAAACCACATTAATTCAAATAGAATTGAGACAGGGCAAGCTAGGGTTATTAGGCAGTTTTAGGGATAGTGCAGGAGGGGACCTCTGAAGAATTTAGGGAGGCTTCAGAGATAAGGACAACCAAGGGAAAGTAACCCATTCCATTAGGAAAAACAAACATGCCAGGACCAAGGACAACATTGTTAATGCTGGTCCTGGTTTCCTTCAGGTGGTAAAGGGAGGCGGAGATTGGAGAAATGGAGAGTGGTTTAATTTATGGTCACATTAGAAGGGCAGCTGTTTAACTTCAATGCAGGGATGCCCATCCAGAAGACTGGGCCATAAATTTAAAGATGCAACAAATGAGGAAAGAGAAAGCTGTTAGATAAGGAATGTGAAGATCCCCACTCAGTAGCAAATTAAGAGAGACAGCCGAGAACTAACCAATCACAGAGAGACTGGTGAAGTTTTAGAATAATGAGGGAAAAAGGTATATATTCCCTGAGACACAATTCCACTTTGGCTTCCTTGCCCCTCCCAGGCCTGGTTCCCTGGCCTGGGAGTCCCACTTTATTTCTGTTCTTTTTCTCCTCAATAAACTTTTTCTTTCTATAAACGAACCTGCCTCTTCTCGCTTGCTTGCCTGAGCGTCTGCGAAGTTCCTGCTGCGGCTTCGTGAGACACCAACCCTGGGGGGTCTAGTGGCTGGGGCTCAGCGCTGCCCTGCAGCCTGAAATCCGATCCCGGCTGGGAGACTAGGCCTGACAATTCCGGTATCAGAATCAAGATGGTATATTGTAAAGATTAGACTAAAGAAATATAGAACATCATGTTATCAGTTTAATAGTGCTGCAAATTTTCCCCTGCTTCCTGCCAGAGATAGAAACAATTCACATAAGCAGAGTTAACCTATGATCAATAGATAGATAGATAGATAGATAGATAGATAGATAAACAGATAGACAGATAGATAGATACTTTTTTTTGTCCCTTAAAGATCACTTTGATAAATGAGTAACTTCATTAATATGTGGGTATATGAACAAACATATGAGTGGATAGAAAATCTGTTTCAATGCACTTTTTTAAAGTTAAGTCAGCATATTTACACATTGGCAAAATATCCAACTTTAATACAAAGTATTGATAGGAGAAAATGAAAAGATCTGTAATCTCCTATAATGACACAAAGGTAAAGAAAATATAAAAAGTAAACTCAGATGACTCTAGCAGGATGGGACTTGTTTGGTTTCATCAAACATTTACTACTAACTCCTACCATACTGTAGAGATAAACACCCAATGACAATAAGGAATAGAGAAAGAGAGGGTCATGAGGAAAAAAAAAATCACAAGGGGATTTTGAGGACAGCCTTGCAGCAGTTCAACTCTCCAGGGGTAATCTAGGAAAATGGATAGCCTACTTGCAGATAATAGGATCAAAGGAACTGAGGGCATTGGCTACCTGAAAATCTTTTATGTATTAACAAGTCTATTTATTTTGAATTTAAGTCCTTCACTAATCCACAAAAATAATCAGTGAATGCTTAAAGGCAATTTTTTTGACATGATATATGTTAGCAGAAGTATTTTACTGAATACTCAGCTAACATTTTTATTAAAGTCTTATAACAGATCTGCCTTTAACAAGTATTTTTACCATTTTTCCCCAGGGCTGAAGTCAAACTTAAAATGCTAATCAGAAATTAAAATCCTCTCTTGTGCTATTCATTTGTAAATTGTTACAATTACCATTTTTTCCCTCATTCTTTTCAACAAAAAGGAGAGAAGACATTAAACTCTAAGACTAAATTTCCATTATATGTGTTTATGCATTCTCTCTTTGACCTTGACAAAGGTCTGCAAAAATCTCATTGATTTCTCAATTTAAATTTGGCAATTATTTTAACTCATGCCAATATTTTATCACAGGTACATTCTTTTTTTTTTTTTTAAGATTTATTTATTAATACATACAAGTACTGAGGTACAGGCCAAAGGTGTGTGGGGCGGAGGTGGGGGGGTGAAAAGATTCACCAGAGACAGAATGGGGAACAAAACAGGCAGACTGACTGAAATACACTGCTGAGGGGAGCAAGGGGCAAATCAGGAGAGGTCTCCTACACCATGTGGGAAGCTCCCTGGCCGGGAATCAAACTCGTGTTCCAGTGGCTGCAAACTGTTTCATAGGTTTCATCTTAACCCCTTGCACCACCAAGGAGGCCCATACAGGTACATTCTTTAGAACAAAAGTTCATTTGGGGATTTTTTTTTTTTTTAATTTCATTAGATTTATTCTTTGCCATTGTTTCTACTCACATAACTGAAAATCATAACAGAATATTTTCCAGTCTTTAAAACCTTTTTCTAACTTTGCCTTTCAATGATCAAAGTTCCTTTCTTATTTTACAAAGTAAATTTAACCATTTTAATTTATTTATTTTTACTCAATACTATACTAACAGCTTTGAAGAAAATAAGTAAAAGAGCAAGTGAACCCTGGCTCAAGTCTCATTTCAAATTAGGTTTTATAGGGTACATCTCTGATCAAAGAAACCCAACACTGAATATAACAAATTCTGCTGCCTTACTGAGTCTTCTTGGAGACAACATCTATGCATCCAAAAGAAGAAAGAGGGGAAAAGAAACAAACTTCAAAGGGAGACGGCAAACAGTCCGCTTACGTGTGGAGACTACTAACAGGATTCAAAGGCTCTGACCAACAGACAGGTGGAAGCACTGAGGCAAGACGGTTAAAGCACAGTGGACAATGGAAATGGTGAATGCAGAAGCCTCAGGACAGTAGTTTTCCTCCCCCAGAAATAAGTACAAATCTTCCCTGAAGGAAAGCATCTTCAATTTTGTTTCTTCAGAATGCCTATAGATTAGTAACAGAAAAAAATGAGATAACAATAAAGGATAACCAAACATAAAGGAAATTAATCACCATGAAGTTGAATCACCTTAAAAACATATTGGATATCCAAGAACTCCAGATATTGGAAATGTTATATTGGATAAAATAATTGGTATGAAATTAACAGTTGAAATCACCTAAATGAGAAGACAAGAAATGACTGTCCAAACTTACTAAGCACTTAATGGATGTTTTAGAAAGAGAAATGTTAAAATTAAAAACTAAATATATAGTATACACATACGTGAGCACACCTATTAAACACACCACAATTAAGTTCAAAAAAATATAATAATGATGCCTCCTAAAACAATGGAAAAAACATAAACAAGAAATGAGAAACAAATTATACTAAAAATTTTCTGAAACAAAGGAAGAAAATAAATAAATAGGGACATAAATAGTGTGTTCTCTCTGTATTGTGAAGAGGTCATAGGTAAAATTCAATGAAATTCCAAATAAAATATTACTGTGGTTTTTCATAAAACATGAATATTGACCCTAAAATTTTCTAGAAAAGAATCAATTAAATTTACCACATCAACAAAAGGAAAGATAAAAAATTATAGATCATATCAATACATGAAGAAAAAGTAGTAAGATTCAACATTCATTGTGATTGTTAAAAAACCCTCAAGAAAAGGTAACATATTATAAACCCACATTAACATCATACTCAATTGGGAAAAACTGAAAGCCTTTATTCTGCTATTTGGTACAAGACACAAACATCCACTTTCAGTACCATTAATCAACATAGTGTTGGAAATTCTAGCTACAGAAACTAGGCAAGAGAAGATATAAAAAGAATACAAAATGGAAAACACAAAGTAAACAGATAAAACCTTAAAGACTCCACTAAAAAAACTGGATACAATAAATCAGTACAGTTAGTTTGCAATTTATAAAATCAATCTATAATAATCAGTTGTTTTACTATATGAAAACATGAAATTGGAGAGAAGGAAAATATTTTTAAAAGCCCCTGTAGGGCCTCCCTGGTGGCACAAGGGGTTAAAACCCAACTTATGAAGCTATCCAAAGCCACTGCAGTACAAGTTCCATCCCCAGCCAGGGAGATACCCACATGGTGCAGCAGACCTCTACTGACTTTCCCACTGCTCCCCTCAGCAGTGTATTTCAGTCAGTCTGCCTGTCCTGCTTCCTACTTTGTCTCTGATGAATCCTCTCACCCCCTACACCGCTGGCCTTTACCCCAGTTCTTGTATGCATAAATAAATACATCTTTTAAAAAAAAGCCCCTTTACTATTACATCCAAAAAAATTAATTACATAAAAGTAAACATAACAATGAGGTGAAGGACCTATACAATGAAAATTATAAGACATTGTGAAAAGAAATAAGACACAAAGAGAAAGTTATTTCCTGCTCATGAATTGGAATAGTTGTCAAAATAAGCATCTTACCCAAAGTAATGTACAGATTCAATTAAATTCCAATCGAAGTTTCAATGGAATTATTCAAATAAATACCAAACATTGCTGAAATTTATATAGAACCCTAAAAGACCCTGACTAGCCATAGGCCTCCAGACAAAAAAGAAGAAAATCAGAGGTATCACACTCCTAGACTTCCAATTATATTATAAACCTATAATAAACAAGACAGTATGGAACTAGCCTAAAAATAGACATGCAGAACAAGAATTGAGAGCAGAGAAATAAGTCCATATTTATATCAACCATTAATCTACCACAAAAGAGCCAAGAGTGTACATTATAAAAAGAAAAATCTCTTCGACAATAGGTGCTGGGGAACACGCAAAAGAATGAATGACCATTATCTCAAACTATTTTATAAAATAAATTCAAAATGGATTAATGACTTGGATATAGGACCAGAAATTATAAAATGCATAGAAGAAAATAAACAAAACATTCCATGACATTAGCTTCAGGAATGTCTTTGGGGTCTTAACTTCAACATAAAGAGGAAAAAAAAAAGGCAAAAAACAAATAGGACTAATTAAACTGAAAAGTTTCTGCATAGCAAAAAAAAATATTTAAAACAAAAGGAGCACAATGTGGAAACAATGCCTAATCAGGGTATCCTACATTTCTATAATGGAAACAATGATGTAAACCAGTATCAAGTCAATTAAAAAAAAAAAAAAAAGACTTTCAACTGAATGAGAGAAAATATATTTGCACATCATATATCTGACAAAGAACTATTACCCAACATTTACAAAGAATTCATACACTCAACAATAAGAAAACAGGGCCTCCCCGGTGGAGCAGCGGTTGAACACTGGGTTGCGAAGCTGCCCGCAGCCTCTGAAGCACCGGTTCGATCCCCGGCTACTCCCAGGCCACCGGAGGAGGGTCCCACATGGCGCGCAGACCTCTCCTGCGCCTGCTGCTCCCCTCAGCAGTGTACTTCGGTCCTTCTGCCTGCTCTGCTCCCTGCTCTGGCTCTGGTGAATTCTCTCACCATCCCGTGTTTCTGACTGTACCCTGTGCTTGTATAAATAAATAAATCAATCTTAAAAAAAAAAAGGTGATCTCTGGCCATTTGGAACAACATAGGTGGAACTGGAGGGGACAATGCTAAGTGAAATAAGTAGAAAGGTGAATGTTGGAATGTACACTTATGTGTGAAATATAGAGAAACAAAACAAAAGGACAAAGTCAAACCAAAAACAAATCCCAGAAATGTGACTATAAAATGAGGCCACCAGTGGGAAAGTTTAGCAGTGAGGGAAGACAGGAAATTAATCATCTTTATATACCTCTGATGAGTATGCCACTTGGTACAATGTCTCTGAATCAAATTTGGCAATATTTTTGAAAATCCCTGTTGACTCAATAGCATTTTTTTAGAAATTTATCACAAAGAAATTTAGTTAAGAGATCTTATGTGTGTGTGTGTGTGTGTGTGTGTACCAAAAAAAGTAAGAATTTATAAAGGTAAAAATTAGAAATTGCCTCTTTTAGTAAAGAGATGATTGAATAATTAAGTTATGGTTTCCATATTATGAATTACTATAAGGCAAGTGAAAATTCATGTCTATGTATGCTCACACAGGAAGATCTCTAGGAGATATGATTTAAGAAAACGTAAATTGCAGAAAAATATATTTCATGTGATACCATTTAATAATCAATGCAATCTTGCATATGTATACATGTAAGAGGTTATATATAATTTTACATTAGTAAAATACTACATATCATCATATAATATAAATAACAGTGAAAACAGGAGAAAATACACATCAATATATGATCAACTGGGAGAGGAATTTATTTGAAGGGAAAGTAAGTAAAAAGCATCCACTTTTTACACTACACACTTCCTCACCTGTAATTTTTATGGGAAAGCATTAACTCACTTGTGTAATTTAAGGATAACAAAAACGCTTTTGTGAGTGAATGGGCAGAGATAAGTTGAGGAGGGAGGGCATACATAAAGTAAAGGAAGACAAACAAGTAAGATGTAGTCACCAGCACAAAAGTCTGACTTTGTATTTTCCTTACCAACTTCGGGTATATAATGTACAATCCAGGCACTGAGAAAAGTCAGAACCTCCGACAGAGGACTGATTAAGTTATAGACTGCTCTGATTCTGGTGACCAATCAGGCTTAATAAGTCAGGAGAGAAGAATTAGAAGCAAAGGGCCTCCCTGGTGGCGCAAGGGGTTAAACATCATACTATGAAGCAGGCCACCGCTTCTGCAGCACAAGTTCAATCCCCGACCGGCCAGAGAAAAACCCACAAGGTGAAGCAGACCTCTCCTGTCTCGCCCGCTGCTCCCCTCAGCAGTGTATTTCAGTCAGTCTGCCTGTTCTATTCCCACTCTGTCTCTGGTGAATCCTCTCACCCCCCACATCTCTGGCCTGTACCCTAGCTCTTATATGCAATAAATAAATAAATTAAAAAAAATAGAAACAATAGAAAAACCTAATCAGGCTCACTGGTTAGAATGTCAACCCTACCAGAGAGATTTTCCTTGATCTTGAAAATCCTTTTACTTCCCATTATGATTCCTCTTCCAAATGACCAAATAGTGACTCCTAAGAGGGCATTGTCATCAGTGACTGTCATCTTATGAGAAACATTTCAAAGACCCAAAGCAAAATGCAATTGAACCATTGTTTATTATGATACGAAATTGTATAAGAATAAACTAAATGTTTAATCATCGCTGGGAAGTAGCAATAGAGCAGTCTTCCAAAAAAAGTACTGTGGAGAAAATTATTTAGGTATAAATTTCTTTGGTCTGTAAATCCTCTTACTTAGTAACTTAATGACCAAAATATTGTTCAATCAAATTCTCTTTAAAAAATAATGTTTTTTTTCATTCTCCCTGTTCCCTAACTTAATCCCAGACTTAAAAATATTCAAGAGAATTTTATGGCAATAAAGCAGAGATTTAACCTCACTGCAGACAGCCCTGTTATCTGTTGTGAAGACATAAAGACTGAGATTATTATGCATTTATCAAAGTAAAATGGATTTAGATTAAAGTGAAAGACAGTATGACAAGCTTTAATATAATGTAATGGTTTAAAAGCCAAAGCAAAAAATGGAACGATAAAACTGCTTTGGGAAGAGGCCAGGTAATCTTAATATTGTTGATAACTAAAAATAATCAATTCTGACTCTAAGGATCTTTTTTCATTTGCTTTTAAAGTTATAAAAGCTTTCAGAGAACTATTTGATGATAAAAGGCCAAGCATTTCTTTCACATTTATGTTGAAAGAGATTCATTCATTTAACTAAAATATATTGAGGACCTAACGTGAGTATGAATAATCCAAAAAAGACATAGTCCCTAATTTCACATATCCTCTCAGTTAATTGTTAAACACTGTTTTATATGGTGTTCAAAATTTGTTCAATATGCATTAATATGTGCTAGGTTCTGGAAATAGAATGAATTCAACAAATTATCTTTGCCTTCTTCAAAGTCCAGTGAAAGGTACAATGCACATATATGATCCTCAATTATACTTGTCAAATTGTATTAAATCTAACAATAGAAGTTAAAGTGTTTTAAAATCTCAAAAAATATAATCATTGATCAGGGTATCAAAAAAGTTTCACTCTGAATTTCTTAGTATTCTAGATTCAAAGTAATGTGTCTTCACTTCTAGTCAACAATTGGATACTTTAAGCTGTCCAGCACTGTGATGGATACCAAGTACACAATTTTAAACATACTGACTCCTTAACAAACAAATAATTTTAATGCAACATGACATATGATCTAATGAGGACACACAAATGCACTTTTAGTGCAGAGATGAAATATCTAGATCTGCAAGAAAGATTCCAAATTCTCCAAAACTTCCAAGATAAATAGGCATTTACATAGTGATCGTGGAAGAAAAAAAATGGAAGGCAGAAGGAAAAGCAAGTTGCAAAACCACAAGACAGCACTGCAGAGACAGCCAATAGTTTGACCCTACTGGAATATTAAATGAATGAAAGGGAAACACAGATAGTGAAGTAAGACTAAGGGAAGAATTTGTATCGAAGTTTAAGAATTTTAGAGTTGATATTTCAGCCAAAGGTAAAGATGAAGGACTGAAGGAATTTTTTACAAACCACTGAATTAGCAGGATGTAAAGGGAAGATTGGAGTCAGACTAGCCTGAAAGTTGAGAGATGTGAGAAAATCTTTGCAGTATTTTGGGGAAAAGAAAATGAAATTTTGTATTAGTGCAGTGGCAGTGAGACAAAGGTGAGATTGATGAACGCGTTTGGATGGTCGACTCAACCAGAATGGGCAGTTGATTGGTGATATTTAAGGGAATGGGAGAAGATTTGTGTGACAGGTAATACAGTGAAATAAATAAGGATGGCAAAGCTAATGAAAAATATGAGACTGGGGATCTGAAGATGAATTTCCATTTAATTTTTGCACATACAGATATCATTTGAGGATAAAATAAAAAGTCAGATTCATGAAATTAGTCTCAGAAGTTCTTGGGGGTGGGCTCTGAGGAGAGGGCAATGAGTGTATTTCCCACCTTTCTTGTCTTCACAACTAAGTAACTGGAAGTATATGTTAACAGGCTCTACATGTGAGTCATTATTCAAAAATTTTAAAAATTTCCTATAGGAGGATAAACAGTAAATAATGTCAAAATTCAGCCTGGACTATCTGTCTCCAGTGCCAGGTTTTCTCCACCATATTCAAAATATCCCATTAATTTCATCAAATAGAAGTGGACACAGATACTTAAAATGCTCTTAATGTACTTGATATTCTCTAGATCATCTTCAATGTCTAACTGAATCTCTTCATAATCAAAGCAATATATGATGGTTAGTTCCTATCAATACCTTACCAAAATAACATTTCCTCCTCCCCAAATATTTCTTCATTCTAATGAATTTGTGAGAACTTTGGAAATTCTCATGTTGTAACCTATAAAAAAACCCAATAATAAGTATTAAATCCATGAGTACATGATTTGAAAAAAAAATAATGAAATACTTTGTCATTTTCCCAGGACTATATAGCTAAGTAATTAACAATATCTTTTCCGGGCCTCCCCTGGTGGTGCAGCGGTTGAGCGCTGGGTTGCGAGGCTGCCTGCAGCCTCTGCAGCGCCTGTTCGATCCCTGGCCATCGGCGAGGGTACCAAAAAAAAAAACTTTTCCAAACATAAACTTCCTAAGATAGTGATAGTTGATATATTTAAAAAATCTATACCACTTCTCAAAGGACTTTAGGACAAAGGATAGATTTGGGTAGGAACTGGGCAGGCAGAACTAACTAAATAAATAAATGTATGCTGTTACTTACTTTATCTTTGGAAAAGCTGAAAAGTTGTTTTCTTGCAGCAAAGAATTGGACAGCTATCACACTGGTGGAGTGACCCCAAAGGACACCAACTGGTTTAGAGACAACATAAGGGTTCCAAAGGCAAACTTTATTGTTAATGCCAGCAGTTGCTAATCAGAAATAGAATGAAAAAAAAAAACTTATGAATGAATAACCCACAGTACCTTCTTTTTGAAAAGAGTTTACCACATATCTATAGTTTGATAATTGCCTTCTAAGCTGTGATGCTCTCTGTCTTGAAGGAAGAAAAGTCTTGCCATTGTCCCAAGGCCCAGGCTAATAGGGCATGAGCTCTACCACAGGAAACATTTGAAATGGAATGAGTGGTGGAAAGGGGGTGTGAATAATCTAAGAAGACAATCCAGTCCCTGTAAGGAGACTGGATTAAGTCTAACTTTTTTTTTTTTTTTTTAAGTCTAGCTTTTAAACCCAATATTTCCACTATCCAGTCAGCACAGCCTAGGGGTGTAGTACATGTTAATGTTATCCCGGCAGTAAGAAAAAATATTTAAAGTTTACAAATTATTTAAAAAGTCTAACAAAACAAATATTTCCAATGCCATTTGAAAAAAAACAGTGTTGGGCCTCGCTGGTGGAGCAGCAGGTTGAGCGCAGCTCTGTCAAGCTGTCTGCAGCACAGGTTTGATTCCCTACCGGCCAGGGAGATTCCCACATGGTATGCAATAGGAGAGCCTGTCGCACCTGCTGCTCCCCTCAGCAATGTATTTCAGTCAGTCTGCCCGTTCTGCTCCCTGCTGTCTCTAGTGAATCCTATCACCCTCCTGCGCCTCTGGCCTGTACCCCAGCTCTTATATAAAAAAATCAATAAATAAATCTTAAATAAATAACCCAGTATTTACAAGGAAACAATCAATACACATATACTTTTTTTAAGAGTTTTTTATTTATGCATATAAAAGCTGGGGTATATGCATATATGCATATAAAAGGCCAGATGTGCAGGAAGGTGAGAGGATTCACCAGAGACAGAGCGGGGAACAGAACAGGCAGACTGACTGAAATACACTGCTAAGGGGAGCAGCAGGAGAAACAAGAGAGGTTTCTCCATGTGGGTTTCTCCCTGGCTGTCGGGGATCAAACTCGTTCTGCAGAGGCTGCAGATTGCTTCATAGTGCAGTGCTTAACCCCTTGCACCACCAGGGAGGCCCCAATACACATAGATTTTTGACCTGCTTTATTGAGAAAATATAGCATTCTTGAACATAAATTGGTTATATTCACGGAATTCTTCAAAAATAGAGAGCACAGTGCTGCTTCTTCAGATGTTTGAAATCTCTGTAGCAAATTCTCTACTTCCCTCATTTAGGATCCACTGTGGAGCTGAGCTTTCCACCACAACTATACCAGATATAAAATAGTGATGAGCATAGAGGGATTTGAGTAATCATCATTAAATCAATCAAAGAAATGGCTAACCTTCTGTAATTCTCTAACCTTCTGTAATAAATCTATAATACGGTGCCTCCCTGGTGGTGCAGGCAGTTGAGCGCCCGCACTGTGAAGCTGTCTGCAGCCTCTGCAGCGAGGGTTCGATCCTGGCCGGCCGGCGAGAATTCCGCATGGCACAGCAGACATCTCTTGTCGTGCCCACTGCTCCCCTCAGCAGCGTATTTCAGTCAGTCTGCCTGTTCTGTTCCCCGCTCTGTCTCTGGTGAATTCTCTCACCCTCCCGTGCATCTGGCCTGTACCCCGGTTCTTGTATAAATAAATAAATCTTTAAAATAAATAAATGTGTAAATAAATCTATAATACCCCTCGCAATTTGATGTTGATATATGCCAGAGTTCGTATTCAAGGTATCATTTACCACGTTTGTCGATTATCATTGTCATAAATTTTAGGGACTTAATTACCCTACTGATATCAGCACTTTTTATATGAGTAATTATAACTGACTGAAGGTTAATATGATCCATTCTGTAGGTCATGTGTGTTCCTTCTCTGCAACAACCCTATTCATTGTTTAACAATGTCTCATTTTTATGATGTTTGAACTAATATCTTCATCATCAAATCATCAGTTTTCAAAATGCCTAAATCTTTTCCTTAAGTAACACATGAAAAATATAACAATTCCTCATAAAAAGATTCACTTTCGCATTAAAATAGTCATTTAGTAAACTGAAGCTAAGATAATCTGAAATTTTTCAAAAAGGCTTGAGATATTTTATTCAGAAAGGTAATTGAAAAATGTTCTTCATTTTGCAGTTCGTGTGTGTGTGTGCATGCGTGTGTAATAGAAAGGAAAATGACACATTTGTTTGGGTTCAGCATTTGGTGGTGTCACAACAACAGCAAAATGGCAAATGCTGCACAAACTGTCTTCTTCCTCCATGTCATCTTACATCTCCCACCAATTTTAATATAATGACTCATTAAGGCATTGGACACTTTCTCATATTTTCAGCCCATCATACACTACACATCATAATGCATCATTATCAGATATTCTAGACAATAAAATGTGAGCTGCTCAAGTTGGTCTCTCTGGCAGTAAAGCAACAAGGTGGAGAGATTCCCCGCATACAAATATGCATGCCAGGCTATTTATAAGGCCCTCATAGTTATCATGATTTATTTTACATACCAATTAAATTGAGCCGAGAGTGGTAATCAAAAGCATGAATACCCTGAGCAATGTTGAAGGATGTCATTTTAAGATGCTTTTTTGACTTCTCTCTCCAAGCCAGTACCATGGAGTTTGTATTGCTGGTTGTACTGGAAATGATAGCATCTAAAGATGCATTGTAAGTAACTGGTAAAAAAAAAAAAAAAAAAAGGAAAAACAATTTTTAGTTGATTTCCCATAAGATATCAGCAAAATAGAACAGTTCTAAATGTAAAGTTAAAAATCAAACTCAGATTATGACAACACAATGCAATACTCAGACACCTCACTCCCCCCACACCCGTCTCCCACCAAAGAACTTAGCATGAGAAGTTACAGTAAAGGATATTATGATTTTTTTTTTTTTTTTTTACTGGAAAACCTGGAAGGAAGCAACATTAATTCTGGAGAAGATGGGAATTCTATGGGTTTCTGGGAATATGAGATGAATAAAATGAGCCCAGATTCTTGGGTTCTCCTTCCTGGTCCTATAGCAGACCAAAAGGAATTTAGCAGCCACGTGCTGCTCTCAAAGCCGCACCTTTGGGCACTCATGCCCAAACCATGGCTTCTTTATATCTCGACTGGTTTACAGTATTTGTGAGTGAGAATACCAGGACTTGATACCCTGCTTAGATTCCCAAACACAGCTGGCCCAGGTGCAGTGTCAGTCCCTGTGTTCCCAATGACCCACCCCCAGGGGCTGTGGAGCAAAGTACCATTGGTCAAGAAAAGAAAGTGACCCTCTGCCTTTTGTCAGGAGAATCTTTCTGTTCTTATCAGACTCATCCACTCCAAAAAGCCAATAGTCATAGTTACCTTTAAACTGACTTCAGAATACAACATCCTCCATGGTTAGAAAAAGGTTTTGTTTGCATTTTGATCAATTATTTATGCCCCAAAGTTGAAAGATTTCAGACTTAACCTAAAGATCAATTTTCTGCCTCACATAAAGAATGTTGTAACTTTGTGTGGTTTTGTTAGGGGGAAAAGGATGTCCTAAAGCTAATTCCATACAGGCTTTGTGGACTCCACCCCAACCTCAGGCCAAAGCCAAAGACACTGGGAACTCCAAATCCCATCACCACTAAAGGGAAGGTGGCTGGGACCTGAGGGTGGGGTTAAGCAGCCAGGTTGGTATAAAGCCAGACACATGGGCTTTGGAGGGGAATCCCCCATTTTGGCTCCCTGCCAGCTCGCAGCGTCTGGCCAGCTCCGAGAGTGCTTGTTGGGTTTCCAGGTTGGCGGATCGGGTAGGACGCATTAAAGACTTTATTTCCCTATTTTCTCCCTAAGTTGTACATTTTCCTTATTTCCTTTTCCCTTGTAAATAAACCTTTTATTAACCTTTTGTGTGTGCCTGTAGTAGAATATTAATAAGTCCATTTTAAGCGCGCGGGTGAGGACCCATAGCCAGGCAACCCGTTCAATATCGGGGCTGCCCTATAACAGTTTAAGGAAAGTTGCTATAATAGACTAGCTCTGGGAAATATTACCAATCTGCTAATTAAATAAAATTAAGACACTTACTCTCAGAAAAATTCCCAATGGATTCTTAGCATTCCTGTACTTCTTGTGAAACTAATTGCTGACTATCTTTTGTTCCAGAATATCTTTTCAAAAATGTTTGCATAGAAAACATTCTTTAAATATAGAGATCATGTCTCCCTTTGCAGCAAATGGTGGACAAACTTGCTACCTTAAATATTAAAAAAGAATATCTTCAGGGCCTCGATGGTGGCCTACAGGTTAAGTCTCAGGCTATCACCTATGGCATGAGTTCAATCCTCAGCCAGGGAGCTGGCCCACATGGTGCAGCAGATCTCTCCTGTCTTGCTTGCTGTTCCCCTCAGCAGTATATTTCAGTAGATCTGCCTGTTCTGCTCCCCCCTCAGTCTCTGGTGAATCCTCTCACGCCCTGAACCTCTGACCTATGCCCCAGTTCTTCTACTCATAAATAAATTTAAAAATCTTAAAAAAAAAAAAAAGACAATGTCTTCCTCTGGAGCAGAGGCAGGTTTGTATCCTGTCCACTGAAAAAAAATTATTTTGGAGTTCCTTTCCTATAACACAGTCCACTGCTTTTGTAAGCATGCATCTGCATGGCCTCTAGGACTTGGGGGGAGGAGGAACTGACAGATACATTACACACACCACTTGCTGTGCTGTGCATAGTAAAGTCCTTCTTCTTCTCCTTCTTCTCCTTCTTCTCCTCCTCCTCCTTCTTCTTCTTCTTCTTTGACATAGTAAAGTCCTTCTTCTCCTTCTCCTTCTCCTTCTTCTTCTTCTTCTTCTTTGACATACAAAATGTTCGCTCTCATTTTAAGATTTTTTAAAATGTTCTTTTTCCAAGTGAGCACCAGCACCGAGTTCTGGAAATGGCAACCTAACTGATGAGTAGCTAACTTGAAAATAGTTTTACAATTTTTGTGAAAGAACTTAATTTGCTTTACTTTGTGAATGTATGTGTATGTGCGTGCATGCGCATTAACATAAACACTTCCAAATTATTTCTAGAAGCAAGGAAATTCTGATACAGAAGGATGACTCAATACATTCCTTTTCTGCTAGCTTATTCTACTGAAATAATTACTTCTAAACTAGGATTTAATTATTTAATAGATGATATCGACAATATGTGAAGAGCTTGATAAATTCATTTTATATTTATCCTACAATGAAATACATAGCTTATTATGACTAATTGAAAACTAATGAGGTTGACGCTATCCAGTATATAGCTATAGATATCCAAAACATGGCATCCATTTTTCAAAGATTTAATGAGCATCTGCAATGTGCCTTGTACACATAAGGCTAAAAAGAGAAGAAAAAGCCATTGCCAGATTGCCCCAATCTTGGAGGCATAGGTATTTAAATCAAACAATTGCAGAAAACTAGCACATACTAAAGTGATAATTTGAGTGGTATAGATAAACAGAAGTTTGAAAAACAGAAAAGGCTTTGTGGGTTTCAAGGCTTAGAAAACATTTGGCAAGCATTGACAAAAAAAAAAAAAAATGCATTACAAGGGACAGGTGGTGACAAAATACACATGTGGGAAGTAGAAGGTAAATTCCACGATTTAAAGTTAAAAGAGGACTAATATAACTCCTGCATCTTTCTGATGAAGGAATAGATCCCACGCAGGTTTAATGATTTGATTGAAGTCAGGAGTTGCTTTTTGTCAAATTCATGACCGGAGCCCAAGTATTCTGTCTCTGAGTTTAGTAGTTTAAAGTTATGTAACATTGGGGCCTCCCCAGTGGCGCAGCGGTTGAGCTCTGGGTTGCGAAGCTGCCCGCAGCCTCTCGATCCCCGGCTGCTCCCCGGCCACCAGAGGAGGGTCCCACATGGCGTGCAGACCTCTCCTGCCGCCAGCTGCTCCCCTCAGCAGTGTACCTTGGTCCTACTGCCTGCTCTGCTCCCCGCTCTGGCTCTAGTGAATTCTCTCACCCTCCCGCGCTTCTGACTGTACCCAGTGCTTGTATAAATCAATCAATCAATCAATCTTGTCGAAATAAAATAAATAAATAAATCTTTAAAAAAAAATAAATAAAGTTTTGTAACACGAAATATTAAAAATACAAGCTAGACAGTAGCATTTGGCAAAACCAAAGTATAAATTTAAATTCCAGGACCTGATCCCTTGAGCACTGAAACAGAGCTTCTCAAATTTTTATATGGACATCAATCACCTGGACACCGCGATGTTAAAATGCAGATTCTCTTTCAGGAATCCTAAGATTCTGTATTTCTAACAGTTCCACCCTGTTGCTGTTAATGTTCTCATAGGACCACAGTTTAAGTAGCAAGACACTAAAATGCCTACTGCCATCAGCTTATACTCTAGAGAATAAATCTATGGTTCTTAAAATTTGGAAGAGAAGTAATCACCTCAGCAAAGATGAGTCCTTTGAATTTCACAGGGGATCAATTAATTTCTGGGGCAGAGGGCCCCTCATCATCTGGTACACCATTGCTGCTGCACTACTGCAAGTATTAACAGTATAAAATCTCATGACAAGTAGTCTTATCAGGATGCCACCTCACAGAAAACATTCCTTTGTTTATAGAAAATGGTAAGGGTAATTTAACTTAACAGTGAAGCAATATTATGAGAGCTTAGAAAAATGCAATGTAATATACAATTATATCTTCAAATCCATGGAAATTCCATAATACCATTACAGTGCAATCAAAATAAATTCCCAGAAAATTACTTTGTCATATGTTCCCCTACAAGCAAGCCTCATATTAGTTTTGAGACTATAAAAAAGACACATAAAGAAGTGCATCTTCTCTGGTATTCAAAGTATTGCTTTATGATTTGAATCTGCAGGTTACCAAGTGACATTTATGGACTAGTAGTGTTACATATTGGCGGCTTGACAATTCATACTTTATTTCTAAGCCAATCCATAACATATTTCTGATTAAATTGTAGAGTGCAGAGCTCCTGAGAATGTCAGAGAGAAAGGTGATAGTAAACTCATTTCCTTAAAATCAAATTATATGGTAAACAAAATTGTTTTTCCTCATTCCTTGAAGAGGGTAAAGGAAATGATAAGTTATGATGGAAAAGATTTTAAAATTTGAAGCTAAGGAATGGAATGAGATGATAAAATAAATAATTTGTTTGTAATATTCTCAGTGAGCTTAGAGATTGGTAGATGGAAGTATTTTTAACTACTTTTAAGTAATAGTTTGAGGGATAAAATGACAGTTTATCATGTCTATCCTTAAGATCTGGCTTTCAACTTTCCCACTCTCTACCACTTTGTCATTTAAAAAAAAGGTATTATAAGGTAAACTACATCAAATCCATGGAATCATGGGTACTGTCAAATTAAATAACTATGTAATGGCAAGTGGCTAATGTGGGAAGAGTGATTTGAAAATGAAAAGTGATACCTAAAAACTAAGTAAGTATTTCTATTAAATACTTCACTTAGAGAAATATAAAACAAGGCCATATTTTATCATTTGCCAACAGAGAAAAGCAATAGCAGAGTAGAAAATTGGGCAATTTCTACGTAGGAATTCTTATTATCATTTTTTAGGCTTTTCCTTTCTGAGTCATGTGCCTTTGGAAAACACCCTACCTTGAACTTTGTTTGATGTTCTCTTATTTCAGGTGACAGTCAAGCCATTTCCTTATTTTCAGTCACCATTTCCTTATGGCATCCCAGTCTTTGAGACTACCACCGAACTCTCTGTATTCTGAGTAACTCTTATTCCAAAGAGGGAAGAAAAGAAAGAATACCTATTCCATTTTAAAAAATCAAAATGCATCTAGTTTTGAATTATTAGGCACTTTAAAAATTAATAATTCAATTAATATAATGGCTTAGCAAACTGCTGATTAAGCCCATATTCTTGATACACACTGATATTTGCTCTATGATACTTCTATCATGCTATAGACAAAGCTGCCAGAAATGACCACTTTCTTGAAACGCAGACCAGTGTCTCACAGCTTATTTCAGCTGCTTTCATAGACAGAGCAGCTTACTGGCAGGAAAGGAGGCCATGTTCCTGCTAATTCAGCGAGTGGTGTGCCATCTTTCTGTCTGGATACTGATTGAGATGCAAGGAAGTGAAACAACACACAAGCAAGACACTAAATCTCGTTTCCATTCTAAGTAGACCTGATCAATTAAGAACCTCCTAGTGTGTGTGCATTCTAAGTTCTCTGGCACACTTCCATCAATCAGAGCAGCAATAGTGATTTTGTTATCACTTCAAGCTGTTCTGTACATTCTCCTAGCCATGGACAAAGAAAGGTGAAAAACACCTTTCAACATAAAAAAAAAAAAAAAATCAATGCTTGTTTTTCAGTGTGGGCAATTTAGATCTCACTCTTTAAATAGCTGCGCTTCCAATGTATGGTTTTTAATGATATTGTCTCTATGAGAAGCAATTAGCTAGGACCAAAAACAAAACAAAACAAAAAAACAAAACAAAAAAAAAAATTGGAGGGCCTCCCCGGTGGCGCAGCGGTTGAGCGCTTGGTTGCAAAGCTGCCCACAGCCTCTGCGGCGCCGGTTCGATCCCCGGCTGCTCCCCGGCCACCGGAGGAGGGTCCCACATGGCGCGCAGACCTCTCCTGCCGCCCGCTGCTCCCCTCAGCAGTGTACCTCGGTCCTTCTGCCTGCTCTGCTCCCCGCGCTGGCTCTGGTGAATTCTCTCACCCTCCCGCGCTTCTGACTGTACCCAGTGCATGTATAAACAAAACAAACAAACAAATATAATAAATAAATAAATAAAAACATGCCTCTATAAAAAAAAAACTATTTAAAAAAAAAAAAGGAAAAATTCTCTGAAATACGAGATATTTATGTCTTGCTGTTGCCCAAAATCGCTGTATTTTCTGTACAAGCATTTCAGAATGCAATTATTTTTCCATTAGAATATGACACAGAACCACTCAGACAAAATGAAAAGTTTCTCCTTCGAAGTTTTAAACAAGATGTCTGAACCTTATCTTAAAGCAGTAAGCTAATATTCTTATGTCTGAGACTGTTTTTCCTTTGACATTTCAGTTTACAGATATTTTATACTTAACTTCAATAAAACATTATTATATTTGTCCACGTATTTCTTTCATCAATTGTATATTCCCTGTACACTGAGAAGAAAATAAAAAAAAAAATTCTTGAGGAGAGTAAGGAGTATCAATCTATGTTTCTCTTTGGAAAAAGAGCATCGAATGAAAACAGGCATTGATCCAGAGAAAGTAATATTTGGAGACCAACAATCATGATCATTATTAAGCCCACCACCCTATCTTTGACTTTAGCCTGTCTTCATCCTCCCTACCTCCTCCTGTCAGCCTTCCTCCCAACCCCTTTAATTGAATTAACTGAGTTGCAAATAAACAAACAAAAAAATACTTGCATTTATGTTTCTAATCTCTATTGCAAAATCTGGGAAAAGTCATATGTTAGTTAGGACTAAAGAAGGTCTCCCTTTCAGTACTTAAGCTTCAAATTTAAAATGTGAAAAAGACAATCTTTTATAGATACTTCATATTTTATCTTTTTTGGAGTTATCGTCTACTGCATTTTCCTCAAAACTCACTCATATATTATTTAAATATAAATTATTTGAAATAGATGTATCTTATTACAACAACTTTCTTTTAAAATTAAATAAGCTTTTATTAAATCAAAAAATACTTCAAAGATATTTGTCAAGATTACTTTAGATATCTTTTTTCTTGAAATATTTTCAATAACATTTATTCAATGGTTTATTTCATTCAGGTTGCTCTGAAAAAATATAGAGACTGGGTGACTGAAACAAATACTTATTTCTCAGGGTTATGGAAGCTGGAAGTCCAAAATCAAGGTACCTACAACTTCCATGTCTGTTAAGGTTCTACTTCCTGGTTCAAAGATGATCTTCTCTTTACTTATCTTCACATGAGGAAGAAATGAATTCTCTCTAAGGTGTCTTTCATAAGGCAGTAATCTCATCACAGCCATACTAGTCTCACCCTCAAGACCTGTTGATCTACCATAGGCATCAATTCCTAATACCATCATCATATTGGGTGGTTAAGATTTCAACATATGAATGGTGGAAACATTCAGTTCATAACATTCTGCCTCTGCATCTGCCCAAATTCATGTCCTCCTCATACATAAACATACCCCAACAATCCTAAAAGTCTTAACTCATTTCAGCATCCATTTGAAAGTCTACATTTAAAGTCTTATCTAAACCACATCTGAATCATGTGGGTAAGGTTTGGATTAAAATTCATCCTGTGGAAAATTCCTCCTGAAACTGTCAACTCTTGTTTCAAAAGAGAGAAATAAGAAAGATGAATTGGGTAATAAGCACCAAGTAAATAGAAATCTCCATTAAACCTTATAGCTCAAAAAAATCTTCTCTGACTTGATCTACCTTCCAGACCCACAGGAATGGCAATCTCACCCACATGACTGGGCAGAGTGCCATCATTACTATGGCAGTGACCTACCCATGCTATATCTCTCAGAGTTCACCCCATCATGTCAAGACTCTCCTGGGTGCAGCCCAAGTCACAGCTCACTGTAGGACACCCACCCCAGAGGCTCGAGGCAGAACATACTGACCCACCTGAACCAGAGAGTCAACTCCATCTGTAAAATTGTTCTGCAATATCACAGAAGAAAATATCCAGAGACTTGAACATGTGGAAATGAAATCTAACTTATCTAGACCACAGTAGATTTTAAGGGAAAAAAAAAAAAAAGATGACAGTCAAACAGCTAACGTATATATATATATATATATATATATATATATATATATATAGGAATGCCAGAAAAAATAGAAAGGGAGACAGAAAACTTTGGGAAAAATAACAATAGAAAAATTACCAAATTTAATGAAAGCTATAGATCCACATATTAAAATATCTCAATGAATTCCATATAATATAGACACAAACAGCACTCCAGTAAACTAAGGCATATCACAATCAAATTCTTTAAAATCAGTAAGAAGGCAGAACCATATAAAATACTGAAGGACATATTGGCCACCGTAAGAAGTTTGCTTTAACTTTCAGACTATATATAAATATGATTTTTCACATTAGGTATCCAAATTTCCTTTTGGGATTGGGAGGATTATGACAAGTAGGACCAAAATTTTGTTGTAGGTAAAGAAATTTGTAGGATTGGCTCATAGATTGAGCAGTATCTGGAGGCAAGAGTTTAAAAAATTCAGGAACAAAGTCAGAATTGAAAACCTTTCAAATCAGGCAAGGAATAGTTTATCTAAATTAGAAGGATGAAGAGGCAAAATAAGGAGTTTGGCAAAGGTAAGAGAAGTTTCAGGAACAACACTGGCAAGAAAGACAGTTCTTCGGTAGCAGGATCTGGAGTATCTCAGAATAAAGAATCCTTCAGATTTAGCCAACATCTGGAAAGAGTCTGAGCTTTGGGCCCTGGAGAGCATCTGTGATCTGCAAACAGAACATCCCCCACCTTGTAACCAGTTTTTGTAAGACATTAAAAAATAGATAATTATTTTCAGACTTCAAATCCTGAAGAGTTCTGCTCCTCTTTCAAAATGTTGCTTGTTTCTCTCCTTGCTGTATCATTTGCATTTGCTCATGATCAAAAACCATTACTGACTGCAATTTCCTTCTTTTTCTTCCAACCCATGCTGAACAGAACTACCAAATAAAGAACTACCAAATAAACCCTTCCTAATTGTTGCCTTCACCAATTCTGTTCCAGTTTCATCAAACACCTTCAATGCTTCACTCTCATTTTCCACCAAACATGAACTTGACCTGATGACCAAGATCTGCTAGCATATAGTTCCTATTAGACTTACTCACTTTTATTTCCTTAATACTCAGACTCTGATTCATTCATGTTTATCTTTCCCTCCATCATTATTATATCTGCTTCTATAATTTTACTCATGTTCTCCTTGCTTTCTCTTTTTCCCTATATGTATTCATCCTTCAAGTACCACCAACCACACTTAAAGGTTTTCCTCTTGTTTTCATCCTGCTCAAGAATTACTATAGGGGGCCTCCCCGGTGGCGCAGCGGTTGAGCGCTGGGTTGCGAAGCTGCCCGCAGCCTCTGCAGTGCCGGTTCAATCCCCGGCTGCTCCCCGGCCACCAGAGGAGGGTCCCACATAGCGCGCAGACCTCTCCTGCCGCCCGCTGCTCCCCTCAGCAGTGTACCTCGGTCCTTCTGCCTGCTCTGCTCCCTGCTCTGGCTCTGGTGAATTCTCTTGCCCTCCCCACGCCTCTGACTGTACCCAGTGCTTGTATAAATAAATAAATACATAAATTTAAAAAAAAAGTATAGTTCCCCCTTTAAAAAAAAAAAAAGAATTACTATAGGAGTTAAAATCTTTGATAGTTAATTTTCAGAACAATTATACAATGTTTGTATTAATCTCTAATTCTCATTCATATATTAAGTTTATTGAGGATTAAGACTATAATTTTTCTTCTATGTCTCTCATACCAAAGAAAGCTTTAAAGCACAAAAAGATAAACGATTGTTGATGTATTGACCCATCAAGTCCACAATTTAAATAAATAGGTTACATAATTTTTCAGCTGTTCTTCTGAAGATTATCCCTTGATTACAATGAATTTGATTCAAAAAGCTAAGAAGCATGTAACCCAAATTAGAGAGCTAAGTTCCCTTATATTTACATATATAAAACTTTTCTGTAGCCAGTTTTTAATTGCAAATATTTAGAAGCCAGACTCTGACATTTGATTCCTTAGGTGATAAACATCATTGCTGTTGATGATATCAAAGTTCCTATGGTTTTTGTTGGTACATGATGGAACCCCAGATCAGAATGATACAGAAGCATGATGACAGTGAGTACACACTGACCTAGAGAAAAATCCTTGTTCAGCAACTTAACAGACAAATGTTCATCAATAGGTTATTACAAAGCATGGTTTGTTTTTGAGAGGTTTAAATTAAATTGTGACAAGGTCTAGAGTGATAACATTTCATTCTCTTTTGATTGTGAAAAGAGCACTTAGATACACTCAAATTAAAAAACACAAGTTCAATTCAAAAATTTTACTGGTTATATTCTCAATCTTTTAAAAAAACAAAACTGTGTTAGTTATTTCCTTGTACATATCCACGTTAGTTTAAGGTCATGGAATTCAAATAATAGGCTATACTTTAAGGAATCAGCAATAAGTAGATTTCAAGGACTATTGCATTGGTACTATAATCTAATCTTTGGTTTAGCTATGAAAAATTCATGCTTGTTTGACATCACTGCCAATTTCCATTCAGTTTGGTTTTTATACTGTGATTCCTCTTTCTGTATTATAAAAATGTAAAACACAATTTTGTGCTGACCACACATAGTGGATGACCAAAAGGCATCTTCCTTTGTTTTAAAACGTTCTAGAATTATGAATCAGTAGAAGCATCAAAGATATGGTATGAATTATATAGAAGTAAAAATGCAGAATCTACAGTCATTGTGTAGGATATTCTGGTGCTTGAATTAAGTGAGTTCCAGCCTCCTGAAGCTAGAGGGTAAGATACCAGAAAAGTCAACAATTGGACCATTTGAACTGTATTTTCTTCAATGTATATTAGGGATATACCTACAATAAACAGTGAATGAGACTGCAAATTCCAATTCCTCTCAGTGGGTATTCTTTAATGTAGCAATTTAAAAAATGAAAAAAAAAATCACCAAATTCCTAAGTGTCTTGACCAAAGGAGGTATCAGAGCAAATGTTGTACATTTGAATCTTGAATAATCAGATGCAAGTTTTGTAAAGATCAGGCATATTGTGAAACTAATTAACTCATTGGTGACTAGGTTTTAAGAAAATTCTGTTTTTCTATAGATGCTATTGTACAGCAAAACCTTATCACACAGAACTGCTGCTGAAGTACTCTAGATCAGGGAAGAGGGAGCAAGAGAGAGAACCTCATTTTGAAATCAGTCAAATTAAAGTACTTCTCATGAGACTATAAAGAAGACAAAGGAGTGGTTTGCAGGAACTTGTTAAATTCTTTTGTTAAGCAGCCCTGAATGGGACTAGATGAGATTAGTGAGGATCAGAGTTGGGTTGAAGTTAAATGATACGTGACAATTTTCTCTTTCCTCTTGAGATTCCTTAAGTGCACATTTCACCTGACTTAATTGTATGAGTCATAACTTTTAGAAAGAACTAATTCTCACCAGTGTAGAGAGAATAGAAGAGTCCAGACAAAAATCTCCAGAGAGCCAATTATTGGTTTCTAGACTTGAACATTTTTGTAAGAGATTTTCATCAAAGAACATGAATGTGGAAGTCGAAGGGGACGATTTTCTTTCCTGACTGTTCAGATTCAGTACCTTGCCTGACCCAATCTCCACGATGAAGTGTGTGCTCTACTGTATGACAACATTTGTGATATCCAGAGAGCAGCTCTGTCCAGTTAATGGTCACGGTGGCTTCTTCATCTTCACAAGTACTAGCAGGACGCTCAAAGAGGGAAATCAAGGCTGTTGTGAAGGCAATTGCTTGAACCTTGAGAGGGATAGAAAGAAAATCACACATGGGCAGGGTAATTATTATAAGACAATTCTATGTACCTTAAAATTAATACAGAATAGATACTGAATTAATATTAATTTCTTTAATATTACTGAAGGATGCAGTTAGACTAAAAGACAAAACAACTACAAGATTTAAAAAGTAGTTTACCAAAGGCAGTTCATTATTTGCTATTATTATATATTTGACATTAAAAACAGTAAGAATGTCCAGTTTTCACAATTATTAAAGGAGATTGATTGTTCAAATTAGACTACTGCAGAGTTCAGAGAACCACATAAATACTATTGTCATTCAGTAAGTAATCATTTCTCCTAGGTCAGAAGGTATTTAATAGGAAGACAGAAGTCATCATAGTCAATGTCTGGGTCTCAGTGCTACCCTCTCTAAAGACAGCACCTCTAAAACCTCTGTCTCTTCTGTAACAGAGTGGCCCCCAGGGAAAGAGGCGATTTCAGTTTCCTTCCCCACTGCCAAGGATGGGTGGATTTGAGCAGGGAGGAAAGGCTAGAGAGGAAACTGGAGAAGGGAGAAAGAAAGTTGGGGAGCAAGAAGGAGACCTGGAGGAGGCACATGGAGCAGAGAGACATGTGAAGAAGCTGCACTTTTTTCTTGGCCTGTGACTAGTTGAAATGGTCGTGGGTGAGAGACCCGTGGGAAGGTTAACAATGGCAGCTTTTATCTTAATTTCAATTTTGCTCCTTCTGTCCCAGATGTGCTGGACCCTTTTTTGCCCCTTTCCTATGGGTCCTCAACAGGGGTTACCTTAGACTGGAGGCAGGCTTCTGGGCCCCAGGGGCCCTGGTTTGGGCCAACTCTGTTTGTCTTCACATTAACTCACAAGGGGATGGGGCTCTGGGTACTGGGCTTGGAAACTAAATAGTTATATATATTCTTTTCCTTCTCCTCCCTTTATTGCACACTAGTTGTATTAAAGTTCCTTTCCACTACAGGTCTTACTCACTAGCGTATGTCTGTCTTGATTTTGCAGGTGGCAAAACATATTAAGAGCATGCAGGTTTGGGGGTTCTGGGGTGCCCCTCTCACCCTGCTCTGTAACACTTCATTACATGATACAAGAAATAACACTTCCCAGGAAACTGGTACTGAGAAGCTGAAACTGTGTGAATGAAAATCCAAAAAAAATAATTGTAAAGATATGTGGAGAGATAATTTTAGATACTTATAATTAAGTGTTTATGAGTATTAAGTTCTAACAGATTTAGCATCCTATGGAGTAAAAATTAGTAAAGTCTTTTGTCTTCTGAACAGGCAAACAAAAATCACAAGACTGGCTTTTATAAGCATGAAGGGAAATTATGACCTAATTCATCTTTTCCATGTCCAACATGTGTGACCTTTTAATCTATATTTTAGTTAAATTATCAATAGTAGTTCACTATATTGCATTCGATTTCTGCTTTGAGATAGAATTTGCTGATTAAGTCTATATTTTAAATTTTAATCCTTCTCTCACTTACCTTTCCTTTTATGTCCCCAAAAGATAGAATTGATTCATTGGCATCAAGAGGGTCATACCAATAATCCATGCAAATTGGTGTTCCTCTCAGGCCTTGGAGTTTATATTGACAAGAAAATTCTCCTTTGGACAGCAAATCATAGAAACAAATCTCTTTACTTGTAAAAGCCACTGCTATCTAAAGAAAATCAAAAAGCATTTCTGAGGGACTTAGTGAATCAATATATCAATAGACATGCAAATCCTAGAACCAAATCAGAAATTGCTCCCCCTGATGGTCTTAACAGTTTATAGAAGTACAGCACAGTGCTTTATTCTGACTTTGAGATCTAGCCAAGACATCACATTAATGTCATTTGAACACACTTCTTTTCCTATTCCCATTTCACATATCCCTCAATTTCTATCCATAGCAAACTAATCACATAGGAAAGACAAAGACACAAAAAGCTACAATGTCAGACAGTCATAACAAATTTTAAAATGCAATCAGAAACTTTCAAATATCAATTGATTAATTGCAAATAGTCTTCTTAAGTCGTACAAAAGCCTGAAAGTCATTTTTAAAAAGATATATTTGTTGATAATTTAGCTAGACTAATTCAGAAAGAGAGAGCATACACATTACTAACATCAGAAATTTAAAAAATGTGGGTATTACTATTAACCTTACAGAAATAAGAAAGGATTACAAAAGAATGCCAACAAATCAGATATCCTAGATGAAATTATCAAATACTTAGAAACACAAAAATTACCCAATTCAAAAAAAAAAACAAACAAACAAACAGAAAAACCCCAGCAGAAATATAACATAAAAAAAGTGAATTAGTAAACAAAGCAAAATCCCACAGGGCCTCCCTTGGTGGCGCAGGCAGTTGAGTACAGTGCTGCAAATCTGTCCGCAGCCACCACAGCGCAGGTTCAATTCCTGGCCGGCCAGGTAAGGGTCTCTCATGGCGCAGCAGACCTCTCCTGTCTCACCCGCTGCTCCCCTCAGCCATGTGTTTCAGTCAATCTACCTGTTCTGTTCCCCATTCTGTCTCAGGTGAATCCTCTCACCCTCCCGCACCTCTGACCTGTACCCCAGTTCTTGTATAAAAATAAATAAAAATCTTTTAAAAAAAATAGAAATGGAAGGAATAGTTTCCAAATCATTTTATGAGGCTAGGACATTACAAGAGAAATGTATATCAACATCACAAGTGAATGTAGATGTAAAAATCATAAATTAAATGCTAGCAAAGAGTATTCTGCAATTGAAAAACAATAACATACCATGACCATGTGATATTTCTATCAAGAAAACAAGGTTAGCTTACCATACATATATCATTAATGTAATAAGTCATATTAATAAAGAGCATTATGATTATGTCAGCAGATATGAAAAGGCATTTGATAAAATCCAATACATTTTCTTGATAAAATACTCAACAAACCAGAAATAGAAGGGAACATCTTCTGTCTGAAGAAGATCTATACCAAAAACCCACAACTATATCATACTTAGTGCTAAAAAAGGTATATATTCTCCTTAGCTTCAGGAAGAAGACAAGGATGGTCACTCTCACCATTTCTATGCAACATTGTACTGGAATTTCTAGACAGGAAAATTAGAAAAGAATAAAGAGATATAAAGAATAAAGAAGGATATAATAAAGAAATATAGAATAAAGAAAGATATCCATATTGGAAAGGAAGAAAAACATGATCTTATAAAATTAGAATTACTAAGGAATGACAATAAAAAGCAACTAAAACTAACAAACGTAGGACCCAAAGTTGCAGGATATAAGATTACTTTTTAAAATTCTATTGTCTGCATACACACTAGCAATGAACAATCTGAAAATGAAATCATCAATTATCAAAGATAGTGTTAGAATGAAAAGACAAAATGCAGACTGGGATACAATATTATCAAGTGTCCATCTGATAAAATGCATAAACTCAGCATAAAGAACTCTCAAACCTTAATAATTACAAAATACACAATATAGAAAAATGAACAAAAGATTTGAATAGACATTTACAAAGAAGATATAAGACTAGCAAATCAGCATGTGAAAATATACTCAACATTATTAATCAGGGAAATGTGAATTAAAACCACAATAAGATAAAATTACAAACTTACTAAAAATGGCTTAAATTAATACCACAAATCTTGATAATATCAGGTGCCATAGGTGCTATATCTATATAATGGAACACTGAGTAACTAAAACGATAGACTGCTGATATATCCAACATGAGTGAATCGCAGAATAATTGTGCCAAGTTAAAGAAATCAGACTAAAAGAATATCTACTACATGATGCTGATTGTATAAATATCTAGAAAATGCAAACCAATCTATCATGTGAGAAAACTTACCAGGAGTTGCCCAATAGGAAGAGATGGGAGTAGTTTAAGGGAGAATTATAAAATAGGACAAGGAAACTTTTGAGGGTGATGAATATATCCATTATCTTTATTGTATTGTTGACTTTTCACAGATGTATACATGCATTAAAATCTATCTTTATTCTTTAATAAAGAAAATCTATCTTTATTCTTTAATAAAGAATAAATTGCACTGTACTGTGCAATCTAATTTTGACATTTCAATAAAAGTTGTAGTGTGGGGCCTCCCCTGGTGGCACAGCGGTTGAGCACTGGGTTGCGAAGCTGCCCACAGCCTCTGCAGCGCCGATTCGACCCCCAGCCACCGGCGAGGGTCCCACACAGCACAGTAGACCTCTCCTGACATGCCCGCTGCCCCCCTCAGCATTGTATTTCATCTGTCTGCCTGTTCTGCTCCCCGCTCTGGCTCTGGTGAATTCTCTCACCCTCTCGCGCTTCTGACTATACCCAGTGCTTGTATAAATAAATAAATAAATCTTTAAAAAAAAAAGTTGTAGTGTGTTTTGTATAAGCTCAATAAGGCCACTAAAAAGGCAGGAGAGCAATATTCTTTAAACTTTTATGATGAATAAGGACAAAGGAAAGGCCAAGATTTAGTGACAAATCCTGGAAAGAAAAGTACAACACAATCACAATATAATATTGCAACACAAGCATTACATGATAAGAACAGAATACTGCAAACATCTTTTTTTTTTTTAAATCTAGACTAGAACTATCTTTTAATACATACATATTTACACTAAAACTAGATCCTGAGCAAGAAAGAACTGGATATGATATTGTAGGAAAAATGAGTTATAATTCAGGCATTTTTCCACCTTCCAAATGACAGCCCCTAAACTTGAAATTTATGAATTATGTTTTCCACCTTTCCAACATCCAGCAAACAACATTCAATACAGCATTCAATACATTTCCATGATGATTAATAATGTTGAGTATATTTTCATGTGCTGATTTGTTACCCTTATACTTCTTTGTAAGTATTTGCTCAAATCTTTTGCCCATTTTTTATTGTGTGTTATTTTTGTAATTACTAAGTTTTGAGAGTTCTTTATTTTAGGTTTCTACACTTACCAGATGGGTACCTCACAATATTGTATTTGAATTCACAATAATGTATCACTTGTTTGTCTCTAGGCACTTAACAGTACAAAGGAGCTAGGAGGCTCAGTTGCTATTTCACCTTTAGGTCTGTCACCCCGCCTGCCTGTGTATCTGGTCCCATACTTCAGCATTAAAAGCATGTCAGATATACCAAATGCTCCAAGGTTCTTTTTCCACCTGCCTGAATCAACAGTGAACCTGCCTGGCCTGAGAGGGTTGTACAATGGATGTCAACTGCTACCATGGAGTCAACAAAGATTGAAGCACAGGCTCTGAAGTCAGACTGCCTCAGTTCACAAACTTTGTCTATAATGATTACACCTTGTGTGACCCCAGGCAAATTACACAATCTTTATCTGTCCTATCTCCCATCCTGTGTAGGAGTAATATATACTTCATGCTGATCTTGAGAGGATTATTTGAGCAGGGTGTGCACATAGGGAGTTAAAGATGATAATGATAAATCTTTATGGTTTCACGCAGTGGAGCATACTAGTTCCTACTAAAAAGAATCCGACACTTTGAAGAAATGGCTATTTTGAGTCTGGCACAGTAAATATACAAAAAGATAGTGGAACATCTTGTCATACCTGGAAGCAAATAAACTTTCAAAGACTGTTAGGATGATATCCAAAAGGACTCAGAAGCTGACTTGTATTAGTTCCACTGTACAGCTCTGGGGATAGGATGATAACTCAGTGGGTAGAAACAAATCAAATTTGTTTAAACCCATGAATTTGTAATGATATTGATAACAATAATAACAGTACTCATTTTTCATCTTCAGAAGATGAACAATAGTTCATTATTTTGAGTACTGGTAAATAAACATAAATAATTAGGCATTTTTCCTACCCTTGTTAAATATTTTGTACTCCATGATAACTAAATCATTGAGAAGGAGAATTTCTTTTTATAAAGCTATTCCAACTTACAAAATAAGAGGGAATGATATCATTATCTTCTAATCCCTAATAAAGCAATGGATCTTAGAATAACCAGCAGTTATTGTAAACACACCAACAAGAAAAATAAACAGGTGTTCTGAGTCTCCTGATTGAGAGACACCCATTCCAAAGCCAATTAGACTGAAACACACCAAGATTTTAAACTTGAGTACCTACTGTACTGGAAATACAAGTAGCAAGAAGAGGACAAGATGGGGAAAAAAATAACCTTATGTAAATTTAAACTGCACAATTCAAAAAGACTAGTTTCTTTAACAAAATCATCAAAAGCAACAAAAATGTAAAATGCACCAATAAAGAAGAGGAGGAGGAAAACACGTAGGTCATTCACAATGTTTGAACCTTATTTAGTTCTTGATTAAAACAAACTAGCAAATAAACAAATACAATTAAATTATTTCAAAAATGATAAGGAAATATATAAATGACTGGGTAGTTGATGATATTAAGGAATTATTGCTCTTAATATTAAATGTAATAGTGGTGTTATAGTTATGTTTTAAAAAGATACTTTTTAGAAATACTGAAATACAGTTAAATTGTTGGGTGTTTTTGATCTCAATATAGTGGAGGCACAGCTGAAAGATTAGCTGTAAATTGGGAAGGTTAAAGGAGGATATTGGTTCTTTTCATTATTGGTATTATATGATTTTATTTATCTGGGTTACATTTTTTTCTTTTCCATATGTGTACATATTCCTCTCACCCTCTACCAAACCACCTGTGCCAATAGCCCACCTGCTCCCTCTCCTACCCTTGCCCCTCCTCCATGTTCCCTCTGGCAATCATTAAATCATTAAGCCCCAGATTTATTCCTGTTATTTTTTGCCTATGTATATTTTCTGGTTATTTATAATTGACAGATGAGTGAAACTATCTGATAGCTTTCACTTTCTGACTTAGTTCACTTAAAATATAGATATTGGTTGTGGGGTAAATGATTGTCAGGTTTTTCTGCCCTTCTACCATGGATCCCTGCAGTCCTGAATGCATGCCTGAATGAGGGCACCTGGAGTGGGGTGTGAGCATATATAAGTGGGTACACTTGGGATGAGAGACTGGGCTCATATAGGGTGGCATTAGGGGACACCAGCGGAACAGAACCGCAAGGAGAAGAAGCGAGAGAGCGAAACGGAACCAGAAAGAGAAGGAGACCACGAGAGAACTTCAGAGAGCACAGGAAGAGTGAAGACTTGTTGAGCGCTGGGAGGCCTGCCAGCAACCCTGCCTGCCATGTACCTGGCAGAATCGCAATAAAACCTGAAAAAGTCACTGAGGGCTCCAGGACTCCTCCTTCACCCGCCTGCTCAGATCATAGAGATCCTGCTCGGTGCCTTCCCCATTACATTGGTTCTTAAAATTATCTTTACCTGTATATGAGTTTAAATTTTTTCATAGTAGTTCATAGCATTTTTTATCTGCTGATATAAAATACGAAGAATATGGATTCTTTAAGCTACAGCTTTCCCTCACAAGTTTATTTTCTCACAGTATGTTATCTTGCTTATAGATACAGTTATATGAAGCTACCTGGACTGTGTGGGCCTTACCTATCAGAACTAAGAAACTAAAGAGGACAGTGATCAAAATCAAAGACTCAGTTTCCAGTAATTGCAGTGAGCTGAGCCATGCACTGTTACAGTCTCTCAACTATGCATATAGGCCCATGGCCCTGTTATAATCTGTAGATTGGTGAAGGTCTTATCAGCTAGAAATGCAGCATGGCCACATTTAGGGCACAGCCAAGAATTTGAGTTATTATCAGTGGGGTTATTTATAAGAACCATGAAAGAACAGTTTGGGAGATCAACCAGCTCACATTGTTGCACATGAATTTATTCCAACTCCAATGAGTGGCAAAGAGGAATAATGCAGCACCTGTCACTGCTAGTGTTCTACTTCATATTGATCAGGAGCCGTCTCTCACCTCCTTCCCCCCTTTATAAGGAATACATTTATTTATAAAGACTTTGTACCTTGTTAACATTTTCCAGAGAAACCAGACTTGTCACCCACAGGTGCTTAAGCTTGATGGCATCTGAAGTTATGGGAAATGATTCTTGTAGCTTTAAATTCTCTCCCCAGATTCCTAATAAACCTTCCTTACTAATGGTCAGATAACGACCTGAACTTTTCAAGAAAATAACTTTTTGAATGGTGTCCTTGTGTTTCACTGGGAGGAATTCGAGGTCTTTCCACTCAGGAACCACAGTTGCCTTTGCTCGTTCATCTTTCTCATAAAGTGCTAACAGCATAAATGAAGTCAGCTTGTCCCAATTAATGAAGCCATCTTGGGCCACATCCACTTTGTCAAAGAGCTCCCCATAATTTTCTTTTGTGCCCCAACCAACAATCTCTGGCATCCTCTGCATAAACTCTTCTCTGGACATAGAAATGGATTGTCTTGGCTCTATAGCCTAGAAATGAGAATAAAAACAAGACAACAATGAAAACATAAGTACCAAGGCATTGTACCACTCCCAAAGAAGATCCTTGTTAGTGCAAAGATGTAAAGAAAAAAATGTCTTTCATTTTATAACAGTCGCACTTAAGAAATTTTGTCTTGGGAGGAAATAATTGATATCTCAATCATAAATGTCCTTGTATATGGAAGAGAGGATCAGGAAAGACATTTAATGTTATGATAGAAGCAGAAGTCAGAGTGGTACAGGCAAGGAAACAGATTTTCCCTTAGAGCTTCATGAAAATACATTGAGTTTAGTCTTTAAAATCCATTTTGGACTTCTGACTTGTAGTATAAGATAAAAAATGAGCATGTTTTAAGCTATTAATTTGTTACAGCATCAATAAGAAAATAACAGAATAGTTTGTAGAATGTGGGTGAATCCCTGAAGTTTAGCATAACCATTAAAATTATACTACAGTGAACTTTAACCTAAGGATAAGAAGTCCACATCTCTAAGCACACCATTATAAGGACAGCAAAACCATATATATTTGAATTTTGTTATTACTGGTAGTTATGTTTCATAGTCTGAAAATATTAAATTGGCAAATACTGAAATTTTGCTCCTAAAAGGCCCAGGTTTCGGGCCTCCCTGGTGGTGCAACGGGTTGAGCACAGTGCTATGAAGCTGTCTGCAGCCTCTGCAGCGTAGGTTCAGGTCCCGGATGGCCAGGGAGATACCCAAATGGTGCAGCAGATACCCAAATGGTGCAGCAGTCTCGCCCACTGCTCCCCTCAGCCATCTGCCTGTTCTGCTCCCCACTCTGTCTCTGGTGAATCCTCTCACCCACCCCCTACACCTCTGGCCTGTACCCCAGTTCTTGCATAAATAAATAAATCTTTAAAAAAAGGCTTAGGTTTCCACAAACTTTTTTGACAACACTTTCACCAACTAATCAATATGTAATTTTATGTGTGTTTCTGTTGACTTTACTTAATATATATTGTTAATTAACAGTGAAGTCATTGGCAATAATGCTATAATGTTTATATGAACACAATTTATCTAACACATCACAGCCTTCGTGCACTTAGGAATACTAGTCTCCTACACCACTATACTTGGGAGACATTTTTTTTTTTTTTTTTTTTTTTTTAAATATTAAATTTTATTTTTATATTCCCCCATACAATTGCAAACGCCCCATTCTGACCCCAATCCTTCCCCTCCCGCCCCCACCCCCCAAAAAGTGTCTCTGGTTCATAGTTTTTTGTTGATTTTGATTTTCACTTTCTTATATTCATTTTCCTGGTCCCTTATTTAAGTTTTCTAGATTCCTGCTATGAGTGAGACCATCCGGTATTTTTCTTTTTCTTTTTGGCTTATTTCGCTGAGCATGATCTCTTCCAGTGCCATCCATGTTGCTGCAAATTGCATGTGTTTATCTTTTTTGAATGCTGAGTAATATTCCATGGTATATATGTACCACATCTTCTTGATCCAGTCATCTATTTTTGGGCATTTGGGTTGTTTCCAAAGCTTAGCTATTGTAAACAGTGCTGCTATAAACATAGGAGTGCAGGTGCTCTTTGGAATTGATGTTTCTGTGTCCTTTGGGTAAATACCTAGGAGTGGAATTGCTGGATCATATGGAAGCTCTATGTTTAGTAGTTGGGAGACATTTTAAACAGTGAAATCACAAAAAAAATAAAAAAGTAAATACTTTGGCACTAAGTGGACTACAATAAGGAAATTGCTTAAATTAGAGAGCTGGAATAAGAAGGCAGTGTCATTTTGTTTGACCTCAGCCTGGAATGTGTATATTGGTAATTATTTGCCACTCTGCACTTTAATGTGAATATCCGACCATGAAAATCCCACAGGTATTATATTGGAGTTACAAATACATTTTAATATATAGGTACATTTACAAATATGAAATCAGTGAAAAATGAGGATAAACTACTTCAAATAGGTATGTATCTTAATACTAATAGTCTGTGTAGTTTGGTGAGAATCATGATGAGAGAATCAAATTTTCCCATATCTTAGAGTCAAGAGCCAGGGTTCACAGCAGGCACTGGGATGCAGTATAATCCTGCAATTGTAGTTTTAGTTTCTTTAGCTATAAAATGAAGATAGCAATAGAAAGAAATTTTGAGGATTAATTGAGGATTAATTTACATGTGAGTAGATGAAAAGGCATTTGACAAAATCCAAAACACATTCATGATAAAAAATTTCAGGAAACAATAACAGAGGGAAACTTCCTCCATTTTATACAAAACAACTACAAAAAAAAAAAAACACAACATACAATTAACATGCTTTAACGGTGAGAAACACAAAGCTTTCCCACTAAGTTAAAAAGTATGTCTCCTCTCACCATTCCTTTTCAACATCATACTAGTAGCTTCACCTAATGCAATAAGGGAAAAAAAAAAAGGAAATAAAAGGTATAAAGTTTGACAAGGAAGAAATATACTGCCTTAATTCACAGATGACATGACCCTCTATGTATATAATCTGAATGAACTGACAAAACCTTTAATAATTTATTGTAGCAAGATTACAGAATACAGTGTTAGAATATAAAAGCCAATCAGAACCTTCCTGGTGTTGCAAGGGGTTAAGATGCAATCTATGAAGCTATCCGCAGTCTCTGCAGCACAAGTTCGATCCCCGGCCAGGGAGAAACCCACATAGAGTGGCAGACCTCTCCTGACTTGCCTGCTGCTCCCCTCAGCAGTGTATTTCAGTCAGTCTGCCTGTTCTGTTCCCCACTCTGTCTCTGGTGAATTCTCTCAACCCCCACACCTCTGGCCTGTACCCCATTTCTTGTATGCGTAAATGAATAAATCATTTTAAAAATGCCAATCACTTTCCTTATAACAGCAATAAATAGTGGAATTTGATACTAAAACTGCAATATCATTTATATTATCATAAACAAAACTTAAATATTTAAGTATAAATTGGAGAATATATGTACGTGATCAATATGAGGAAAACTATACAATTCTGAACAATGATATAAAGAAAAAATAATAAAAATTCCATATTCAGATATAGTAAGACTCAATGTGATCAGTCTCACTTCTTCGTAAAATAATCTACATATTCTATGCAATTCCAATCAGAACCTCTGCAAATTATTTTGTAGATATCAATAAACTGATTCTAAAATTTTTATGGAATGGCAAAGATGCAATATTGAAAGATAAGAGCAAAGTTGGAGAATTGACTCCATCAGACTTCAAGACTTTTAAAGTACAGCAGCCAAAACAATGTGGTATAGGCATACAAATAGGCAAAGAGAGCAATAAAAACTAGAGTTCAGAAATAGACCTGCATAAATAGTCAATTTTGACAAAGGAGAAAAAGACAAATAGAGAAAAGATGATATATTCAACTAAGGGTACGGAATGACTAGACGTCCACATGCCTAAAGCAAAATGAATTTAGACACAGACTTTACACTCTTTACAAAAATTAACTCAAAATGAAGCACAAGCCTGTACATAAACAAAAAGTTACAGAAGATAACATAAAAACAAACTTAGATGACTTTGAGTTTGATGATGGCTTTTTAGATGCAGCACCAGAGACATGATCCATAAAAGAATTCATAATCTAGACTTCCACATAAATAACAATATCTGCTCTGCAAAATGCAATGTTAAAAGATTAAGAAACAAGCCATAGGTTTGGAGAAAATATTTTTGAAAAGATATATCCAATTTGGGCCTCCCCTGGTGGCGCAGCGGTTGAGGGCTGGGCTGCGAAGCTGCCTGCAGCTCTGCAGTGCCGGTTCCATCCCTGGCCAACGGCGAGGGTCCCACATGGCACGCAGACCTCTCCTGCCGCCCGCTGCTCCCCTCAGCAGTGTATTTCATCAGTCTGACTGTTCTGCTCCCCGTTCTGGCTCTGGTGAATCCTCTCACCCTCCCACACTTCTGACTGTACCCAGAGCATGTATAAATAAATAAATAAATCTTAAAAAAAAAAAAAAGATATATCCAATTTAAAACAAAAACCTCTTGTTCTAAATATACAACAAATACTTTAAAATCAACAATAAGAAAACAATCCAATTAAAAATAAAAACAAAGTCATTAATAAACATCTTACCAAAGAAGATGTATTGACAATGAATAAGTCTATGATATCCTTACACACTTAAAGGGGCCAAAATCGGAAACACTGACAACAGCAAAACAAATGTTGACAAGGATGTACTAGAATAGCAACTTTTGTACTTTGCCCATGTGAATGCAAAATCACACAACCACTTTTGAAGACAGATTGATGGTTTCTGACAAAACTAAATATGTTCTCACTATGTCCAACAATTGCACTGTTATTTATTCAAAGGAGCTGAAAGCTTATATCCACATAAAAGCCTACATTGAATGTTTACAGCAGCTTTATTCATAATCACCAACAATTGGAAATAAGTAAGATGTCCTTCAGTATGTGAATGGATAAATACATGTGGTTTAACCAGAGAATAAGCTATTATTCAATATTAAAAAGAAATTAGCTATCAAGTCATGAAAAGACATGAAAGAACTAAAAATGCATATTATTAAGTAAAAGAAGCCAATATGAACAGACTAAATATGGCATGATTTCAACTACATGACATTTTGGAAAAAGCAAAACTATCAAGACAACATAAAGATTTTCATTGGTTTCCAGGGATTAGAGGGACAGGAGACAGATGAATAGGCAGAGCAATGACACTACTTTGTATGATACTATAATATACATATTACAATACATTTGTCCAAATAGAATGTACAAGACTAAGAGTGAACTCTAATGTAAACTGTGGACCTTGGTTGATTATGATGTTATCAATTGCAACAAATGTTCCACTATAGCGGGGGACCTTGATAATGGGGATGGTTGTATATGTGTGGAAGCAGAGGGTATATATAAATCCACTTAATTTTGCTGTAAAACTAAAATGACAACCTACATCTCAAGAGGTATGAATTTATACTCTTAATTCATATACAATGTTGTAAACCATGTTATCTCAATAAAACAATACAATTTTTAAACTGTAATGTGTTAATAAGAAAGGATTAACTGAATTATGTGCAGGAACTCAATGATCAAGTATTTGTTAGATGTTAACCCAGTCTTTTAATTAATTAAAACAAATTTCTGCAAAATAATTGGTATATAGCCCTTTGACCTACTCATAAGTCCACCATACTTATCTTTGTTAAATCATTTTTATCTGAAAAGTTTACACAAATGGAAATTTTTCAGTGACCCAGATTTTAAATGTAGAAAAATAAATCTGATCCTAAAACACTCCATCTGAGTCAAAACTGCAGTCTTTCAGAAAGCTAAGTCAATGTTGAACTTTAATTTTAGACTACAACATAATGACATCAATTAACCTCATATCTATGTGATTATCCCATTAATTAGAAAGCACTTTAAAGTTGAATCTCAGAACATTTTTCCTATGTGCCATTAATTTATTTTTATTTCTAGAACAAGAAACTGTTCTGACTGATACATGCCATAATTTCTTTTTTATATTCTAGTACATGGACTTGCAAATAGAACATTTTTTTCCTCCAAAGTAACATAAACAATCAACTTCCTAATTTTATTTACATTGATAAAACCAATATGCAGTGGGAGATCATTTGAGAAATAATCCAAATTTATGAAAGCTGACAGTAATTTGCAATTGTGTGACATGCCTGATAGATTTTTGTTTTAAGTTTGAAAATAAAACCATGTTTTTGCCATACCGCTGGTTAAATTTTTGGAATGTGCTATTACTAAAAGATCTTAACTTGTTTCAAAAGCAGTGTACTTTTATCAGTATGTGGTCTATATGTATCATTCTATTATATGCGAGATTTAACAAATTAGTTAATGTACACCTGAAACTTATATAGTGTTGCAATGCAATTTTGCTTCAAATAAACAAATAGTCCCTTTAGGAAAATTAATAATTAAATTAATGTACAATAAATTATGTTTTCTTTTATACATTAACTTTTATGCATTAACTTTTACCAAACGATTAATTCTCATCTTGTAGGGGCTCCCACTTGTGTTCTGGAGTATAATTCATTTATTCATTCCATATATTTTATATTTTGCAAGGTTTCATTGGGAGATTATGTGATTCCATAGTTAGAGCTCTATTATGATGTGCCAATGCAGGTTCACCAATTGTAACAAATGTCCTTCTCTGATGTGGGATGTTAATATGGGAGAGACTATGAATGTGTGAAGATTGGAGGTATATGGGTAATCTATATACTTTCCCCTTAATTTTGTAGTGAACCTCAGCCTCAGTTATTGTACCTTTAAGTAGAAACAGTAACTAACTTTTAGCTATTTTCGGTTGTTAACTTAATGTGTATATATAGCATAGGGGATACATTTATGTAAGTATAGAACTTTTTTATTCTTTTTTTAAAAACATTTATTTCACTTGTAAAAGAGCTGTGATACAGGCCAGAGGCGCGGGAGGGTAAGAGAACTCTCCAGAGACAGAGTGGGGAGCAGAACAGTCAGATGTACCAAAGACACTACTGAGGGAAGCAGCGGGTGAGATAGGAGAGGTCTGCCACATCATGTGGGTATCTCTGTGGCTGGCCAGGAATGAACCCTCACTGCAGAGGTTGAGGACAACTTCACAGTGCTGCGCTCAACCTGCAATAATAAAATGCATAGAAGAAAACGTTTGTGATAATTTCCATAATATCAACTTTATAGATATTTTTGTCAATTCAACCCCTATGGCAAGGGAGTTAAAAACAAAAATAAACAATTGGGATTACTTTAAATTTAAAGGTATCTATGCAGCAAAAGAAAATACAAGATGATTAATGGACACCCTACCGAATGAGAGAAAATATTTAAACAATAAATAACTGGTGAGATTACTGTCTAAGATACATAAAAATACATATGATTCAACAAGAAAAAAACATATAACACAATCAACAACCAGCAGCAGATTTGAACAGACAATTCATTAAATAGGAAATCCAGAAGACCAAAAGAAATGAAAAAAATGTTCATCATCACTTCTAATAAAAGTGATACTGAGTAAACCTACAATGAGATACCACAAAACACCTGTGAGAATGGCAATATTAAAAAATAATAATAATGCTGGAAAGAACACAGAGAAAAAGGAGCCCTATTATAATGTTGTTGAGAAAGTGAACTGGTGAAACCATTGTGGAAAGCAATGTTACACTTATCAGTTTAGTATATAATTAAAATATAAAATAAAGAATACAGATGAATAGTTAGATGAACTCACACATCGAGTAAGATCTGGAAGAATCCCTAGTGAAGGAGCTTCTATTCCCATTGAATTGAGATTCACCAACCCAACACCTCCAACCTGGAAGCTCTCTGAACTCAACCCATTATTTGGGGATTTTTATAGGGGCACTGACCATTACATAGGTATAATCAATCATAAACTCCAGCTCCTGCTCCTCACACTTTCCTGGAAGATAATGGAGAAGATTTTTCCATCTTCTAATCATGATCCTTTGGGGGATAGCCCCCATCCTAAAACTATGCTGGAGTCCAGCAAGATTCACCTCATTAAAGCAAAACACACTCCTATCAGTCAGAAATCCCAATGAATTTATAGGATCCCTATGCTAGCAATGGAGCAACGACCTATACACACACACACACACACACACACACACACACATATATATGTGTATATAGATATATAGATATACATATCATACATGGATATACAGGCATACATGTATGCATACATATAATAAAACTACCATGATTCTTACATACATACATACATACATACATACATACGCACACACATGCATATATTTCTATACTTCACAGTGACCATCCAAATATCATTGAAAGAGGCCACAAGTAAAACTAAACCCAAAATCTTAGTAACACTGTGATCTTGGACTTCTAGCCTCTAGAACTGAGAGAAAATAAATTTCTGTTGTTTAAGCCACCCAAACTATAATATTTTGTTATGGCAGTGGTAGAAAAATCATTCAATCTGATGATAGATAGATAGATAGATAGATAGATAGATAGATAGATAGATAGATAGATAATCTTTTTCACTCTCTTACACACATGAAAAACATTTCATAACCTAATCAAATATACAGAGTATCCATTAAGGAAAAAAAGTAGAGAACTGAACAAATGTTTTAAATGGGCAATTCAGAGAAGAATAAGTCAAATGCCAATAAATCCAAAATTATCTACCTGCATTGTAACCTCCTTTTGCTGCCTCTCCTCTATTAACCAAGCTCTTTACATCTACTCTTCTGCAAATGATGGCCCATCCCTCCCTCCCTCATTAGACCTAAAACAAGTGCTTAGACATCATTTTGTGCTAAGTAACCATTGGTAACCATGTAATGGGGTTCCAAAATGGAGAGAAAACTGGTTTTAAAGTAATTCAAGAAAAATTACACACACAAAAAAAAGACTAGCTCTGGGTAGTAAAAGAGAAAACTGTTCATCAAACCATGAAAAAAGTTGTAATCATATGGTGATTTACATATGTAAGTCAGTTATTTTTTCAACTTTGCATAAATATATCTAACCAAAAATTAGAAAGCTTTGATACCTGGGATGCAGACAAACATATTTTCATACTGTTGGTGACATTGTCAGTTAGTGAACACAATTTGGCAATGCGTTTTTAGTCACAAGCTCTAAGGAATAAGTCAAAACATGGAAAACAACATGTGTGAGGTAATGTTTACAATTATACTTATGACAGCAAAATATTGAAATTCTGCAAGTGAGCAAAATTAATGGAATCATCACATCAATTGCAGGACATTTGTTTAAGGGAATACAATAGAATTACCCAAAGTGCACATACTTATATCAAATATCAATATAATTAGTATCAAAATACATAAGTTAAGGTATAAAATTACATATGCACGATGATTATAACTACAAGCACATGCAAAGAAAGACTAGAATGTAAAAAAAAAGAATTGGTTTTGGAGTTAATTTTGACTTCCTTTCGCTTTACTTCAAACTTATAAGAGCTTTGTATTTGACATTTCTTTTTTTTTTTATCAAGGTAAAATTAATTTACAACATTGTTTGTGATTTAGAGATATAGGGTCAACCCATTCAGATGTTCTTTCCCCTACTACTGCTCCTCCCCATCTGGTGGTCTCAGTTCTACAGTCAGATTTCTAGGGTTTGATATGGCTTTATCTCACTCTCTGTTTTGTTTCCTTCTATTACAAATTAAAGTGAAGGATCCAGTATTTTCTTTCTCCTGCTGAATTATTTCACTTAGCAAAATTCCCCCAGTTTCATCCATATATTGTCCCAAATGTCAGATCAGTATTCCAGTAGGGAATGAATCAGTCTACATTCTCACCAACAGTGTAAAGGGTTCCTTTTTTTGATTTATAGATGATGAATTGTGCTTGTATCCCTAGAATAAATCCCATTTGGGTGGTGTGTTATCTATTTAACGTATTATTGAATTTAGCTTGCTAAGATTTTGTTCGGGAATTTCACATCTAATGATATGTTCATTAGGGAAATTGATCTGTGGTTTGTTTGTTTTTTTATTGTGTGTGAATCTTTGGTATTTGGGTGATTTTGATCTCATGAACTGTGTCTGCACATATTCTCTCTTTCTCAATGTTTTGGAAGAGGTTGAGAAAGATAGTTATTAGTTGTTTTTTGAAGTTTTGGTAGAACTCAGTATTGAAGCCATCGTGTCCTGGACTTTTGTTTTATAAGAGATTTTTTTATTATTATTTCAATGTCCTTGCTTCTACTTGCTCTGTTTAGGTTTTTGATTTCTTCCTTTTGCAGTCTCAGATTGTTGTATATTTCTAAGAATTTGTCCATCTCATCTAGGTTATTCAATTTACTGGCATACAAATATTCATGCTATTCTGTTATGATTCTCTCAATTTTTGAAGTGTCTATTGTAACTTCCTTTTCATACTTTTATTCTATTTATTTGAGCTTTTTTTCCTCCACCCCTTTGTGTGGTCTATTTTATTTGGTCTATTTTATTTATTTTTCAGAAAACAACTCTTGGTTTCACTAACATTTTGGGATGTCTTTTAAATTTCTTTTTTATTTAGGGACAAGGAAAAAGACTAATTATAATAAAGAAAAAATCAAAATCAACAAGAAACCATAAACCAGAGACACACTAAGGGGGGGGAGGAGAAGGGGGATTAGGACCAAAATAAGGGGGGTGGGTATTGTATGGGGAATATAACCAAAATGAAAATGCATACATTGTGCAAAAAATGAAAACTGATGTAAGAATTATATAAAATAAAATATTAAATAAATAAATAAATTTCTTCTTAATTTACTTTAGTTCTATTTTTTTAAAGATTTATTTATTTATTCATTTATACAAGAACTGGGGTACAGGCCAGATGCACGGGAGGGTGAGAGGATTCACCAGAGACAGAGCGGGGAACAGAACAGGCAGACTGACAAAATACACTGCTGAGGATGAGACAGGAGAGCAGTGGGTGAGACAGGAGAGGTCTGCCGCGCCATGTGGGACAGCTTCACAATGCTGTGCTCAACTGCCTGTGCCACCAGGGGAGGCCCCAGTTCTATTTTTTTTTTAATTCACATTTAATTCACATCCTTCTAATTTTCAGTACTGCTTGCACATCTTTCTCTAGTTCCATAAGTTGAGAAAGATGATTATTTGAGATTTTCCTTTTTTCTTAATGTCTGTCATTATTGCTACATACTTGCCTCTTCATACTACTTTTGCTGTGCCCCATAAATTAAGGAAGTTTTTGTTATCATTATCTCTTTTCTCATGGAATTTTTTAATTTCTTTTTTGATTTCTTTATTAAGTAGCATGTTGTTCTACCATTAAATCTTTTGTCTATGGAAAGCTGAATGGAGGTCCTTCAATCTACTAAAAATGGAGCTACCATATGACCCAGCAATTCCACTCCTAGGGATCTACTCAAAGGACACAAAAACATTGATTCAAAAGAATACCTGTATCCATATGTTTATTGCAGCACTATTTATAATAGGCAAAACCTGGAAACAACCCAAATGCCCAAAAATAGATGACTGGATCAAAAAGATGTGGTACATATATACACACAATGGAATACTATTCAGTAATAAAAAAAAAAGATACACTCATGCCATTTGCAGCAACATGGATGGAGCTAGGAGGAATTATGTTCAATGAAATAAGTCAGAAGGAAAAAGAAAAATATAAGATGCTTTCACATATAGAGGGAATATAGGGAAAACAAATAAGACATCAGGAGAAAAAAAATGATAACAATACAAAACACAGCAAAGCAAAAACAAAAACAAACAGACAATTATAAACCAGAGACCTCCTGCAGGGGAGGAGGAGGGAGAGGAAATCAGAGGGGGTGAGGGAGGAGCACGGGGGACAGTGGTGATGCTGCATGGGAGAACTGGTGAAGGAAATTGTATGGGGAGTACACCTGAGGGGGTGGGGAAGCAAACATTGTTTAAAAATGAACAATGATGTAAAATATATATAAATTTAAAAAATAAAATAAAGAAATAAATCTTTTACCTGATTTCTTTTTGTGATTTATTTATAGTTTGATATCATTGTGGTCAGAAATGATGCTTGGTATGATTTTAATCTTCACGAATTTATCAATATTTACATTTTGTAATCCAATATGTAATCCCAATATGTAATCCATCCTTGAGAATGTCCCATGTGAACTTGAAAAGAATGTATGTTAAGATTTCTAGGGATGTCCAAATGCCCCAAAATAGATGACTGGATCAAGAAGATGTGGTACATATACACCATGGAATATTACTCAGCATTCAAAAAAGATAAACTCATGCCATTTGCAGCAACATGGATGGAACTGGAAGGGATCATGCTCAGCAAAATAAGCCAGAAAGAAAAAAGAAAAATACTGGTTGGTCTCACTCATAACAGCTATTTAGAAAACTTAAATAAGGGACCAGGAGAAAAGACTAATTATAATAAAGTAAAATTCAAAATCAACAAGCAACTATAAACCAGAGATACACTACAGTGGGGTAAGGAGGGAGTAGGATCAAAACAAGAGTAGTGAGAATTGTATGGGGACTATAACAAAGATGAAAAGATACACATTGTGCAAAAATGAAAAATGCTGCAAAAAATATATAAAATTTGAAAATTTGAAAAAAGATTTCTGGGGTTGTAATGCCTATGAATGTTTATTAGGCCCATGTAATCTTGTTCTTTATTGAAGGTGATTGTATTCTTTTTTACTTTCTGTCCAGTAAACCTGTACATTGATGGAAGTAGGACCACTAATTAGTAAAATACCAGCCACTAATGTGTTTTTCCAAATGTCTGTTTTCAGATTTGATATTAATTACATTATACATTTTAATGCTCCTTCATTTGGTTAGTATATATTGAAAAGCCTTATGTATTTCTGGTGTATTATACCTTAATCATTACATACTGTCCATCTTTATGTACTGATACCTTTTTTAGCTGTAAATCTATTTTATCTGATGTAAGTATGTTTTATCTGATATAAGTATCCCTGTTTTCTTTGGTGTCCCACAGTTTGCAGGATTGTTATCCAGCTCTTTACTCTGAGTTTATGTTTATTTGGAACTCTGATGCATTTCCTGGACTCATTAGAAAGTTGGATTATGTTTTCTGATGCACTCATGTACTCTGACTTTTAAATGGTGACTTCAGACCTTTGACATTTAGATAGATTTGCTATATAAGAGTCTTCTATCACCATTTTGTCCTTTATTTGGTGGTTCTATTTCCTTGTTCGGTTACTTGTAAAATGTTTTTCTTTGATTCATATATCTGAGCTCCTTTCAACGTTTTGTAAAAAGTTCTAGTGTTTGCAAACTCCTTCAGCTTCTCTTTGTGTGGGAAGGTCTTTATTTTTCCCCCACATGTGAAGGAAAGTCTTTCAGAATAGAATATTCTTGACTACCACTTTTTTCTTATTGAGTATTCTTATCACAACACTCCATTCTCTTCTTGCCTGTATTGCTTCTTTAGAGAAGTCAGATAGATACAAGCCTGATCAGGGTTCCTTTATAGGTTATCCACTTCTTCCCCCAGCCAGCTTAAATATTATTTCTTGAATTGAAGCCTTATATTTTTCAGTACTGTAATTATTGGTTTAGGCCTCATTACATTTAGATCTCCAGGTATCCATTTAGCTTCATTGACTATTTAGTTCCTTCTCCAAGCTTGGAAAGTTTTTCTGTATTATTTCTTTAAATAAGTTCTCTGAAAACTTCTCTCTCTTCCCCACCTGCAATACACATTATTCTCATATTGCCTTTCCATATGGAGTTAGATAAATTTCAAAGAGTAACTTCTTTTTCCTTCATAGTTTTCATTCTTCTCCCACATACATTCTTTTGCACTGTCATCTTCAAAGTCACTGATTCCATTTATTGATATTTTGCTTGTTGTACTGCCTTTATCTCATTTAAAACTTCAAGTTATACCTTGTTCACATTAATTTTATTTTTTAAGATATTCATTGTTTTTTTCTGAGTTTTGTGTATGTCTTTGATCAGTTTTCCTGTATTTTCTTCCATTTCTTTGAATTTCTTATTATGGCAATGATGAACTTTGCATCAAATAGGAGGAAAAGATCTTCCATGCTTTTGTGGTAGTGTTCTGAATATTTGTTCTCTCTCTATGTTGTAATATTCCTTGAAAACTGAAGTTGACATTTATTATATTTTCATCTCCTCATCATTGGCACTTTGAGTATAATGGTGTGAAGTTTCCATGTTTCCAGTAAACAGGTCTGTATGTGAGTGAGAATTAATCTGGGTCTCTGGGAGACTGGATACTTTATCAATGGTGAACATGGTGTACATGAGCATGGCTTGTGCTTGTGATACCACTGAACTCTATCCTCTCTGCATCTGACTAAGTTTCTGTACTCTGCAGGCTGGGTTTCCTGTGAAACTTTCCAGCACTTTCAACTTATACTCATTGTATCTGTTCAATCCACATATCCACCTGATGCCATGGGAAGGAGTTGAGGGGAGTTGCACTTTTCTGAGCATTATTTCCTCACTGGGGTTGCTGTCCACCTGACTTATCCATGTACTTTCACATGTGGTTCAATTCACTCCTGGGGAGGTGATGGTTGGTTGCTGTTTAAATAATCATGAGGAAATACATGGTTTCTGCATCATCTGATGCCTCTCCCCCACAGACCTTCTGTTCTATATAATTTAATTTCTGCAATGTCTCTTGTGAGTTTATCAGCATTCATCATTGATCTTCAGGAATTTCTCTGGGTTCAACCCACATTATGGGATCCTCTATGTCCAGGGCCTACCTGAGTTACTCTAGTTTTTTCTCATAGTAGTGAAACAAGGAACACTGGATTTATTGTAAAAATTAAAAATGGAAATAATATACAATCTGGCAGTCCCACTCTAAGGCATATATCAACAGAATGTGAAATCATCAACAAAATACCCATATGCCCCACAATAATTACAAAATCATTATTTACAATAGATAGAACATGGAAGTAGCCTAACTCATCTTGAAAGAATGAACTGATTGAGATTACATGATATATACACACCATTGAGTGACATATTGCCATAAGGATGAAATGCAATCATTTTCAACAAATTGTAGGAAATTTGATTCATTTATGTGCAATAAAGTAAGTTATAATGATAAAAATGAATTCAGAGCCAAAGGTTTTACAGCATAAAACTTTCAAAAATTATGGACATAAATCAACATTCTGAGCGCATCAAGGTTAAGAGGAGGGTGGAAGGGATAGTGACAAGAGGACACAGGTATAGTGGTCAGCATCAATAAATAAAAATAAGAAAATTACATGACTATAGTAAAAATGAATTAATAAATAAATGAATGACCCAACCCCAAAAATGTACCATCTGCTACAAAGTAGTACTGAATATTTCTATCTTAGTGTTGTAACACTTTTGAAGTATGGGGAAAGCAAAGATTAGAAAAATGGGATAACATTGAAACACTACACATGGCACCTTGATACATTGAGGTAATATGTCACCATAAGGAGAGAAACCAACGCAGTATCCAACCACGAAGTAAAATAAAATCTCCCATTTTATCTTACTGTCAATAAATTGAGTTCAAAATATCATGATAAAGGAATTCATACATCTGGAAGAAAAATCAAACAAAGAATGATCTTAGAAATAAAAATAATGTATAAAACTGAAGTTTAAAAAAAAATAACAGGGATGCAGGGTATATAATGACCAACAAAGGAAATTAAAATTTTCTAAGGAAAGATGTGGAAGCAGATTAGATCAAATGGAAGAGCAAATCAGTGACATTGAAAATGACAACATACAAAGGACCCAGATGAAAGAAGAAAGACAAATACAAATTAAATATTTGAAGAAACAATTTAAGAACTGCCTGACTGTATTTGGAAAAGTAACATATGGATAGATGTATTCAGAGAGGGAAGAGGATGAGAAGAAAAAAATATTACTAAAAGAAGAGGCCTGACCCATACTGGTGACACCCCAAACCCTGACCCTGACTAGTGATACCTCAAACCCCACACTATCAATGAGAGATCAGAGCAGCAACATTCCATGGGACCCCACCAGTCCCTATAAAGCACAACAGAGGTCTCGTGACTTTCTACAAGACCCTGCAGTCCCCAACCAGGCTGGTGAGACCTGAAAAACCCATAAGGGAGGAAGCCAAAGTGACCAAAGAACTTGCGACCTTTCATGGGACCCCACTGATTCCTTTTCAGACCAACAAAGGCCTTGCAACCTGCCATAGGGCTCAGCCAGCCCCTTCTCAGGCTGTCAGAAACCTCACAACCTTCTACAGGACTCCACCAGAACTCCTGGACCTACAATGCCTTTGTGATTTCCCACAAGATCCCTGCCAGCATCCAGAGAAACTGATGAGACCACACATCCACATCAGGGAGTGACCCAGAGCAGCCAGAGGTCTGCCAGTTGATTGTCCAGATAGGTGAGAACACTGATCAATGGGGGGGAGGAGGAGCCATGCCCAGAGGAAACCCCACACTCAACAGCAGTGTTCAAAAGCTAATAATAGGCAGAAGGAAAAAAAAATAAACAATAAATGGCAGCATGAGACCCCAAACAAATAGTACAACACAGAGAGAGAACAAAGCCCCAGAACCCCGTCATAGACATGAAAACTATGTTCTCTCTATCAGATACACAGTTTAGAATTGCAATAATAAAGAAATTTAAAGAAATGTATGAAAACTCAGAAAAACAAATGTCCTTAGAAATGAAATCAATGAACTGAAGACAGAAAATGAAGCTCTAAATAAGATGCAAATGAAATTTCAAGATTCAAAAGAGAAATACAGGATATGAAAATCTCTGGAGAACATCACAGAAGTGGAAATGGCTCCGTGTAATTGAAGATGCAGATATACAAAAAAAAAAAAAAAAAAACAAAAACACAGGTGGAGAAGGAAAGAGAAAAACAAAGTAAAATATCCAACACCATGAGAAAAGGCGAGAGGAATAAGTGAAATAGCAGAGGGGCAAGAGAGAGAAAGGCATAGAAAATGAATTTAGAGAAATAATAAAGGAAAATTTTCCAGACAGAGAAGAGAATAAATGCACAAATACAGGAAGCTAAAGGAATTCTAGCACACCTAGATAAAATGAGATCATCTTCAAGACATATGATGAGGAAATTTCTAAACATTTAGGAGAAAGAAAGAATACTTAAATGGACAATGGGGAGGATGCAGATAACATAAAGTTACCCTGATCAGGCTAACGTCAAACTTCTCTGAAGAAACAATATGAGCAAAGAGATAATAGAATGGTGTGCTCTGAACACCTAAAGAGAAAAACTGCCAGCCAAGAATACTCTATCATGTAAGATTCTCCTTCAAATATGATGGGAAAATAAAGGACTTTTCAGACACAGAGAAACTCAAAGAGTTTGCAAACACTAAAACAACCCTCCAAAAAATATTGAAAGGAGCTTACACATTGAAACCAAAAAGAGAGGCATATATAAAGAAATACATAAGGAATTAGATTGACCCACAAAAATTAAGAATAAAATGATAGCAACATACTATCATATATCAATAATCACTTTAAACATAAATGGACTGAATTCATATATTAAAAGACATGGCATAATCTGTTAGGTCAAGAAACAGAATCCAACCTCTTGCTAATTAAGACACCCCTAAATTCTAGAGACAAACATAAGCTCAAAATAAAAGATTGGAAATCAATCCCACAAGCAAATATGACTCTGAAGAAGCAGGTTCAGTCATACTTTTCTCAGGAAAAATAAGAGATTTCCAGTTTAAAAAAAAAGTAACAAGAAATAAGGAAAGACACTATATAATGATAAAGAGAATGATATATCAAGAAGACATACCACTCATTAACACATATGTTCAAATGAAGGAGCAACAAAATACATTAAGCAACTACTATGAACTCTGAAAACAAACATTGAAAAAAAAACACATTTGTAGTAGGAGACTTCAAACCACATTATCACCAACAGAAAGATCAGCTAGACAGAAAATAAACAATGATAAAATAACCTAAAAGATAGAATTAGATCTCTTGGACCTCACAGTCATAGACATATACAGGACACCCCCACCCCCTGCAAAAAAAAAGCAGAATATACATTTCCTCAAGCACATCTAGGACATTCTCCAGAATAGAATACATTCTGGGAACAAAACAAATATTAATAATTTCATGAAGAGGGCCTCCCCCATGGTGCAGCGGGTTGAGCAAAACGCTGTGATGCTGTCCGCAGCCTCCACAGCACTGGTTCAATTCCCGGCTGGCCAAGGAGAATCCCACATGGCGAGGCAGAACTCTCCTGTCTTGCCCGCTGCTCCCCTCAGCAATGCCTTTAGTCCATCTGCCTGTTCTGCTCTCCACTCTGTCTGTGGTGAATCCTCTCACCCTCCCGCAACACTGGCCTGTACCCCAGCTCTTGTACAAATAAAATAATAATAATAATAATAATAATAATAATAATTTCATGAAGCTTGAAATCATACCCAGTAACTTCCCAGACCATAAGGGTATCAAACTAGAAATAAACTACCAAAAGAAAGCAAGGAAATATGTTAAAACATGGAAACTGAACAACACACTACTGAAAGAAGACTGGTTAATGATGAAATCAAAGAATAAATTAGAAAATACTTCTGAGGGCCTCCCTGGTGGCACATGGGGTTAAGCACAGCACTATGAAGCTATCCACAGCCTCTGTAGCATGAGTTCAATCCCCAGCCAGCCAAAGAGCAGCCCACATGGCACAGCAGACCTTTCCTGTCTTGCCTGCTGCTCCCCTCAGCAGTATTTTCAATCTGCCTATTCTGCTCCCCATTCTTTCTCTGGTGAATCCTCTCACCCTCCCACACCTCTGGCCTGTACTCCAGTTCTTATATGCATAAATAAATAAATCTTTAAAAAATACCTTTGAGTCAAATGAAAATGAGCATACAACCATTCAAAACTTATGGGATGCAGCAAAAGCAATACTGAGAGGAAAATACATAGCAATAGAGGCCCAAATCAAGAAACAAGAAAGACTGCAAAGAAACCATCTTCTCTCTCAGATTGAGGAATTAGAAAAAGAACAAACAAATCCAAAAACCAATTGCAGATCATAATTAATAAAACTCAAAACAAAAGTAAATGAAATAGAAATTTTAAAGGCAGTCTAAAAGAAAATGAAACCAAAAGCTAGTTCTTTGAAAAAAGAAACAAAATAGACAAACCTCTACCTAGGGTCACCAACACAAAAAGGGGTAAATCTTAAATAAATAGAATAAAAAATGAATGCAGAGAAATCGCAAAAGTTTCAGAGAATAATTAGAGACTACTATGAAAATTTATGTGCTGAAAAAATAAAATAACCTAGAATAGATGGACAAATTCATAGCATTATGCAATAATTCAAGACTGAACAGGGAAGAAATAGAAACACTCAACAAACCAATAACAAAAAAGGAAATTGAAACAGTAAACCAAACTCTCTCCCCCAAAAAAGTCCTGGCCAGATTTTTTCACAAGTGAATTTTACCAAACCTTCAAAGATGAACTAATCTTACTCAAACACTTCCAAAAAATAAACAAACAAACAAAAAAAAAAAAACAAAAAAATGAAAGAATACTTACAAATACTTTTTATGATGCCAATATCAGTCTAATATCAAAACCAAACAAAGCAACATAAAGAAATAAAATTATAGGACAATCTCCCTAATGAACATAGATGCAAAAATCCTGAAAAAAAAATCCTAGCAAACCAAAGCCAATAATGTATTAAAAAGATTACACACCAGGACCAAATGGGATTCATACCTGTAACACAAAGATGGGTCTACACCCAAAAATCAATCAGCATAATTAAGAGCATCAACAAAAAGAAAGATAAAACAACATGTCAACATTATCAGTAGATGCTGAGAAAACATTTGATAAGATGTATGTATAAACATACGTTTATACAGAAAGCCCTCAAAAAACTGGAGATTAATGGAACATACCTTAACATAATAAAAACCATCTACAACAAACTCATAGCTGATATTGTTGTTGATGATGAAAAGCTGAAAGCTTTCCTACTAAGAACTGTTAAAAAACAAGGATGTTCAATCTCACAATTGTTATTCAACATAGTATTGGAAGTTCTAGCTAGAGCATTAGACAAGAGAAAGATATAAAAAGAATCAAAATTGGGAACAAAGCAGTAAATCTATCATTATTTGCAGATGACATGGTAATATATATAGAAACTCTCAAAATTCCATGGGAAAATTAATTTAAATAATCAGGTTAGCAGGTAATAGGGCATAAAATAAACATACATAAATCAGTTGCCTTCCAATATACAAACAATGAGATAGAAGAAGAGGAAATTAGAACATGATCTCATTTACAATTACACAAAAACATTGTTGAAAGATAGAAGACACAAAGAAATAGAAAAATATTCCCTACTCATGGACTGGAAGAACTAACATTGTCAAAATGGCCATTCTACCCATAACAATATACGGATACAATGCAATCTCAATAAAAACATCAATGGCATATTTCAAAGAACTGAAGCCCACACTTCTGAAATTCATATGGAGTCACAAAAAGTCCTGAATAGCAAAGGCAATCTTATTAAGAAGAAAGAGAGTGCAGGTATAACACTTTCAAAATTCAAGATAATATTATAAAACCATAATAATTGTAACAGTATGGTACTGGAACAAAAACAGGAACACAGACCACTGTAATAGAATTGAGAGCCCAGAAATAAATCCACACATACATCAACCATTAATCTATTACAAAGGAGTCAAAAACATACACTGGAACAAGGATTGCTCTCCAATAAATGGTTTTGAGAAAACTGAACAGCTACATGAAAAAGAATGAAACTAGACCACAGTATCATACCATATCAAATTCAACTCAACATGGGTCAAAGACTGGTATGTAAAGTATGAAATCATAAAATACATAGAAGAAAACATAGGCAAAATATTTCATGACATAAGCTTTAGTGATGTCTTTAGTACCCAACAGTGAGGAAAAAAAATATATAACATAAACAGTTAGGGCTACATCAACCAAAAAATTTCTCTATAGTAAGTGAAACTATAACTAAAATCAACAGACACCCTGCTAAATGGGAGAAGATGTTTACACACCATTCATCTGACAAATGACTGAAATCAAAGATAAAGAACTCATAAAACTCTAAAAACAAAACAAATAACCTTATCAAAAATAGGCAAAAGAACTAAACAGACACCTCTCCGTAGAAGACATTGAAATGGCCAACAGGTACATGAAATAAGGTTCACAGTCACTTATTATTAGAGAAAAGCAAATTATGGCCACAATGAGATACTATGTCTAATCTGTGAGAATGACCCATACCAAAAAGACCAGAAAACAAAAAGTGCTGGTGAGAATGTGGAGAAAGGTGAATGTTCCTACACTGCTAGTGTGAATGTAGAATAGCCTAGCCCCTATGGAAAGCAGTATGAGGGTATAGCAAAACATTAAACATGGCTCTGCCATTTGACCTAGCAATTCCACTCCTAGGCATCTACTCAAAAAATTCAAAAACTCGAGACTGTGGGCGCATGGAAGTGCCCTCCCAACTCACCATTTTAGATCAAGGACATTTTGCATGTCTGCAACACACCTAGACGGCATGGATCTGGGAAAAGGCTGCCCCCACAGCCAGAGGTGAGCTGAAAAGCCCCCACAAGTCAGGCCCCCTCTGGCCACCAGTCGGAGCCCAGAGGGGAATCCAGCAACTTAGAGCCCAGTGGGTGATCCTGCCACTGCAGGGTAGTCTGTGGGACCTTAAGACCCACCTTGGAATTAAACAAATACAGAGGAGGTGATTCTCTGTGACAGCAACCACTAACATATTCACAGTACCACTGCCCTACTGGAATTCTGGCATAACAGTTTTTGACTCAATTGGGCCACCAGTTCCCAACATCCCAGAAAGAGTACATCAAAAAGATACCAGCCAGTACCAGTGATGCAGTGTCCCAATACATAGAACAAATTAGAAACCAAGCAACAGGGAGAAGAAAAACTACAAGCAACCAAGCAAGTCCTCAGGGAAAAGACATACCACAAAAAGAAAATCACCCACCAGAATGCAACAACAGTGACTTGAAAGAACTTCTGAGCCTTCCAAAAAGTAAATTTAAAATTCCCATGATGAAAAAATTGAAACAAGTCAAAAATGATATGGGAAAGATAATCAACAATCAGAAGAATGAAATTGAGTCCCTAAAGAGGGAAGTGAAAGAAATGCTGGAGATCAAAGGATTAAGGGAGCTAAAGAACTCTGGGAAAAGCAGTGATAGAAGAATAGATGAAATGGAAGAACAAATAAATACTCTCGAAGACACAGAAATAAAAAGAACCAAAACAGAAAACAAAAGTGAGGGCCTCCCCTGGTGGTTGCTGTGAAGCTGTCCACAGCCTCTGCAGGGCCGGTTCGATCCCTGCCCCCTGCCAGCCAGCGAGGGTCCCACATTGGGCAGCAGACCTCTCCTGCCTTGCCCACTGCTCCCCTTAGCAGTGTATTTGGTCAGTCTGCCTGTTCTGTTCCCTGCTCTGTCTCTGGTGAATCCTTTCACCTTCCCACGCCTCTGGACTGTACCCAGGTTCTTGTATAAAATAAATAAATCTTCAAAAAAAGAAAAAGACAAGGAAAGCAAAGTGAAGTACAAAGGCAAAAAAAATGAACCAAAACTTTGGGAACTATCTGACTCCATGAGGAAAGGAAATATAAGAGTTATAGGAATCCCAGAAGGACCAGAGAGAGACATAGGAACAGAGGAAACAATTGAAGAGAACTTCCCAAACATGAAGAAGGAGCTGAAAATAGGCATACAAGAAACAAGAAGAGGGCCTCCCTGGTGGCATAGGTGGTTGAGCACTGCACTGTGAAGCTGTCCACAGCCTCTGCCGTGCTCATTCAATCCCAGCCAGCTGGAGAGAATCCTCCACCATGAGACAGACCTCTCCTATCTTGCCTGCTGCTCCCCTTAGCAGTGTATTTCGTCAGTCTGCCTGTTCTGTTCCCCACTCTGTCTCTGGTGAATCCTCTCACCCTCCTGTGCATCTGGCCTTTACCCTTGAAAAATATAAAAATAAATATTGTATTGTATAAAAATAAATAAATTTAAAAAAAAAGAAAGAAGCAAGACATTTCCATGATGAAAGGAAAAATACAGCAAGACACGTAATAGTATGGCTCCCATGAATTCAAGACAAGGAAAAAATAATGAAGCTGACAAGTGGGAAGAAACAGATAACATACAAAGGAAAACCAATCAGGCTGACATCAGACTTCTCCAAAGAAACACTACGGGCAAGGAGAGAATGGAGGGACATAGTCAACAGAATCCAAGACAACAAATGCCAACCTAGAATACTCTATCCTGCAAGGATTTCCTTCCTCTATGAAGAAAGAATAAGGACGTTCCCAGACAAATAGAAACTACAGAATTTCATTACAACTAAACCCCCACACCAAAAAAATACTACAAGGAGTCCTAAAGCCAGAACCAACAGAGAGATGAATAAGAGCAAAACAAGACCAAAAAAGAAAGCTATTAAAGAATAAATAAACAAAATCAGAGAAAAGACAAACAAAATGGCAAATACAGATGCTAACGTATCAATATTAACTCTAAATGCAAATGGACTAAACCTTTCAATAAAAAAAAAACCTGAGTCGCAGGCTGGATTAAGAAACAAAACCCAACCTTTGGCTGTCTCCAAGAAATACATTTAACTACAAAAGATAAAAATAGACTTAAAGTAAAAGGATGGAAAGCAATCCTACAAGCAAATGAACCAAAAAAGAAGGCAGGAACAGCTATACTTATATCAGATAAAACAGATTTCAAACTCAAAAAGGTAAAAAGGGACCCGACGGTCACTACATTATGATCAAGGGGACAATACTTTGAGAAAAATAACACTCATTAACATATACTCACCAAATGAAGGAGCACCAAAATATATCAGACAACTATTATCATCTCTGAAAACAGACATCAGAGAAAACACACATGTAGTAGGAGACTTCCACACACCACTATCAACAATGCATAGATCAACGAGACAAAAAATAATTAAGGACACTAAAGCTCTAAACAAGGATCTAGCACTCATGGGCTTAACAGACATCTATAGAACACTAAACCCAAAAACATCTCAGTACACATTTTTCTCAAGTGCACACAGATCATTCTCCAGGTTCGATCGCATACTGGGACACAAACAAACATCAACAGATACACCAAGATTGAAATCATACCAACCATCTTCTCGGACCACGAAGGCATCAAACTAGAAATAAATCATAAAAAGATGGCAGGGAACTCTCCTACCTCATGAAGATTGAAACCCACACTACTGGAAGACCACTGGACTAAAGAGGAGATCAAAGAAGAAATTAAAAAATACTTTGAGTTGAACAACAAGGAGGACACCAATTTCCTAAATGTATGGGATGCAGCAAAAGCAGTAATAAGAGGAAAATACATAACAATACAGGCTCACATCAAGAACAAGAAAGAACTCAAAGAAACAACCTAATCTCAAAGCTCAAAGAACTAGAAAAAGGACAATAAAAAACCCCAAAACTAGTAGAAGAAAAGAAATAATAAAAATAAAAGCAGAAATAAATATTGAAACTAAAAAAAAATCCAAAAGATCAATGAAACCAAAAGTTGGTTCTTTGAAAAAATAAATAAAATACACAAAACCCTAGCTAGGCTCACAAAGAAAAAAATCAGAGAAAGCACAAATAAATAGGATCACAAATGAAAGAGGAGAAATCACAACAGACACAGCAGAAATAAAAAGAATAATCAGAAATTACTATGAGCAGTTGTATGCAAACAAGTTCAACAATCTAGAAGAGATGGACAAATTCCTACAACTCTACAATCACCCAAAGCTAGAAAAAGAGGAAATAGAACACCTAAACAGACCAATTACAAGCAGCGAAATTGAAATGGTAATCAAAAACCTCCCCAAAAACAAAAGCCCAGGACCAGATGGATTTACAAATGAATTCCACCCAACATTCAGAAACAAATTAGTGCCCATCCTTCACAAACTCTTCCAAAAAATTGAGAAAGAAGGGATAATACTAAACACGTTCTATGAAGCCAACATTACACTAATACCAAAACTGAACAAGGACAACACAAAAAAGAAAACTACAGGCCAATCTCTCTAATGAACATGGATGGAAAAATCCTCAATAAAATTTTAGCTGTCAGAATCCAACAATGTATCCATAAGATAATTCACCACAACCAAGTAGGATTTATTCCAGGGACACAAGGATGGTTCAACATGCGAAAATCAATCAATATAATCCAAACATCAAAAAAAAAGAAATGTAAAAACCATGTGATAATGTCAATAGATGCTGAGAAGCTTTCGATAAAGTACAACACTCATTAATGATAAAGGCCCTTGAAATTCTCGGGATACAAGGAACATACCTCAACATCATAAAGGTCATATATGACAAGCCCATAGCTAGTATCATTCTCAATGGTGAAAAGTTGAAAGTATTTCCATTAAGATATGGAACAAGACAAGGATTTCCACTCTCACCACTGCTTTTTAATATAATACTGGAAGTCCTAGCCAGAGCAATAAGACAAGAGAAAGACATCCAAGGAATCCAAATAGGGAAGGAAGAGGTAAAACTATCACTATTCACAGATGATATGATAATGTACATAGAGAACCCCAAAAACTCCACAGGAAAACTTATCAAACTAATCAATCAGTTTAGTAAAGTGGCAGGATACAAAATCAACACACAAAAATCAGTAGCCTTCCTATACACAAACAATAAATCTGAAGAAGAAATAAAAAAAAAATCCCTTTTATTATTGAATCAAAAAAATCAAATACTTGGGAATAAACCTAACAAAAGAGGCTAAGGACCTATACAAAGAAAGCTATAAAATCTGTTGAAAGAAATAGAAGAAGGGCCTCCCCGGTGGTGCAGCGGTTGAGCGTTGTGTTGCGAAGCTGCCCACAGCCTCTGCAGTGCCGGTTTGAACCCCAGCCACCGGGTGAGGGTCCCACATGGCACGCAGACTCTCCTGCCGCCCGCTGCTCCCCTCAGCAGTGTACTTTGTCAGTCTGCCTGCTCTGCTCTCCGTTCTGGCTCTGGTGAATTCTCTTGCCCACCCGCACTTCTGACTGTACCCAGTGCTTGTATAAATAAAGAAATAAATCTTAAAAAAAAAAAAAAAAAAGAAATAGAAGACACAAAGAAATGGAAAGACATCCCCTACCCATGGATTGGAAGAATTAACATTATCAAAATGTCCATCATACCAAAAGCAATTTACAGATTCAATGCTATTCCAATAAATATTTCAATGACATTCTTCAAAGAAATAGAACAAATATTGGTGAAATTCATATGGAGGGCCTATCCTGGTGGCGCAGCGGTTGAGCGCTGGGCTGCGAGGCTGCCCGCAGCCTCTGCTGCACCGGTTCCTTCCCTGGCCACAAAAAATAAAGTAAAAAAAAGAAAAAAAAAAAAAGAAATTCATGTGGAATCACCAAGAACCCGGAACGGCCAAAGCTCTCCTGGAAGAAAAAGAAGGGAATGGAGGCATCACACTCCCAGATTACAAACTATTCTACAAAGCCATAATAATCGAAACTGATCCTACTGAATGGGAGAAAATATTTGCATATCACATAACTGACAAGGAACTGATATCCAAGATCTACAGGAACACATACAACTCAACAAAAGAAGAACACAACTCAATCACAGAACAGATAGAAAAGAGCTAAATAAACATTTATCCAGAGAAGCCATCCAAGTAATCAGTAGACCCAGGAAAGTGTGCTCACCTTCACTTACCATCAGGGAAATGCAAATCAAAATCACAATGAGATTACATCACACATCTGTGAGAATGGCCCTTGTGGTAAAGAGCAGTGATAAGAGTTGGCTAAGATGTGGTGGGAAAGGAACCTCTTACTGTTGATGGGAATGTGATTGGCACAGCTCTTACAGAAAAGTGTGGTTACTCACAGTATTAAAATTAGATCTGCCAAATCTACCATAAGATACAGCAATTCCACTCCTGGGTTTCTATCCAAATGATGCTAAAACACGAATTCAAAGGTATATTCACCATTCATTGCAGCTCTATTTGCAATAGCCAAGTTATGGCAACAACCTATGTGCCAAATGACAGATGAATGGATTAAGATTAAGAGGTGATAGTTCATACATGGATTACCACTCAGTAAGAAGAAAGATGAACCATTGGCATTTGCAATAACATGGATGGGACCGGAAGGGATAATGTTAAGTAAAACAAGTCAGAAAGAGAAAGACAAACATCACATGGTTTCACTTCTATGTAGAATATAGAGAAAGAAATCAAGGGTCAGTCCAAACTGAACCAATAAAAAACCTTAGAATCTGACTGTAGAATTTAGAGGAGGGTTTAGGGGAGAGCAAAGAGGGAAAGGGACGCAGTGGACTCTGGTGGAGGAGTGTGGTGTTTGTTGTGGGTATGTTGCCGTGATATGTATCTGAGGAGGTGTGATCTAATACCTCTGAATCATATACAGTGTGGTAAACTAATGTTATATCAATCAGTCAGATAGCTGAATATACCAAAAAAATAAAAGGAAGAAAGAAAAGAAATGGTCTAAACCAAATAAATAAGCCCTTGAAGTCTGACTGTAAAGTTGAGGCTACCAGAGCTGGGTTGGGGGGAGGATTAGGGGAATGTAGAGGAAAGGTGGGGTGGGACACAATGGACTGTGGGTGGGTGTGGTGTGAAAGCATACACCTCAAGAGGTGGGACCCTCTATCTCTGAATCACACACAATGTTATAAACCAGTTACATTTAAAAATTGTAAATAAAAGCCAATCCATCAATTGGTTTCTAAAAATAGTTTTCATAAGCCTTAACATTTACATACTTCCAGACAAAACATTACCAAAGCAGAAACTTAATTCTTTCAATCTGTCAAATCTTGGAAATGTACTTTATGTTTTTGCCTTAACTTTTCCCTATACCAATATTTTATAATGCAGTGAGGAAAGATTTTCTTTTTCTTCATTTTTCCTGCTCTATAAATAAGGACTTGCTGAAGACAAAAATATAAGTCCAAATTACAAATTATGAAGCAGGGCTCTCCTGGTGGTGCAAGGGGTTAAGACTCAACACTATGCTATGAAGCTATCCGCAGCCACTGCAGCAGGAGTTCAAACCCCAGCCAGGGAGTTGACACACATGGTGCAGCGCAGTGGACCTCTCCTGTCTCCCCCGCTGCTCCCCTCAGCAGTGTATTTTGATCAATTTGCCTGTTCTGTTCCTCACTTTGTCTCTGGTGAATCCTCTTACCCATGCACCTCTGGCCTACACCCCAATTCTTGTATGAATAAATAAATAAAAAATAAATCTTAAAAAAATTATGAAGCAAATACACACAATCCAATTTGATTGGAAATCTGGGTATTTTCTCTTAAGTCAAAGCTGCAATGAGTTAACATGCCAGTGACACAAGACTTATTGCCCTCATCCACTGGTGAGGACTTCCAGATCTTGAAAATTAATTTCAAATGGTGAGTTGTAAGTTACTTAGAGAAACATTTCCAAGCTTACAACTGTTTAACCTTCTTTTGACCTCTTCATTAATAAATATGTGTTCAGCATGTACACCAAAGAAGATAGTATGGCATACGGTTTTTTATTCATTCATTCAACAAATACTTATTAAGCGCTTCCTCCATGACAAACATTGTTCCAAGTGTTCAGCACCGGGTTTAACCAACACATACAAAGTCTATACACTTACACTTCATTGGGCAGCCTAGGCTACAACTCACTAAGTAAGTGACACATGCCTCTAGGTTATCAAAAGTAAGATCACAAGTATCACACAAATTATTGTTTCAGTCATTTCTTTTTTTTTTTTTAAAGATTTTTATTTTATTTTTTTTTATTTAATTTATTTATACAGCACTGGGTATAGTCAGAAGCGCGGGAGGGTGAGAGAATTCACCAGAGCCAGAGCGGGGAGCAGAGCAGGCAGAAGGACCGAAGTACACTGCTGAGGGGAGCAGCGGGCGGCAGGAGAGGTCTGCGCGCCATATGGGACCCTCCTCCGGTGGCCGGGGAGCAGCCGGGGATCGAACCGGCGCTGCAGAGGCTGCGGGCAGCTTCACAACCCAGCGCTCAACCACTGCGCCACCCGGGAGGCCCTGTTTCAGTCATTTCAAACTAAATTTAGCATTTAAACATGTCAAACACAATTCATAAACAGACATTTTATACAGACCCAAAGTCTTTCCTCAGTTTGAAACATCTTTATTTTTTTTTTGTTTTTACTTCAGCTCATTAGATTTTGCAATGCTTCTTTTTCTCTACATGAAAAATAGTTTCTAACAAGATCTTAGAATCTTTCCTCCAGAACCTGCTAGTTAATCAAGCCCTTCACCAAAAATAATATTTCTTCTGTCAAATATTGGCATGATTTTTGAGTAATGTTCTGTGACAGCTGAATGACTATACTCTATCAAGATGCATCCTTTCCCCATGTCTATAATTAAATTTAAAATTAACATGCTGCTTTCTCATGCTTCATTCTGTTGCACTTGCCTCAATTTCCCTTGGTTATAAAGCATATTGGTTATGAATATGTATTAGGGTTTGCTGTCAAACCCTGTGAACATCTTCTGGAGCAGAAGATTAGATATGTTATTTAAAAACAGATACATCAGTATATATCATCCCCTGCAAATTTCACCTTCCAATGAACATTCATAAGAGATGTAACAACAGAACAGGAGACTACTGTGCCAGCCAAGGTTCATATTGCTCTTTTTTCTTGCTTCAAAGACTTTTAGTTGGTTTTAATTTTCACTTACATTATTATATCAATAATTCAAGAACTCAGCAGTCTCAATTGAATTTAAAATTTTGTAACTAACAAAGACCCAGGCTTTGGTATCCCTGTACTGAAATTAAGGTTTGGAACCAAACTCTCCCAGCTCCAAAATTCAAGTAAGATTTCTTATCTAAATGGTGAGTTAGAAGTTGATTGGAGCTGCAAGATAAATAAATCCATAAATCGTTCTCTTTTAAATACAGGTGATCATAATCCCCAAGATTATGTAATAGTTCATATCATTTTTTCTTTAAGTCTATGGAAGTTTTCAATTCTCTGCAATAGATCTAAGATAATATTTATCACTATCATCTCTTTTACCTAAGCTATAAATTTTAGGGGATGAACCTGACCACTGGAATGGTATAGCCAAGAGAAAACAGAGCTTCACTCATCTTCATATCACTAGAGCACAATAAGCATATATTTATATGAATAAGCATTATCCTTATAAACAGTCACTGCCCCTTCATGGAAACCAAAGAATGAAGCAAAGAATCTCATGCATCCATAAATTTCATTTGAGTTGACTTGGAAGTTCAGGGAATCTACACCAAGACTTTCATTTAAAAGAAAAGAATTGAGGCCCACAGAATTGAAGATTTATTTGAGTTCATATAGTTCACTTCTGGCAGAATCATGCCTAGAAATAAAGATTTTCAATTCCTAACCATTTTTAACACACTACAAATAGGTTGACTTCAACAAAAGCTGGTTCTATCTGGGATAACACATTCATCAACAAACTAGAAAAATAGGAGATTGGAATGTGTTTCCTCAAATGACCTCAAGCAGTTTTGTATAAAAGCTATTTCTTTAGAACACTAAAGTTTTATAATACTTAAATTTTACATATGACAAACTCAGTAAGTGGAATCTTTAAAGTATAAGAAAGATCCCAATTCATGGGACTCCCTGGTGGTGGAAGGTGTTAAGACACAACCAATGAAGCGGTCCGCAGCCACTGCATGAGTTCGATCCCTGGCCAGGGAGTTGTCCACACGGTGCAGCAGATCTCTCCTGACTCTCCCACTGTTCCCCTCAGCAGTGTATTTCAGTCGATCTGCCTGTTCTGATCTCTACTCTGTCTCTGGTGAATGCTCTCACCTTCCACCCCACCCCCCAAACCTCTGGCCTGTACTGTGGTTCTTGTATACATAAATAAATAAATATTTGGGAAAAAAATTTAAAAAAAGAAAGATCCCAATTCACATTGTAGGGGGAGTGTAGGGGGGAGTCCTTTTGACAAAATGATCAGGGAATGCCTGAAAGCATCATACTACTTCCATCCAATGAAACTGCACATTATATCCTCTTTGTAGAAAACTACTCCCAAAGTGCCATTTACCTGCCTGAGTGATACCCTTCCCTCAGTAGCAGCCTGGATGTTACTGCCACCAGGAAGCCTTCCTGAACTCCTCTCCCCAATTCTGTATTGTAAAGAAAACACTCATCTGTTCTATGAATAATAAATAAGTTTATGGAAAGGATTATAGTAGTGAACAATGGCAAAGTTATGGAATTATACTATCTTAAATAATGTTGGAAAATTAAAAATGAGTTTGAGTACAGTTAAATTTAAGGTTATCCACGATGTGAACTGGGCATCAGGCCACTCTGGGAGATGATCTGGCTCTACCAACAATGCAAATGGACCTGGAAAAATCCTTTCATTTCTATCTTTGTTTCCCTAACAATAAAATAGCTCTCAAAGGGCTCGCTGTTAATGCTAAAACTCAGTGAAAAGAAGCTGATAGAGAAATACCACTTATTAGAGTAGAGAATATCAATAAAAGCACAGCTTCTAAATTCAACATTAAGTTCAGCATCATTAGACATATTAGCATATTAAGAGTCTTTAAGATATACTGACATTCTAATAACATTTATTTTTGCATTGAGTTATGGTGTAATTAAGAAGCCCACAAAGCCATTTGCTATGCCTTACCCTGTGACAGACACAGTCCTATTTTTCCATAATTGAAACCTATACACACTATACAAAAATTGTCATTTCAGAATGATTGTACACTATTTTTCAATTTTCTTTATGTCATGAATTGTAAATTTTGGCAGTTTTATATACTTTCTTTACTCTTTTTAATAACTAATCAGAGTATATAATAATTTGTTTAATTATCCTTTCATTGATAAATATTTGGATTGTCTAAAATATTCCATTATATAACATTATTATAATGACTATTTTTATATCTACATTTTCTCTTTACATATCACAGTACATTTAGGGTAGTCTATATAACTAGAACTGCTGGTTCAAAAAGTATGCATTTGATATATTTGACATTGCATATTTGATACATTCTGGAAAAAATTACTACCAAAAAACTTAGACAATTTGCAATCTAAGTATTAGTGCCCATTTTCCTGATTCTTTGCCAATAGTAAATGTTACTGATCTTTTTAAATCTATACCAAGCTGATCAGGGGAAAACTATGGTTTCTACTCTGATTTGTTTCAATTCAAATTCTTAATCAGTTTGGTTATCATGTCACATGATTCATAGTTACTTATAAGGCCCGTCCTTGAATACCTAAAATATGATAAATGCATGCAAATATATTATATGCAAAATAACATGTGTGATATTTTTGTGTACATATATGGATAGAGATGAATAAAAAATACACTGGAAAGATGCTACATTAAAGTAGTTTCTGAGAAAAGTACAGTGATTGACAGTAGACCAATGTAAGTGGGATATTTCATAAGTAACTTAGAATTTACATGAGTATAATGTATTTAGATCAAAATGTATTTAAGCACCTCCCTGATGGTGCAGGGGGTTAAAATGCCATCTATGAAGCTGTCTGCAGCCACTGCAGCATATGTTCAATCCCTAGCCAGGGAGCAACCCACATGGCACAGCAGACCTCTCCTGACTTGCCCACTGCTCCCCTCAGCAGTGTATTTCAGTCGCTCTGCCTGTTCTGCTCCCCACTCTGTCTCTGGTGAATCCTCTCACCCCTCGCACCTCTGGCCTGTACCCCAGTTCTTATATGAATAAATAAATAAATCTTTAAAAAATGTATATTTAATATAAATTTTATGATAATAAAGGGATTCCTAAATAAGAGACAATCATAAATAATGAATGAAATTGTATGTGACTGGCCACACATTTTTTTCTGATTGCTTCCCTCTTTCAACTTCCAGGAAGTTACCCTGTTTCTTTACTTGTCATATCAACTCCAGTTGATTCTCAACCCTCTTGAAGAATTCTCCTAAGATCTGGTCTTATACACTCTACCCTCTCCTCTAGATATCTCATTTACCCCCATGGTCTCCACAATCTAGGATATAATGCTGAGATCTTCTCACACTGACTTCTCTCTCATCACCTTCCTGACCCTTTGACTTAGGTGTAAATGAAAATGTCACTGTACTTAATCACAGACATCTATGATTAGAGCAACAAAAGAAATATATGGGAGCTATGAGAAAATAGGACCATAATATGGTGTTGATCCAGTCTGGGTGGTGAAAGAAGATTTATCTGAATGAATGGTATTTAAACATGTATATACATAGAAGTTAGGTGGGAAGTTAGTGAGGTAGAGGAAGAATATTCCAAACTAAAGCTCCACATTTATTAGACCCTAAAACAGAAATATTATTAAAGCATTCATGTAATTGAAAATATGAATAGCATGACTGAAATAATTTGGAAGATGTTCCATTGTCAAATGATTTTGTGACTAATCTGTTAGAACCATAATTTCAGACTAAGCACCTATCATCAGGAGGGGATGATTTGAGGGGGACGAAAGGATCTCCTTGAAAAGACTGAATGATCATATTCTTTATAGTGTAAGGGAAGGAATGCTAGGGGGAATGGTAGTCTTAGCCTACAGTGAAGGAAATTGCTTTCTCCTATCTCTCCAGCCAAGAATCAGTTTAACTTCTAGGCTCTAAAGCATGAGCAATCAGGTATATTTCCATGGAAACCGAGCACCTAAAAATAGGCCTTTGACCATATAAATGTGGCTAAAAAAATGAAAGGGAACAACTTAATAGGATACCATGAGAAGTGTCAGAAGCAGCATTGTCCAATAAAATTGCTACAGTGATGACAATGCTTCAGAATCTGAAGGATCCAGTATAGTAGCTGCTAGCTACATGTGGCTACTGAATGCTTGAAATATGACTTGTGCACATATAAATTCTTACTTTGTTTCATTTTAACTTATATAACTAGAAGTGTCTTGTGGTCACCATATTGGACAATGAAAGTCTGAAATAAGTCCAATGTGACAATCTGGCTCCAAATGTGTTGAAAATTTAGGGAAGAATATGTGCACATGCAGGAGAAGAAGCAGAAGAAGACCACGTCCCTGGTAGTCCTCAGGAGAGAATATTGGTGTCAGAGATTCAAGATTTCAGAAGAGTCACATCCACAAGTGATGTCAAGAAATGATGAGGGAAGGAAAGACCTCTGGGACTTGTGCCTCAGCAAGTGTGAGGCAAAGTCTTGGGAAAACAGCAGGAATCACCAAGGGGCAAGTCACAAATTCCCTATTTCTAACAACAGAGTTGGTGGTGTCTGTGTCATCATTATGGGTGCTATACATGGTAAACATGACAAATGTGAAGTCAAAGTGGCACAAATCACAGTTCTTTCATTGTCTGTTTTCATTTTTCTTCTTTAATTCTCAGGATATTGGAAAAAGTAGCCTGTGCCCTTGGTTCTATATGTCTGGCTTAGTTGATGTACTACAAATGAATAACAATAAGCACCTTTGATTCTTTTCCCCTTCTTTATAATAAGCTTCTTGGTTGCCTTTTCTGCTCCAGTCCCGATCAAAGCTCAAGGTTAAAACCTTGCTTTAAACATTTTGGTTTGTTCACCAAAAGTACGCCTCATCACCACCTTTGGCCCACGTTAATTTTTATAAGCATTTGTTACAAAGCACACAGAGAAACTGGAAAAGACAGGAAGCTACCAGAACTTGTCACAAAATTTAGCACACAGGCAGAAGTATTCTGGAGACAAATTTTCCATGTGTGTTAATGCTCTACTTACCTTCCTTGTGTTTGGATGATGACATCATTTGCTAGTCTCATCCCTTAATTTTAGCAAATCAGACAAAACCACAAAAATTCCTCTGTAATTTCTGATTTTTCTAACTCCAGTGGTGCTGGATTTATCTTCAAACTCTTATATAAATGCTGAGAAGGGGGACTTGCAGAGAGTCACTTGTTTTCTGCTGTCCTCAAAAATGGAATTTTTGGTTCTTTGTGATGGAATTGAGGTCAGAATTGCTCTTGAGTTACTGCTTTTGTTCCGCAGGGGATGGACTGGCTAAAGCTGCTGAACATATTCTGTACTGCATAATAGAGAAATAGATTAAGCTTTACCTGTTTCTTCTCACAAGCCACCATTGAGATGGCTTTAGAATGGAAAACATAATAAAAATGCAATGGGTTATTCATTTTATTGTTCAACCCTTTCTCTACATCGATTTATTTTAGGAGTTGTTTATTATTTGCTGATTATGCATTAACTCCAAGTTACCAGGCACAGTGCCCATTTGCTGTTAACATGCTCATCGTGTTAATGAAATCTGTATCCTACTGGATTCCTGTTCCTTAGAGCAATGTCCCAGAGGGACATTGCCTTGTGGGTCAACAGGAATCATGCCAAACTATGGGTCACGTAGTTGACAATCTACCCCTGAGCCCCTGAGCCCTGGTTCTGCCCCTGGGAGAACTCAATTAAATATATTTTAGCTTCATTCTCTTTAAGAATAAATGAAAAATAAAAATGTCTGTCTGCCTACATTCTGGGCTGGTGAGAGGATCAAATAACATGATAGCTATAGAAGCGCTTTATAGAAATCTTACATTTGAAAGATATTAAATTTTTATTCATCATTTTTACCTCCACTGACTTCTGATAAGAATGGTGGTTCAGTTAACCCTGAAAGTACATAGACAGTAGGGTCATTAAAGCAAAGATAAAAGAACAAAAATCATATAATGAAAATAGCAGATAATTGTTCCAGAAAAATCTATGAGAAAAATGGTCATATCAAACCATAAGCTAAATGTAGCCTTGAACTTCCTGTTAACAAACAAAAAAAAACAAAACCAAACCATCAGGCATATGACTTCACCTATGAAATGAAGTTTCCTGCTTTATTAGGAAACATCAAAGTTTTCTTACCATTAATCTCTAGATTAGGGTGAGGGTGTTTTCTGGGCACATATATGTATACACTTTTCAGCTTCCACTGTAGTTAGAATGTGAGTCTGGCCCACAAAATCATTGCCCATGTGCTTCTTCAAGCACTGCCTCTGTCACTAGCTTGATGCTTAGCAGTCATGGAAGGTGTATTCACAGAACCGAGCTACCCAGTGCCTACTTGGGAGATTTCTAACGGTCTGCCCATTAGAAATACATACTTTCAACTTTATGTGAGCAAGAAACAAAGTTCTATCATGTTTGAACTCATATTTCACACAGTTTGCACACACTATAAAGATTTTCTAGTTGAGAATTTTACTGGATAATATACAGATTTTTAACAATATATTATATCTAAAAAGTTTAATGATCTTAATATATTATCTCATAATTTGTTATAGATAAACAAAACTCAATGGTTCTGAGAAAAGAAAATGAAAAAAAGACGGGTATTTGTGTGTGTGTGCTTGGGATAGTGATGCCTGGGATTAAAAAAAAAAAAAGAAGCAATAGACAATCTTTTGGAATATGACACATATAACCATTGGGTAACTTAATAGTGAAAGTATAAAGAGCAACGAGAAGATCAAGAGAAGATTGGGTCCATAATGAATTAGAAGGAATCCTAAGTTTAGAAAGATGGTCAAACAATGGAAATGGAATAAGGGGTTAAATCCAATATTCTGCAATTCCCTTAGAGCCTACCCTGCCTAGCAGGATATCAGAACCCTGGGATTTATTCTACTAAGCAAAGAAATATTGTTCGTAGGCCTTACTGTAGAATCTGTCTACAGGCATTGTGGGAATTTCATAAAGATGATAAAGCATGAGTATACTACAAATTGTATGGATTCAATCATTTTATTTTACCTCAAGTAAAATGTTCAGGCCTGTAGAATTGCCTCCTGAGCTATTCTGGTACTTGAAGTTAGCAAAGTGCACTGGGTTTGGAACCTATTCACTCCTAAAACAGGTTTGCTCTGAAAGCCCTCCTGGAGCATCCCTGGGGAGTTTCTGTCAGGACTTTTACTATACATTTTTCACACTGAACTGTTTTGATCCTTGGTCCTTTTTACTTTGAGCATAAATAGCTCATCTTTTACATTTCAGTTAGGTGATTTCATATCCAGCTATTTAAAGCTAAAAATTTAGCAGGGTTTGGGCAAATGGCACCATGGATAGACAGACAAAGGCCAGCCCTGTCCTGGCTCACAGTCTGGGCCAGAACAGATGACTCAGGACATGCATCTGTAATTGCACAGTTGCCAACAGGATCAGGACAAGACTCAGGTCAGTGAGCTCAACAGTGCAGGCAAACAGTCAGCAGGGAATCCAGGTTCAGAGAGTTGTGTGTCCTGGAGCCGAGGTCATCAATGGAGAATCCAAGGAAATCCTCAGATACCTACATAGCTAGAATTTTGTAAGAAACTCAATATATATCAAGACTCAATGGACTTTTATAAATTTCAATTTCCCTCAGACCATAATTTCTATTTCTCAGCATTTCTATAAAATCAGCAAACCAGAAACTTCATTCCTCACACAATAGCTAGCTTTTGAAATATCTGAGAAAATGTAAAATATGGTTGACATCAAAATAATATGAATATCCAGAGACTGTGTCATATCTCTGAGCCTAGCAAGTGCTACAGGAAAGTTTGAGTAACAACCATCTTAACAATTCTATGAATAATACAAGCTTCACTCCCTTTAGGCTGATATATGGCTATTTGGACACCATCATTTGAAAGAAAATGAAATCCACGAGTTACTTTTCCAGTCCTTCTGCCCAGGTAACTTGTTTGTTCTACAGAAAAAGATTAAGTCTCAATTTAAATCTTTTGTATATTAATAAAATATGAAGGAGGATGTACCAAGACGATGCTTCATGATCTTCTATGTGAATTTATGTCTTTGCAATTCTTATTGCTTCCACTTCCTACCACAATTAAAATAAATGCAAAAATATTGTTGTGTTATTAGAAATTTAATTTCCTTCAGGAAATGTATGGATTGAGTGAATCATAAGAGTGTTAGAGGCCATGCAGTTCAAACCATACTCACAGAATATATAACACCTATGTTAATTGAGCACTTAGTGTCATACATTTCTCCAAGTGCTTTCAAGGTAATATCTAAGTTAATCCTCACAACAATCCCACTATCCTCATAATAGAAATAAAGGAAAATGAGACCTAGAGAGGCTAGGCTCTCTGCACAAAGTCACATTATAAATGGCAAAAGGGGGATTTCATTCCAGGAAGTCTGATTTCTGGCTCTTAAACACTAATGGATTCTTACTCACTATACCAATCATATAATAAAGACAGGCATTACTTACTATATTCTTAAATATGTATTTATTCTTAAGATTTATATGGTATATAAGAGTTTATCTGGGAATATATGTGAACCATTCACTACACAATTCAAAGACCCTGGGGCCTCCCTGGCAGTGCAGGCTGTTCAGCACCGCACTGTGAAGCTGTCCGCAGCCTCTGCAGCACAGGTTCAATCCCAGCCGGCCAGCGAGAATGCCACATGGCGCGGCAGACCTCTCCTGTCTCGCCCACTGCTCCCCTCAGCAGTGTGTTTCAGTCAGTCTGCCTGTTCTGTCTCTGGTGAATCTTCTCACCCTCCCACGCATCTGGCCTGTACCCCGGTTCTTGTATAAATAAATAAATCTTTTTTGAAAAAAAAGACCCAGTTGGGCCTTCCCTGGTGGCGCAGCGGTTGAGCACTGGGTTGCGAGGCTGCCCTCAGCCTCTGCAGCACCAGTTCGATCCCCGGCCACCAGCGAGGATCCCACCAAAAAAAAAAAAAAAAAGACCCAGTTACTGGTTTTTCAGTTAAGGATTGCCACTGCTACTAAAGAGGATGCATTTCACCTAATATTTGACAAGCTTTCAGCCACAAATAATTAACGTGTGTACAAAAAACTAACAAAAAACACAGAAAGAAAGAGAAAGAGGGATCTAGTGCCAAAATTCTGGCATTTCCAGAAGCACGTTGCACATCTTTGTTATTGAACTACAAATTACTACCTTCAGAATTCTGTGTGGCAGAATAGCTGCTTAGGACCATTTTGTCTTTTACACTATGGCCTGTGAACCTCACACTCATGATAGATGACTGGGCCCCACCACCATTTCTAATGTGTCCTTCTCTAGGTGTCCATGCTGTGTTTGGAAATCTTGCCAGTTCAGTGTCTAAGTTTTATCCCCATATTGTCATTGCATCATTTCATTCTACCTGCTGAGTCAGTGAAAAAAATGCATGGATTCATTTGTTCTTAGAAGTACATCTACAAAATCCTATTTCTTTTTAAAAAGCTGTCATTAGATTCTTTATGCAAGCTCTGAATTTCTTCTCCCTTTTGGTCCATCAGTACTTCCTTTTTCAACTGGCAAGTTCAAAATAAGTGTCCTGGGCTATAAAATGTATAAAGTAAAAAAAAAAAAAAAAATCTTAAGATTGAGTAGCCCAGTTTCACTTGATTTCCACTCCAGACTATTCAGTGTTTTGAAAAGAACAACCACCCCCAACCTTCTGCAGCAGTTTCACTCACTAACACATCAGCGTATGATGCTAACTCTCCTAATAAAACTTAGCATTCAAATTTTTTGTGTTCTTAGTACCAGAACAAAACTGTCACATTTCAGCTCATTTCAGAGTCAAAGCTGTCATAATCTGCTGTTACATTTTTTCTGAATGTCCTCAAGCTGTCAAAATGTTTGCTATGTCTATCAAAATATGCCAGATTTATTTGGAGCATTGGACATGAGCTGCACTGAAGCCTTTTAAGTCTAATGGGTTGGATGAATAGCAAATATATGAAGATTAAAAGGACAAAAGTATGTAGTAGAGAATGCATTTGCAACTAAATAAGACAGAAAGCATTATAAAGAAATGACTAATACTGCTGGGGTTTTATAACACAAGTAGAATCTAACTAGTTACTTAAGACAAGGTACAGCAGATATTTTTACTGGTTAGTAACTTTTTCATTGAATAACGATTAAAATTTGTGCCAATTACAGGCCAACAAAATTGTTAGATTTCATCCTGCTTTATTAATTTCAAGGTGATATTCTAAAATATTAGATATCTGTTTCAAATTAATTTGCATACTCCAAGCATCCCCAAAGGATCTTCTGAAGCCCTGAGATCATATTCTAGCAAATATTACAAAGTAGGGACGGAGTGGAGGTCTATGTCTCTTTAAATTCCACAACATGGAAAAGCACTTCCTACCTGTATGAGAAACTAAAAATCATTTTGAGGTGTGTTTTTCATATGCATAGCTGCAGAATTTCAATTAATTCACCACATAGAAAAAATAAACCACTCATGGCTAAACTGCTAAGGTTTACTTCCAAGTAGAATTAAAATGAAAACTAGCTTAAATGTTATTGTCATTGCTCCAATATTTATAAAGAATGAGAAACTGGTCCATTACAAGGGGTTTTGGAACAATGAAGTGCTTTGATTTGGGACAAAATCAGCTTTGCAAAGGACCCACCTGCACCTCATGGGGTGAAGTAAGGGAAAGTTTCTGCAAATGGGAGGTACCTATTTGCGTTTCCACAGTTCCACTTTCACGTCACATGCAAGAACAGTGATTACAGACAATCAACCAAGAGACGCCTGTCCTGACTTGCAATCATAAGTTTTGGTTTTCGAAAAATATGTTGATCTTTAAGAAAACTTTTGTCCAAGAATTAATTTTGCCTCCTCGATGGAAATGATCTTCAATGACAGCAATTTCATACTAAATATTAGGTGGTCCAAATCACCAAGGAATAAAATTACCTGGTGTTAAGTCCAAGCCTGACCATTTCAATTTCTTGTTTAATCATTAAATACATAAAATTTTTTTAAAGAAAAATTTCCATCCGTTTCATTCTAAACTCTGAACAACTCATACTCTCCAGTAAACAAGATTAACTCTTACCTCAAAGGCCCTCTGTATTTTGACAAAATCACCCACGCTGAGCTGGTTTTCAAGCAGGGCTGTGACATGGTCTTCATCTGCAATTGCACCTTCTGTTCTCTCAAAGCTCTTGAGTTCAGGCTGGAACCCCATGTTTAACTCAAGTGCTGCATTCTGGTTACTCATAATGGTTTCTCCTCTTTTCAGCAGTCTTCAACTATTTCTATACTTTTCTTTCCCTTGAAAAGAAACCCAATTTAGCAATAGAATTCCAAAATGAAAGTACAACCATTTCAAGGCACACAATTAGGAGATAAATGTTCAAACCCAGAAGTAAGGAATGAAAGTGTTCAACCCCCACACTTACTTAAGTTCACAGTTTATTTTCAAAATTCTCAATAAAATCATTTAAAAGCAGCCCCTCTTTACATTCTGTTTAACCTGACTTGAATAAAAATGTTTAAAGCTTCTTCTGTGTTTATAGCAATAGCCACAGAATGCACCTTCTAATCTTCAGTTTAAATGCATGAGAAAAGCAACTTCTCAAAATCTCTTTGAATAACCTTGTTTCTTTAACATGTTGTGGTTTTAAACTCCATTTCCTTGGTTGGAGGGATAAGTTGACTCAGCTGCAAGATTTCTGTCCCAGTGAAGTGCTTGCCTCTCAAGGCCACCTTCCCAGCAATATGGAGTTGTTTGTTTCATCCCTCCCTGCCACCTTTGTATGTTCCCTGGCAACCAACACTAAGCCAACGACAACTTTCCCTTTTCCTCCTTCCCCCAAGCACCAAATAATGACTGATCTGAGTTTTGAATATATAATGCAAATGTTGAGTTTCTTTTTTGAAAGGATAATTTAGCCCACTCACTTTTTATTAAACTTTATTTCTGTATCATTAAAAACAATTTTAATAAATATATTTTCTTTAAAGCATTTTTTTAAAAGATTTATTATTTATATAAGAACTAGGGTACAGGCCAGAAGTGTAGGGGGGTGAGAGGATTCACCAGAGACAGAGCAGGGAGCAGAACAGGCAGATGGACCAAAAACACTGCTGAGGGGAGCAGCAGCGGGCGTGGCAGGAGAGGTCTGCTGCACCATGTGGGTTCTTCCTGGCTGGCCAGGAATTGAACCCTCCCTGCAGAGGTTGCAAACAGCTTCACAGCACTGCGTTCAACCCACTGCGCCACTGAGGAGGCCCTCTAAAGCACGTTATGTACAATATTATCAGGCAATATGACTTTTTAAAGTTTTTTTAATTTATTTATTTTATTTATATAAGCACTGGGTACAGTCAGAAGCAGGGGAGGGTAAGAAAATTCACCAGAGCCAGTGCGGGAAACAGAACAGGCAGACCGACGAAATAGACTGCTGAGGGTTAGCAGCGGGCGCAGCAGGAGAGGTCTGTCGCGCCATGTGGGACCCTCACCAGCAGCCAGGGATCGAACCAGTGCTGCAGAGGCTACAGGCAGCTTCACAGCCCAGCGCTCAACCGGGGCACCACTGGGGAGGCCCATGAGGCAACATGATTAACTGAAGGTAGGAGCATGTATGGCATTCTGGAATTTTGTTTTCCACATAAAAATGTTTCATTCTTAGTTGACAGGAATTTGTGTCTTGGATTCTCTTTGCTTTTCTGTATAGATAAAATGGGGATTTTTTTTTTAAGTTTTCAATTCATTGAAACACAACATAAAATAGTATGATATACCTTGTATAAGGTATATCATCATTACATTATCATCACTGGTTAATAAAAAGGACAAAAAGTAAAGGAGAAAATGTTACTAATTTTAGTATTTATTATGTTTCAGGCACCACACTAAGTACTTTACATTCCTTATTTTGTATAAGCTTCACAACAATCCTATAAGGCAGACAAGATCACAATGCTCACATTACAAATGAAAACAAAGAAAATGCCAAAGACCACAGTCAGGTATGGAATATAGGAAGAATGGTTTCGAATTCAGAACATGCCTTATGGGGAGGCCCTCCCTACACCTTATTTTCATCTCTATAAACTAAGCATTGGCACTGGATATTCTCTAAGATTAGTAATGTCCATCTCTGACATTCCATGACCTGGTGCTCACAAAGCAATATGCATCACATTCCCTACAAAACAGACAGAAGCATCCTATAGACATCGCTGTATGAGTTTTAGAAAAAAAGATGAAATGCCATTCATGCATCCATTACTGCAACTATCTCTCATTCCAAAAGCCATTTGTTAAGAATGTACTGTAGGACAAGTTCTGAGTTGGATCTCATTTGTGTCTGACTCCCCTGAGAGCCAAGAAGAGTTGTAAATGAGGATGTTATTGCAGAGGGAGGAGCAGAGAGAGTCCAAAATTAAGGCTAAGGGATTAGAGTTAACAGCTGAAAAACAAAGGTGGACATGTCCTCCCAACTTGGGGGCGCATCCAATGAGGTAACAGGTGCTTGGGTCTTTAGAAACCCATGGACCAGGGTTTACTAAATCATAGTGCTGTTGACCAGGTGCAGAAAAGAATGGCACTCGACCTTAATTAATTTGAGCCCCATCGTAGTAGCCTGTGTCCAAGGAGTCTCCAGGAAAAGGATGTCATTTCCCAAGCAATGTCTCCATGAGAGTCTCTGGACAACTCAAAGGAAGAGCCAGTAGAGCCAGATGACCCCAAGAGAGTCTCCCTGGGCACATATCCAGCAGGCGGAGGTACTGGTGTTATTGGTGTAAAGTTCAAGGCAGGAGTAAAGGGATGTTGCAGAGCCCAGAGAGAAGAAGGAATAAGAAGTTTACAAATTCATTTCAGAAGCAGGAGATTCCCAGGAGCCATGCTCAGCAGAGAAGACCAAAAATGAGCATTGTGCCAAAGTACCCTGAGGTGAAAAGGACCTTCAGGCAAATAGTCCACTCGGAGGGGATGTAATAGAGTACTGCCCAATTCCAAATACACAATGAACAGGTGTGTTAAAACAGTGATGAGCACACAAATGTGAGGCATCTGAACAAGTTTTTTCTTGTCTGGGAATCCCTGGTAGGTCTTAGCTTGAGCCCATCCAAAGGGCTTGCAGCGATAGTTGGCAGGATTGTGGCTCAGTGAAGGAATGTCAGGACCAGAGTCTCCAGGTTTCCAGCTCTTAGTTGAGTGTGGTGAGGCCAGGTATCTGCCTCTATTACCTTGACTGATGCTGGAGGATCACTGGAAGGTCCGCTCCCCTTGGGATTTAAGGAAGGGGATTGCAAGGGGAGGGTTTTCACCAGTACCAGATGCCACTGGAAAAGGGGTGCCCCTGATTTACAGAGGACCATGCCTGAGGACTGTAAGGTTTCCTGGAATTGTGCTTGGGAAATGACATCTTTACCAGGCCAGCTGTTTCCTCATCCAGGAGGAAATCATTGGTGAGAAAAGACTTGCCATTTAAGATTTCAAAAGGACTCAGTGCCTGCTTCCTTGGGCTGGTTCTAAGGTGCAGCAGAGCAAAGGAAGGACTTCAGGCCAGAGGAGATGACATTCTTGAGAAAATTTTTGTAGCTGGCGCTTCCTAAGTCTGAGTACTGGAGCTTCCCGGCACAATGAAGGTGAAAGTCTATGCCTGGTGCTTTTGATCTCCCTTGAACAACAGTGGCTATAAAGAGGTCCCCATTATAATTTTGGAGGCTCCCAGGGAGTCCAAAGCCAGGTGTGAGTTATGGTAGGAGTGTCTTGACCATCTCCAGAGCCTTCTCAGTCCTTCAGGGGAGGACCTCCACCCATCCTGTAAGAATGTCATCCCAAACAAGAACTTGATAGCCCTGAGCCTGGGGAGGGTGAGTGATATCTGCTTGCCAGTCCTCTCCAGGACAGGTGCCTGTGTACTGAATTCCTGGGGGGCCATCCTGCAATTTCAGGGGTTAGTCCTGAAACACATTTCACAGCTGCTACAGATTTGTTTGATAACTTTAGGAAGTCTTTTTGCTATAAATAGTTCCTGAGCCATAAGCAAGGTTTTGTCCTGGCCAGTCTGAAGGTTGTGGTGCAGGGTCTTAAAGACCTTCCACTGGCTAGAGTCAGTCTCTTATCCTTAGACTGTAGCCATCCCATGGGCTGAAAAGTGCAGCCTTTATCTAATGCCCATGAGTCTCCTGGGGGGAATTCTGAGGTTTGACATTTCTGACTAGATTGTCCCATATCAGAGGGGTCTCCAGGGACTGCCCTGAAAGTCAGGCAGCTGCCTTTGCTTCTAGACCAGCTTTGTGCCTTCCACGGTGAATAACCATCACCTCTCGTGGGAGATAGAGAGCTGTCAGAAGCCTATCAATCTCCCTATGGTATTTAATAGGAGACCCATTTGCTGTAAGATATTGTCTCCCTGTCCAAATACTGGCATCGGCATGGAGTACTAGGAACTAGCAATATGAGTCTGTGTAGACCTTGACTCTTTTGCCTTGCTCACTTCTAGAACTCAAGTTAAGCTCAGCCAATTGGATACTAGTCCCTACAGGAAGTGGCTGGCTCTCTCTCATCTCAGCCTGAGTCACTACTGAATGCTCCGCCCTTCTCACTCCTCCTTCTACCAGGTTGCTCCCATCAGTGAAGAGTCCAGTCCTGGTCCTCCAGAGGGCATTCCTGCAAGTCTTCACTGCATGCTGCATAAGTGACCTGGATTATCTGCCAAAATGATATTCAGGCTCCTCAGCTTCTATGTCCATGCTTGGGAGAAAAGTAGCAGGGTTTAGGGCAGAGCAGGTTTTAAGTTTAACGGAGGACCCATCCAGCTGGATAGCCTGATATTTTAGTGACTGGGAATCTGTAAGCCAGATGTTGCCCCTAGAGGACAAAAGGCTAACCATATCATGGGTAGTAGAGACTGTTAGGCCATTCCCAAGCAATAGAGAGCCTTGGTGACTAAGTGGGCTGCAGCCACCCCTGTCCATAAACAGACTGGCCATCCTTTTGTCACAAGGTCCAGCTCCTTGTGAAGGTGTCCTACATATAGGCTGGCCCCATCTGCTGGGTGAAAACTCCAAAGGTCATTCCTTTTCTCTCAGCTATAAACAGATCAAAATCCTTTCCAATAGGGAGACTTAGAGCAGAGGCCTGTTGAAAGGCTTGTTTAGCTGTTCAAAAGCCGACTTAGCTTCTGGTTTCCATAGCAGGAGGTGGGTCCCAGCAGCCTGAGCCTCTGTGATAAATTGATAAAGGGATGAGATATTTCCCCATATCCTGAGATCCATAATTTTCAGAACTCTGTGAAACCCAAGAATTCAAGTAGCTGACAGAGTGTCTTGGGGAACAGGGAGAGCAGCTACAGGACCCACTCTGTCCATGCTCAGCTTTCCAGTCCCTTCAGAGAGAACCAAGCCCAGATAAGGTATAGTCTCTTTGACAGAGCTGGTTTTTTTTTTTGATTTTTTGTGTTTTTTTTTTGTTTGTTTTTGTTTTTTGAGAGATCTCATACTCTGTAAGAGCCAAGAAGTATAGAAGATGAGCTCTGTCCTCCTGACAGGTCTCTTCTGTGGAAGCACAGAGGACATCATCTACACATGGAAGCACAGTAACAGAGAGACTAGTAACTTCAGATACATCCTTTCCCAAGGCCTGACCAAACAGATGGAGGCTGTTCCGGAAGTCCTGCAGAAGGATTGTCCAAGTTAGGTGGTGTCCCCCTCAGAGGGCTCCTCAGATGCAAGCAAAAACTGGGAGTCTGGCAAGGATATGCAAAAGAAAGCATCCTTCAGGTCCAGAACAGTATAGCATAGGGTGACTCCTGGGACCTGGGAGAGGAAGGTACAAGGCTTAGATACTATAGGGTCAATAGGAATTATAGCCTCATTGGTTATTTTGAGATCCTGCACTAACCTCCAATTTTGTGGAAAGTAGAGCTTAGTCCAGTCACCTATGAGTGAGGATAGGAAGAAGAAATAAACAACATTCTGTGAAATTGCACTGGAGAGGTATGTATCCCACTGGCTGACAATGCAAAATTTTCTAATTATTCTAAAACAGTCAAGATGCCTGGCCTACAGAGCTTACATAAAGATGCAATTCTAAATGTTTTTGTTACTCAAAACAAGAGGGTATAATCAGCAGCTATCAAATTACCATAGACTTTAATCAGTTGACAGTTTTTTTCTGTAAAATTATGACATTAAAATTATTCTTGATCATAAAGTTTTAAATGACTTTAAACTTCTTTGTAATTGTGTAGTTAATTTTTAGGTTAAACATCTGTAGGACTGTAAAATCCATAACTAGCCTCTTGACTCTACTGAAATTTACCATCTTATTTGCCATTAATTAATTATAATTTTATGAAAATCTGCTACATGCCAAGTCCAACACCAGGTTTAAATGGGGAATAGTGTAGTGATGACCACTGTGCTCTCAAGGTAAGGACAGTTTAGTTGGGAGAGGAGGCTGACAAACTAAAGGGCACTGTCTTCCTTCTCCTGTGGGGATCAGGCTCACTCTAGCATAGTGGCAGGCTAAACACCCAAGATGACAGAATAAGCGAATACAACCACTTGGGGTTCTTGGGACTGAATAATTGGGGACCTTGGGGATCGTGGGACTGAATAATTGTTCCACACTGAATAGATACTTCATATGTGTCCTATGATACTCTTCAGCCCATACCCAAATCCCTGCTCTTTTCCTCCCCAAGAGTTATAGCCACCAGCACAAATGTAAGCCCCCCAACCCCTGTAGGGTAAGTACAAAGTATCAGGTTTTTTTGCCCTCTCACCATTAGATTAAATGCATGCCTGACGGCAGACACCTGGAGTAGGGTGTGGGCCTGCATAGGAGGGCACACCTGAACCAAGAGACTGGGCATATAAGACCAGGGCGAGAGGACAATGTGGTGTGGAGTGGCGTGGCGTGGAGTACAATGGAGTACAACAGAGTACAGCAGAGTATGACAGAGTATGGCAGAGTATGGCGAAGCACAGTGGAGAACTTGAAAATAGCTAAAACACCAACACGGCTCCTTGAACCGGTGATGAATCTACCCGGTTTTGGGATGGTTGCACTACAGTTGGCATAGTTGTTATGATGATTCAATGCAGACAGGTATGGAGCCCTCTGAAGACCTCGGGAGGGACTAAAGAGGAGCAGACTGAGCCTGTGACAAACACTGGAAGTGCCATGGCAGCACAGGAGGTGACCAGAGTCCAGGAGCTGTGGGAAGAGCTAAAGACACTGCAGGAGCACAGAATGTGGACAAGGTCTAGGAGCTGCAGGACAAGACCTCGAGTGGAGGAGGAGACAACCCAAGAGGACCAGCCAATGACCCCTGAGGCCAGAATCATAGGAGAAAGAGGACCACAATTCAGGGCTCACCCAGTGCTGATGCAAGGAAAAAAACGATGGACTTGAACTGACAACCCCGCCAGAAGGCGGAGGAAACTTGGCAGGTTGTTGTTATGTTTTGGGGGCCCTGGAGGTGGATGTTATCAATCGTAAACCCCAGGAGATGAAAATCAAGGCATGGCCAGGGGGCCTCAGTAGCCAAAAGCAGCCTATGTACTGCCCTGCAACCCTAGGGCCACAGTCCAGAGAGGCAACGACCAGAGTAGAGGAAGGGGCAGGAGTGAGAAGAGCCCATTGTTGGCTGAGGGGAGAGCCCTCGCCAAGTTCTCTGCAGCCGGGCAGAGAAATCTCAAAAAGCCAACTTGGAAAGGGAAAAGCTGGTGCTAAAAATGGGAAGCCCTGAGTGGCTGTTAAACAGCCTAAGTATGCTAAAGAAGGCCAGTGAGTCTCTTAAAATCACCTGTGGGTGATGCCCTGCTCATTGCTGAGTGAGGGTGAGGAGCTGAGGAACCCATCCTTGGGGGACGGGTGGGGAACGTGATTTGTGGTTGAGCCCACAGCCGAAGAAGGGACCCAAGAGAGGCTACATGTAGAGCTTGTATCATGGATCCCCGACCCATGTGCATGTGCAAAGTGTTGGCCTGAGTGCAGGAGCCTGCGTGTTGCATTGGTGGCTATGAAAGCCAAGTGTTGGAGTGACCGTAGACAGAAACCCTGAGGATTGGGCGATTACCCCCAAAGAGTACAGAATCGCCAATACAAGAGTGAATGCATCCTGGGAGCAGATGTGGTGTGTGGCTTGTGGCCAAGACGGTAGCCTGAGAAGGCCAAGAAGCCTGATGGTTCCTGGCATGTGAGGGCAGATGCCTGAGTGGTTCCCCTCCCTCAAATGAGTGGTGCCTTTGCAGCAGACATGGTGGGTCATCTGCTGTTGCCAATAATCTTGTCTTTTGCCCCTAGGCTGGTGCCTTGCCTGGACTTACTTGTGTTGGTTGTATTGTTTCATTGTTATGTATTCATTTGTATTCTCTTTACTTTTGTGGGCCATGGCTGCAGCGTTTATATTCACCAAGGAAAACGTATATAACTTGTATATAGATTGTATGGCCAAAACCCTGAGGGGGTGGATTGCAGGGTAAGTAAAAAGTATCAGGTTTTCCACCCTCCCGCCATTGGATCAAATGCATGCCTGATGGCAGATACCTGGAGTAGGGAGTGGGCATGCATAGGAGGGAGCACTTGAGCCAAGAGACTGGGCATATAAGGCCAGGGCTGCAGAGGACGGTGTGGGGTGGAGTACGGCGAAGCACAGTGGAAAACATGAAAAAAGCTAAGACACCAACTCGGATGCTTGAACCGGTGATGAACCTACCCAGTTTTGGATGGTTGCATTACACCCCCCTTCCTTTAACCTCCCTTCTCTTTGTCCTCCCTCACCCTGAAGTCTTTCCTTACTGGCATTCTTCATCTTTGTCTAGAATTCTCCTTGTAGCACCTTTTCACTTTCACTGAAACCACTCTCCCCTAACAATCCTGATTCCTACAAAACCATCTCAGGAACAGACTGCTTCTTGTCACAGTGCCTGTCCCGGGGCCAGTAGAACTGTGTCTGCTCATGATCTCGTTGCTTCTAGAATCCACATCTTCCCAACATGCCGGTTTAAACACAAGCTCCTCCCAGATCCTGAAGGAAAGCACCAAATCTGACTTTGGCAACTTTTAATCGGCAACACAAAGATTTTTTTTTTCCTTCCTGTACCTGATCCTCATAGTTCAAATTAATTGCTCCTTCCACTCTGCAACCACAGCATTTTGTTGATACTTTAAGCACAGCACTTTTTATTTCTGTCTTGCAGTATAATTAGTTGGCTGTGTATCTCTCTCTCTCCCACCACATTAACTCCCTAAGAACAAGTATGATAGCTCATTAATACCTATAGCCTCACATTGCCAACAATGAAGTTTGCATAAACTATACAACAGTAGAGTAATGCCTGTTCATTTGTAAAACAGAGTGAGTGGAAAGTGAAATTCATGCATAGCTTTGCTTGAATTTTCAGGAAAGAGTCCTAGAATAGATGGCACTCAGTTAGAATCAGAGGTAGGATTCTGTGAAAAAAGAAAATTAATGAGAGAAACACAATTTGAAATTGTAATTTCAAGTCTCTTAGAATAAACTACCAAGTGGGCATCCCCGGTGGCGCAGCGGTTGAGCACTGGGTTACGAAGCTGCCCACAGCCTCTGCAGCGCCGGTTCGATCCCCGGCCACTGCCGAGGGTCCCACATGGCGCACAGACCTCTCCTGCAGCGCCCACTGCTCCCCTCAGCAGTGTATTTCGTCAGTCTGCCTGTTCTGTTCCCCGCTCTGGCTCTGGTGAATTCTCTCACCCTCCCGTGCTTCTGACTGTACCCAGTGCTTGTATAAATAAATAAATAAATCTTAAAAAAAAAAAAAAGAATAAACTAGTGAAGTACTTTTGAAACAAATCGTTTCCATTTTATACATACAATTTCTCTGAAGATGTATAGAGGCCCCCTACTGTAGTCCTGGTTTTGCTCTAGGCACCGGAAAAGCAAAAATGAAAGAGATACAGCTTTGCATCTGTCTTTGCTCAAAGATATAGGAAAGTAAATGTTGATATTAAATTAATCCTATTTTTTGAGAAAGCAGATATTTTGTTAACTCAAGCAACATAGCAACAAAGCTGTGTTTTCATTACATTTCTCAAACTGTTCAAGTATTTGAACACCAAGAATTTTCAGAGCAATGATATCCTAAAGTAACAAAATATATAATTGTGCAATAAATGCATATGTTTTCATCTAACCAAGTGTGGTAACTGAATATAACAATATATTGAATTGGAAGGCAAAACTGAGAAAAAACTTAAACATTTCTATGATTTGAAAAGGGGCACTGTGGTTTTATCAGTAGATAAAGGATCTAACAAACTGAATATTGAGAATCAGTGCTTGAAACTATTCTCAAGTTCAATCTTTTTATGCAGATTCTTATGGGTCTTTCCAAGAGTTAATCACTTTGAGCCTTTTAGTCATGTAGCAACTTCTTCTCTTTGAAACCTAGTGTCCATTTCAAAATCACATTTTGGGGCTGTCATTTGTCACAGGACTTTCACTAGGGAGCCACTTTTCTAGACAATCACTCTGAATTAGGCTACCAAACTCCTTTATGTTCCCACTCTGAGAGAATACTGCATTTTATTCCACTTGGCGCTTCAGAACTTTTTGTCAAAGTCACCTTGTTATTGAACACTTGCATCCATGTATAGAACCGATAAAATGTAGTCATAAAATCATTGCATGAAAGGAGTACTGAACATCCAGTAAACATTTATTGATTTCTTCCTTAAAGAAAGAAATAAACAAGGTTAGGTGGGAAATTAACAATTATTGAGTACCTATTATACGCCAAACACTATGTTAGGCAACTTTACAAATGTTATTTTATTTAAACTTTGTGATATTCTTGCAATATATACTTAATATTTTTTTCCTTTTTTCTTTTTACTGGTGATGGAACTAAACAAGTATCTTGCCTAACTTCACAAAACTTGTACTTTGTGTAATATAACAATGTCATGCATGGTCTCTGCTAAGACTTTATACCCATTACTTCATTTAATTCTTTTTGAAATCCTATGATGTGGTAATATTATGGTCATCATTTTATGACCATCAGTTTATGAAGAAACTGAGGCTTAAACAAATAATTTGTCCAAGATAACAAGGCAAAAAAGTAGCAAAGCTGGAATTCAGAACTCACATTCCTGTATGTATTCAATAATATAAAATCCTTTGTAGATTAACATGCTAAAACCACTGTAAATTCTAATCCAGTTTAGGAATTGAGATGTATAAAAAGTGAGCAAACAAGAAAGTATACACTAGGTCAAAGCACCTTAGAACTTGGAGTCAGAATGTGGGTTCAGGCCTCAGTTCTCTCATTTTAAAGCCTATAATCTTGGAGAAACTCTATAACAAGCTCAAAAGTAGTAATATTGTTCATCTCATAGAATGGTTTTAAGGTTAACATAAGATAATGTGAAAGATGTATGTAAATTATACAAACATTATGCACATGACTGATCATAAATATTAATATTCAGTGAGACTACTGTGGCAAATTCCCTGCAAATTGAGGGAGGTAGGATAGGAGTTCATAGAAGAAACAGAACACTATAACTGTAAACCAGATTCAAGCAAAATTACCCACATCATGGCCTTTCATATTTGCATCTCATTTTATATTTAAGCTGATATTCTGTAACCATTTTGATTGTTTCTAGAAAGTTCTTATGTCTAAATTCATCCTAGAGGGAGCAATTCCATATCAATATTTTTCAATACTTTAATATCAGTTGTTAAATACAGTGATCATATGTGTGTGTGTGGTTGTTATCACTTTGAAAAAGCATTTTCTGTTTTTATTCTGTATTTTGATTAGTCATATCTAATTTCAACTACAGAACTCTCCTCTAACAAGACCTGGTTGTTTGGCAGAGTCTGAGTCCAATTTTAATACCATAAAAGACTCTTTCCCATATCCGAGCAGGATAACTAATATCTATCATAAGGTGAACCTCTTGGACTGTTTGAATGCTCGAATTCCCAGAATCACATATTTCATTTATATAGCTTTAAAACTCTACCCTAGAAAAGATGTACATTTTAATTAAAAATGGAATAAAATAAATGGCTAAAGGAAGTTGTCTATACACACAGGTGCACATGCACATCCACTGACAGTCCTCTACTCATAATGGTTTCATGTATAATTTTTGGCTTTTTGATGGTGTGAAAGCAATATACAGTTGACAGAAACCATACTTTAGATTTCGTATTTTGATCTTTGAGTTTTCCCCAGGCTAGTAATGTGCTTTAATACTCTCTTGTGATGCTGGGCAGGGGCAGTGAGTCTCAGCACTCCATTCACATGATCATGTGGGTTAATGACTGATACTCTACAGACTGCTTTTTAATATGACAGTTTTTAATAAATTACATGTGATAGTCAACAATTTATTATAATAGGCTTTGTGTTAGATAATTTTGCTCATTTGTAGGCTAATCTAAGCATTTGAGCACATTTAAGGTAGGATAGGCTAAGCTACGATGTTCAGTCAGTTAGCTATTTTAAATGCATTTTCAACTTACGATATTTTCAACTAAGGATGTGCTGTTTATCAGGACATAACCCTATTGTTAAGCAGAGGAAGATCTGTACATATGCAGGTACACACACACACACGCATATATATATATATATATATATATATATATATATATATAAAGAGGAGTGAGTGGAAGAAAAGAAGCTAGGGAGGTGTTAGGGGAGAGAGAGAGGAAGGGGAGAAGGGTAAGGGGGAGGGGAGGAGGAGGAGAATATGAGAGCTGTGAGAGTGTAAGGTTGGAAACTCATCAGACAAGTTGCCTCAGAATCAAGGGAGGGTGGTGGGCAGTCACGGCACTGTGTGTGAGTTTCCATCACCAATTGGGATGTCAGAGGTATAATTTGAAGACAAAAGTATCTCTGGAAGTGATTACACATAATGGGACAACTCTAAGGTCAGAGCCCAATACCTGGGTATGAATGCAGTCCCTAACATGTCCATGGGTGCTTTCCTCTTGGGGTGTTTCAGTTTCCAGTAATAAATGGAGACGAATTTCTACACACTTCAAATACTTACTTTGAGGCTCAAGTGAGATCATGTATGTGAAACATTTGCTTATCAGAAAGGGCTATGTGAATTCTTACTTTACCTACTCTTAGTTGGTCCATTCATTTATTTTAGATTTATGTTACTTAATATACTTAGGACATCACCCTGGTGATCTCAATAGTCATCAGTCAAGGGTATAAAGGCTAGAAAATGAAAATGAGAAAAATCATATACATGAATCACATGTGTGAAACAAAAACGCTACCAATGAAGTTATTGTGCAGGTTCAGTTCAAAATAGAGTGCTTAAATATAGTTCAGGTGACACGGTAGATGGGAAGATGGGAAAAAGATGGCTTTGGAAGAGGTGGCATTTGAGTGAGCACTATTACAGCTTGAATTGAGTCCCCAAAATTCATAGGTTGAAGTTCTAACCCTGCAGTATTTCAGAATGTGACCAAATTTGGAATTGGATTTTCACAGATATAGTTAAGTTAAAATAAGGTCGTAGTGGAGTAGGGTGGTCCCCTAACCTTACATAACTGCTCTCTTTATAAAAAGGGGAAATTTATACATAAACACACCTGTGTGCACACAGAGAGAGAATGCCATGTGAAGACTGGCATTATCCAGCTATAAACCAGGGAACTATAAAAGCCAGGAGCAAAGCCTCCACAGTCCCTTCAGAAAGAGCATGTTTGCTGTCACCTTAATCTTAATCTCCAACTTCCAGAACTATAAGACTATAAATTTCACACTCTTCATGCCGCTCAGTTTATGGTACTTTTAAAGATAGTGCTTAGAAATGAATGCAGTTGGTTATATGGAATGTAAGAAAGACAGCTTATGTATACAAATGTATGTTGCTAATAATTTATTATTATTCAACTAGTATAAATACAGTCATAATGTGATAATATATTTATTGTAATAGTAGACACCTAGCTCAGTGTTTGGCCATATAGGAGACGCCAAAAATATTTGTCAGCGCAATAAATTGTTTTAAGAAATAAAAAGATCTAGAAAAAAGGGTTGAATTGATATTAAATATATATTTTTATCCGTTGCATACCTTTCCCTTTGGACCAATCTACTTTTAAAAAATCAGGAAAACCGTCACTTTTGTGAGAAATGCTGCCACTTCACCTTTTTTTACTTAAAGAAATTTTGTCGAGGAAAGGGGCAATAAAATGAAATTCAAACTTGTAAAAATCAAAGTTCTGAGACAAACTACACTTCAAAAGATTGAAAGCTGTGATCCCAAGAGAGCACACTGCACAATAAACACTTCTCACAGAATTTAGTGCTCCCAAACACGGTGCTCTGATGAAAAGCCCTAAAGACCAAAGGCCTCTATTTCTCTGAGGCAGGAGCAGCAGTAGGCAAATTAATATTGGAAGTGCACTCTTAAATCAAGTTGTTGCAAGTTACTCATAGGAAGACAACTTACAAAATGCAGAGAGAGCATTTGCAATCATCGTCTAGACGAAATGCTGTCAGAGAAAATGGATCTTAATTTACTGAACACACTTTGGTGTATAATTTTCAAGATTAATTTTTGCCAATGTCTGAAAAAACACAAAGTCCTCTAAAGACAAGCTTTAGAATGCATTCACCAGGGCCTCCCTGGTGGCGCAAGGGTTAAGGCGCAACCTATGAAGCTATCTGCAGTCACTCCAGTGCAGTTTGATCCCTGGCCAGCCAAGGAGCAACCCACATGGTGCAGCAGACCTCTCCTGACTCACGCGCTGCTCCCCTCAGCAATGTACTTCTGTCCATCTGCTTATTCTGTTCCCCACTCTGTCTCTGGTGAATCCTCTCAACCCCCGCACCTCTCGCCTGTACCCCAGCTCTTGTATGCATAAATAAATAAATCTGAAAAAAAAAAAATAAAGTGCATTCACCAATAAGTAAAGGAGTTGTGCATGTCCCGAGTAACTGGTAGGGGGTGCTAATTTTTGGGTTTATGTCCACTACAAGTGTGTGTGGGAGGGGAGGGGATAATTTAGCTCATCCACCTACTGAGAAAACATGATTTGGCTTACATGTTTACCAAGAACAGTGCTAAATCTTGGGGAGTAAATCAGGGTTTCAATTAAGGGGAAAATGATATGAATCTATGATAATAATTGGAGGCATGACCTAGGTGAATTACTCAATTTCTCTGGTTTCAGTGTCTTCACCTATGAAATTAAAAGATTGAATCACATGATCTTTAAAGTCCCGGTACTTAATTTTAAAAGTGGAGAGGGAAAAACATTAAAATACTGATACTCTGAGCTCTACAGAAAAATAACAGATGCTCTGCACTAAGCAAAATTACTGCATCATACGCCCACTGTGCATAACATGTCTATGGACATTGTAAATACTTTGAAAATAATGATGAATGAAATCATCACAAGGGTCAACTAATGATCTGTCAGTGAAACATCTGTGTACCTGCCACATGCTGAGCCCTATACTACCTGCTTCTCTTGTTGGATTACCAGTAGGAATTATGCATTTGATTATGGCAAATAGATTATTTCAAAACAGTATAATTCTTTTTTGTTTTTGTTATATTCTCTTTTATTGAAGTACCATTCCATTTCAGCATTGTATGTTTCAGGTGTGCATCATTAGAAATCAAAACTTGTATGTACTGTTTTAAATTAATCGCCTTTTGGCTAAGATCATGTTTGAATTCATCATTAAGATTCAAATTCTAGGGCCTCTCTGGCGGTGCAGCAGGTTGAGCGCCATGCTATGAAGCTGTCTGCAGCCTCTGCAGCTCGGGTTCAATTCCTGGCCAGCCAGGGAGAAACCCACTTGGCACGGTCTGTCTGCCTATTCTGCTCCCTGCTCTATCTCTGGTGAATTCTCTCACCCTTCTGTGCCTCTGGTCTGTACCCCAGCTCTTGTGTAAATAAATATTTTTTTTTTTTTTAAAAAACTCAAATTCTATCCTTCACTAGACAGTTGATTCTTTTTACCTGATTTACTAAGTGATTAGTTCCCTTCTGCTAATCACTAATTTGGTCCTATAGACTAAATGTTATTTTTGTTTTTTAGTTCATCCATTTGCTTGGTTTCTCTATATACCACACAGTAGTGAAATCATATGGTATTTGGTTTTTATCTCTCTGACTAATTCCACTTAGCATAATACCCTCTTGGTCCACCCGTGTTGTTGAAAACAGTGGTACTCCATCTTTTTTTTTTTTTTTTTAATAGCTGAGGAGTCCATTATGTATATATATGCCACTGTCTTTATTCAGTCATCTGTAGATGGAAACTCAGATTGCTTCCAACACTTGACTTTTGTAATTAATGTTGCAATAAACATGGAGGGGGTGCAAATATCATATCAAATTAGTTTTTTGTATTTTTCAGGTAAATACCCAGAAGTGGGAAAACTGAATCACATGACATTTCTATTTTTACTGTTTGAGGAATCTCCATACTGCTTTATACAAACAGCTATACCAATTTACAATTCCACCAACAGTTTACAGGGGTTTCCTTCTCTCCACACCTTTTTCATCTCTTGTTTTTTGTCTTTTGAAAGATAGTCATTTTGGCGGATGCGAGGTGACATCTCGCACCCGTTGGTTTGCAAAACAACAGCTAGTAATAAGATTTGCAAAACAACTCCAGTAATAAGAGTTGATGAACATTTCTCATATGGCTATTGGTCACATGTTTGTCTTCTTTGGAGAAGTATTTATTCAGACCCTCTGCCCATTTTTTAATTAGTTCTGTTGTTGATGAGTTGTATGGGATCTCTATGTATTTCTCATACAAACCCTTTGCCAGATGTATGATGTGCAAATACCTTCTCACATTCAGTAATGTCTTTTCTTTTTTTTTTTTTATAGAGGCATGTTTTTATTTATTTATTTATTTGTTTGTATGTTTGTTTGTTTTGTTTATACAAGCACTGGGTACAGTCAGAAGCGTGGGAGGGTGAGAGAATTCACCAGAGCCAGAGCGGGGAGCAGAGCAGGCAGAAGGACCGAAGTACACTGCTGAGGGGAGCAGCGGGCGGCAGGAGAGGTCTGCGCGCCATGTGGGACCCTCCTCTGGGGACCCTCCATGTGGGCCGGGGAGCAGCCGGGGATCGAACCGGCACCGCAGAGGCCACGGGTGGCTTCGCAACCCAGCGCTCAACCGCTGCGCCACCGGGGAGGCCCAGTAATGTCTTTTCATTGTGATGACAGTTTCTTTCTCTGTGCAGAAACTGTCTATGTTTTTGTAGTCTCTTTTGGTGATTTTTGCTTTTGTTTAACATAATGTTATAGTTTAGTCCCCAACCATCACTGAAGTCAATATTGTGGAGTGCTTTGTCTATCTTTTCTTCTATGTATCTTATGGTCTCAAGTCTGATAGCCATGTTTTTTATCCTGTTTGAATTAAATTTTGTGTGTGGTGTAACACAGTTCTCTAGTTTCATTATTTTGCATGTCCAGCTTTCCAAGCACCATTTGTTGAAGAGATTTTCTTTGCTCCATTGTATGCTCTTGACTCCTTTGTCATATATTAGATGTCCAGATATGTGTAGGTTTGTTTCTAGGCTCCCAATTTTGTTCCATTGATGTTTTTATTTTTATTCCAACACCATTTTTTTTTTTTTTTGTGGGACCCTTGCTGGCTGCCGGGGAACAAACCGGCACTGCAGAGGCTGCGGGCAGCCTCTCAGCCCAGCGCTCAACCGCTGCACCACCAGGGGAAGCCCAACACCATGTTGTTTTAATTACTATCACTCTGTAGTATAGTTTGAAGTCAGGGTGCATATTCTATTCTCTCCCTTTTCTGTCAGTATTGTTTTTGCTATTTGAAGTCTTTTGTAGTTCCAAATAAATTTAATTTTTTTTCTCTTTCTGTGAAGAATACTGTTAAGATTTTGATTGGGATTACTTGGAACCTATATATCATTTTGGGTACTATAGCTATTTTAACAATGTTAATTCTTCCAATCCATGAGCATAGAATATTTTTTCCTTTTTTGTGTCTTCTTTTATTAAAGGAGTACAGTTCAAATTTATTTGTTTATTCATCCAGTCATTCATTTCCCTATACATTGATTGAAACTCTGTGTCAAGCACAGCATAGGTACTGATAAACCATGACAAAAGCAGACAGACCTTAATCTCATGAAGTTTACAATCGACTATGGGTGAGATAAATAAACAAAAAAAAAACCCAGAGTATTACTATGTTGTAAAATAAGAACAGTGATGAGGTAGATTTAAGGAAGAGCATACAAGGACTCCTAACCCAAATTGGAATATCAAGAAAGGAAGGTGTGATTATTTTTTTTTAATTTTTTTTTTATTTATAGAGGCATGTTTTATTTATTTATTTGTTTGTTTTGTTTATACAAGCACTGGGTACAGTCAGAAGCGCAGGAGGGTGAGAGAATTCACCAGAGCCAGAGCGGGGAGCAGAGCAGGCAGAAGGACCGAAGTACACTGCTGAGGGGAGCAGCGGGTGGCAGGAGAGGTCTGCACGCCATGTGGGACCCTCCTCCGGTGGCCGGGGAGGAGCTGGGGATCGAACCGGCGCCGCAGAGATCGCCGGCAGCTTCGCAACCCAGCGCTCAACGGCTGCGCCACCGGGGAGGCCCAGGAAGGTGTGATTTAAAACCATTATAGTGGCACTCAAATGATAACTAGATATTTGCCAAATGAAGACTAGGAAGAGAGGGTTTAAGCAGAGGAAATATTATGTGCAAAGGTCTGGAAGTGCCTGAGTTCACGATGGATTCCTGGAGTAAAGGTACTTTAGTCTGCATGGCTAATACAACAAAAAGAAGTCCCTCTGGAGATGTAAGCTGGTCTGGATCACAGTAGTCATGTTGGGCATCAATTGGCCATGCTAAAGTCACTGGGAGATATAGAAAATTTTAAGTAGAGGATGTAATATGAGGAGATGTGAATTTATGGAAGTTTACCCATGCCCTGAGGTTCTCATTAAGGTAGTCTTTTGAATTATCTAAGCAGTTTTAAAAATCCAAAGCCCAATCCCAATGCAGAGAAATTATTTTAAGATCTCTGGAAATAGAAGTTAGGAACCAGTGATTTTTTTTCAAGCTCATCAGGTGATTTCATCATGTAACCAAGATTCAGAACCACTGGATTGAAAGGAGAAAGGACAGGCTAGGAGGTGACTGAAGTAATAAACTTTACAGGTGGTCATGGCCTATATGTATATATCCTAGAAAAGTATCAGAGGTATAAGAATCTATTCAATGAATATGGAGAAAAACTTCAGAATGAATATCAACACAATTCAGAAATCTCTTATTGTATGTTTTTGATTTCAAAAGCAATGTTGTTATTTTAAATATTAAAAAATGAAAATAATACAAAAAGCCTGGAGAAAACATTAAAACTGAACACAAACAAAACAAGTGAATCTAACCAAATATATAACCCAACCACAAGAGAAAACAACACCAAAAACAAATGCAAAGAATGTTTGTATATGATACATTTATTATATAGCCTCAATTTGAGGACAAAAGGAACTACAAAGGAATCTTGAATTCTAATAGATTTCTTGATTATGGTGGCATGGGTATAGTTACTTTGGAAGTATTTTGTGCATATTGAAGGGTTGCACAAATAAACTAAGATGGATTTTGTTAGTAGTAAGGGTTTTCATCACATTAGAAAGAAACTACAGACATGGGATGGGAGAAGGCAAGGAAGAACCCCCTGGTGCTGAATTGGAATTAGAAAGCATCAGAATAAACTCTGTGTCTGTTTCTCTCTCTCTCTCTCTCTCTCTCTCTCTCTCTCACACACACACACACACACACACACACACACTTTGCTAGTTGACTGCTGAGACACCTCATTTGAAATGAAAACACCGGGAGCCCAGTTTTACATTTCTAAATACCTTCATTTTCCTTCATCCCCATCTAGAGTAGTAGTATTGCCAGATAAACATGGGATGTCTTGATGTATCAGAAAGCAAGAAAATGTTTTGAAAATGACAGGCATATCCAAATGAAATAAGAAAAAGCATAAAGGCGCTCCCATTGGCCACTTGGTGTCAATTTGAATATCAAAATGAATAATGACAGGATGGGTAAAATAGAGGACTTTAAAAAAATCAGCCTTGAATCTGTACTGGCGTGTGTGTGTGTGTGTGTGTGTGTGTGTGTGTGTGTGTGTGTGAACAAAGTGGAAGGCAGGAAAGAAGGGAGGAAAAAAAATGAGGTAAACCTTGATAGATTTATGAAATCACTACTTTACAACTAGTTTCAGCAGTAATTGATTCAGGGAAGAATCATAAATTGATGAAAATTTCTTAAAAGAAAGATATTTGTATAATTTCAATATATCTTCCACACAGATTACTTATAATTATAAAAGGAAAGTGTAATGTGCAATGGAGCAAGTAATTGAAGGTGATAGCACCAACTATGGAGCAAACTGACTTCATGTGCATCCCAGTGAGATGCACATAGAACCCAACATCATGTCTGCAATATCTCTGCCAAAATGCATACCCGAATCTAATCATGAATAGACAAGGACAAATCCAAATTGACTGAATTTTATAAAATAGCTAACTATCCTCTTCAAAAAAAAAAATCAATGCCATGAAAAACAAAGAATAGTTGAGACTGAAGATGCAAGGCATCCAAATGCAATTCTTGACAGAAGAATGGCTCCTGCATTGGGCTTGAGGGTAAGGGAAGAGTTTTGGGAAGATAGTTAACATTTTGAATATGAATTGTATATTAGATAATAGTATTGAATCAACGTAAAATTTTCTGAATTTGATAATTGCCCTGTGGTTATGTAAAAGAATGTATTGTTTTTCAGAGATACAGGGTGACATATTTAAGATAAGGATTGTGATGTATGCCACATTCAGAACTGGCTCCAGAAAATTATCATTTATAATAAGTACAAGTATACAAATATATACATATGTATATAATTACACTGTTCTTGCAGTTCTTCTGCAGTTGCAATTTTTTTTCAAGCTAAAATTATAAGTGTAAATTTTAAGATTTGAAATGCCCAGTGGCATGTGTGAAGACAACTTTAGCAGGAAGTTATTGACTCTGGGGTCACTTCAGTTTTTACATGTGGGGTTCACCCATCATTCCCCAGAACTCCCCTTCCCCCACTTACCTAGGTGCCATGACTGTGCCCACTTTCCAAAGCAATGTGCAGCTCATTAATACCAGTTAATCATTTCCACATAATCACTTGTAACAGTGAGGAATAGGTATTTGAACCTTTACAGTCCTTGGTCATTTTTCTTAGGTCTAGTATACATAAATTCCTTCTAATTCCTGGGGTTACTGTGGCAAAGATGGTTCTACAAAACATTAACTATACTGTTTGAGGCATTACTGAATATTGAAAACGGTAAACAAACTGTGTGCAAATAATTTGGGTTTCCTTCCCTTTTTCTTCCTTGCTATCACAACCCCCCACTTCACACAGAATACTGTGCCCAACACCAGACTAGACACTTCACTTTCCCAGATTTTCTTAAAGGCAGAAATGACTATGTGACACAATTGTGTCCAATGAAACTGTAAGTGGGAGACTATTGGGGGCCTTGGAATGACTTGTTTTATGTGATAAAATAGGAAAGATGATCCTTCTTCTCTACATTTTGCCCTGAATGTGGACATGATGACTGGAGTAGCTGAGGGAACACTACAAAAATCTCAGAAAGTTGATACTGAATCATTTAATATCAGCAACTGTCTTTTTCTGGAAGATCTATGTATGTGGAGAGACAGATTCCTATTTACTTAAATACTACTTTTAGATTTGTTACCTGAAACCTAATATATTCTTAACACATACAAACAATAGGAAGACAGTATTTATCATTAGAGAATATACGAAAGTATAATCAACAAGTGCAGTTTAGACTTGTCAGACTTAGATGTTGAGTACCAGTGAAATGGGATATCCAATTGAGAAGGGTCTAGTGAGAATTGTTTACTTAGATGTTTTAAATGTAGGGAGGTTGAAAGGAAGAGAAAGATTGTGGAAAGGGAAATCATTTCCATTATTTTTATGTTTTTTTTTTTTTTTTTAATTTTGAACATGCAAGAAAGCAAACTGGTAAGAACTGCTCATTTGTGCTTTGCCTGTTACCTGGGAAATTTATCTGTTGAATGTATGCTTTAATCTTAGGTAGGAAAAAAAATAACAAAACTGTCTTTTAATAATTACAGGTGGAATTTTAGGACTTCTTTTATTCTAAATTATGAGAAAATTATGATTTTTCAGGAGAGTCCTGTAGCTGATAATTCTGCAGACCAGCAGAAACAACAAAAAGCTAGTTACATGGCCCACCTTCAGTTTTGTGGTAACTTATCAGCAAAAACAGGAGGGGACATAGATTGGAGGAAATGCAGAAATTAAGAGAATATAGTATTTTGGCATTAGGAAAATAAATATGAGTGCCTAAACATTAGAATTCCACAAAAAGATCTATCCAAACAGTTCCATTAGGCAATATAGGTCAGGCTATTTCAGTTACAAAAAAACAAACTCAGTCAGGTAGCCAAATAATGGGTCTTTGTTACATACTGTCATTAAAAAGAGAGACAGGGTTGGGATAGGGGGGAAAGACAGCAAGGGGAGAGAAGATGGAAGAGGAGTGAGTGAGAAAGAGATTGGATGATCAGAAGAAATTACAAGCAATGCAGCCAAGTATAATGTAGTACTAGAAAATCATTCTGAAACCAATTATCTCAGCAGCAGTCCATTGAATTTTCAACTAAATGTAACTCCAAAACAACTCTCCAGCTGTATCTTTTTGTGTTTCTATGTTATCTTTCACTACAAACTGACAGCTTATTCTCTCACCAATTTTCTCTCTCATCCTCACTCATGATTTCTGCTTCCTCCTGATGTCGGCTCATGCATGTGCCTTCTGCTTGATCGCCTGCCTCATTGTATTCTTTCAGTTTCCTCTCCCACTGCCAACCAATTTTTAGAATTACCCAGCTTAAAATTTAGAGCATGACTCTGAAAAGCCCCAGCTCACGATGGCTGATCACAGCCATGTTGCAGACTTTCTATAAAAGACCATCCACCAGCAATGGGTAAGGGTTAATGTCCCTACCCTGTTGTGCCACCATCCCAGGCCAGGTAGGTTCATTGTTGATTAGTGCATATGGAAAGAGGATTCTGGAGCTTTCAGTATTTCTAAAATGCCTTTAATGCTAAATCAGGGGATCTGAGACAGGCAGACCAGCAGACAGTGAGGCAGCGGTTGAGCACCCGAGCCTCAGTGACACCATGAATGCCACAGTTCAAGAGCTCCTTTTATCCCTTCTCTCCCCTCCAGATCCAAGATGCCCATGCTCTCTGGGCCCAGGTGTTCATAGTCTTAGGTGTGAGTACCCCACACTCATACCTCTTGGCCCCAGGTATCCATGCAAGTATGACAACCTAGTAGAAATGCAAGACCACTGGTGCCAGTGGCTGTAGAGGTCAGTGGCAGGAGGGCGGGAAAAAGCCTGGGACACTTCATTTTCTCTGCATACCCATTCCAAACAGTGTAATTAGGAAGGGTTACAAAGAAATAGTCCCTTCCTTTTCCTTCTGCAAGGACCACTAGTCTGGCGGTTTCCTTCAGAAGGGAAGTGGAGTTAACCAAAGTAACCCATCTAGCACTTGTGAGTACCATCAAAAAAAGGATAAAGATAAGAAATATGAAGGTATATTGGTATAAAGACAATAACTTCCTATGCACACTCACAAACCAGACCCTGTGGGATAAAATTGATTAAAATGAGGCATTAAATAAGTATGTAACTGATTTGATTTCAGAAGATATGACTGTTTCCCTTCAGTGGTATCAAATGACTAGGTTTATTTTCTTAAAGACCTTAGTAACAGATGCTTGAAAAAGCTTAGCTCTTTTGCTTGGAATGTAAATGTCAAAATGTCAGTCATAACCCCACAAAAAATTTTTTAAAATGATTTATTTATTTATGTATACAAGAACTGGGGTACAGACCAGGAGTGTGGGGGGGTGAGAGGATTTACCAGAGACAGAGTGGGGAACAGAACAGGCAGATCAACTGAAATACACTGCTGAGGGGAGCAGCCGGCGAGTCAGGAGAGAGGTCTGCTGCACCATGTGGGCAGCTCCCTGGCCAGGGATGGAACTCGTGCTGCAATGGCTGCAGATAGCTTCATAGGATTCGTCCCAACCCCTTACGCCACCAGGCAGGCCTCCCCACAAAATTTTTTTGAGGAAAGCTTAAGAGAAAAGAGAAATGCATAAACATTGTAAAGAGGCCAAATATAAATGCCAATCAAGAAAGTGGGTGAAATAGATCAGTATTCAGACAATTTTCCTCCACAGAAATCTAAATTTCATTGGAATTTAATCGATGTAATTTCATTTTTAAATTCTACTTAGCATACTGTTCTGTTGATAATTTGTAGTTTTCCAGGCACTGCGCCCAGGTGAAAAAACATCCTTGCTGAAGTACTGTTTCCTCTCGTATTTAGCATCTTCATAAAGCAGTGATTAATATCTTAATTTACTGCTCACTGAAAGTCTAGTATATTTATAAAGCAATGTTATTTTGAATTGTCCTCCAGACCATTTCCCCATTCCCCAACCTCCGCTTTTATAATTCTAATAACTGAAATACATAGTATGAAAAATTCATTTTACATTGTTGTGTTATGAGCTGCTCCCTCCTTCCTTTTTACATTAATAAGTAAAGCTATATAGCGTAGGTATTTCTTAAGGTATTTGAGGATTTAATATTTTTTTTCAGTATTTTCTTCCCTGATATTTTCTCTGCTGCTCTGAAAGAAAAAAATGTCTTCGGGCCTCCCCTGGTGGTGCAGGTGGTTAAGCGCCGTGCTGTGAAGCTGTCTGCAGCCTCTGCAGCGCGGTTTGATCCCAGCCGACCGGGCGAGGGTCCCACAAGGCACCGCAGACCTCTCCTGTCTCACCCGCTGCTCCCCTCAGCAGTGTATTTCGTCAGTCTGCCTGTTCTGGTCCCCGTTCTGTCTCTGGTGAATCCTCTCACCCTCCCGCGCCTCTGGACTGTACCCCGGTTCTTGCATAAATAAATAAATAAATCTAAAAAAAAAGACTAAAAAAAAGGTCTTCATTAAACAACTCTAATCACTTCTTGATTTTCTCTATAGATTTTCTATACTTATTAAAGGTAGATTTTCTATCCTTAAAACTTTTAACATTTACTACATCAAACTACATTTAATATTACTAAGCAGTAGTCACTGGGTGATTTCTTCAGTATTAATGGAGCACCTACTAATTATTTAGCACTTTGTTCTTGGCTGTTTGGCCAGATAATATGCTGTCTTTCCTCTTCTGGTCTCAGAATGTTTTTCTGTGTATGTTGTAGGAAGAAGATGGCATTCTAAACATCGTAATGTCAGTAAAATAAATTAACAAATATCATTTGCTAGTCTTTTTCAATTTCCTTCTAAAACGTACTATATATGTGTGTGTATATATATAATTAAAATATACACGTGGGCCTCCCTGGTGGTGCAAGGGGTTAAGATGCATCCTGTGGAGCAATCCGCAGCCACTGCAGCATGAGTTCAATACCAGGCCAGGGAGCCATCCACATGGCACAGCAGACCTCTCCTGACTCGCCCACTGCTCCCCTCAGCAGTGCATTTCAGTCAATCTGCCTGTTCTGTTCCCCACTCCGTCTCTGGTGAATCCTCTCACCCCCCATACCCCTGGTCTGTACCCCAGTTCTTGTATGCATAAATAAATATTTAAAAAAAACAGGGCCGCCCTGGTGGCACAAGGGGTTGGGATGCAATCTAGGAAGCGGTCCACAGCCACTGTGGCACAAGTTTGAACCCTGGCCAGGGAGATACCCACATGGCGCAGCAGACTCTCCTGACTCACCCACTGCTCCCCTCAGCAGTGTATTTTGGTCAATCTGCCTGTTCTGTTTCCTACTCTGTCCCTGGTGAATCCTCTCACCTCCTCACACCTCTGGCCTGTATCCCAGTTCTTGTACACATAAATAGATAAATCTTAAAAAAAATTAAAAATAAAATATACATGTGATGATGACTATATACAGGTGAAATATGTGTATTTTATCTACAGAATTTGGTTCTCATGGGGAAAGGGGATCTGAAATACACCATTTATTTGCCAAATTAAAGAAAAAGGCATTTTATATTCAGAACTAAAATAACTGTCATAATTTACTTTAATAGTGATATCACAACCACATTTCAAACAGTGGAATAAATCATATATGAATTAATTCTAAGTTCAGATTTTTTTAATTTGTCAGTTCTAGGTTGTTTTGTTGTTTCCTTCCCTGTACAAGCATTGACAACAGATTTAAGGCTATCTCCTTGCAGTTTGTGATAGTTAGTGTTATGTGTCAACAAGGCTGGGCCAGGGGGTTGCATAGATAATTGCTCATGAATTATTCTGTTTCTGTGGGGGATGTTTTTGGATGAGATGAACATTTAAATCAGTAGACTGTATAAAGTAGATTGTCTCCATGGCATGGAAAAGTCCCATTCAATAAGCTTAAGTTTTGACTAGATCAAAGAAGCCTCACCTTCCCTTGAGTAAGAGAGAATTCTTTCCTACTTGTGGTCCTTGAACTGGGATAGCGGCTTTTTCACCTGCCCTCAGACTGGAACTGTGTTATCAGCTCTCCTATTTCCAAGGCCTTCAGATTTAACTAGGGCTCCTGGGTCTCCCGTTTGACAACATTTAGTAGATCTTAGGATTTTCTAATCATTTGAAATTATTCCTTATACCAAGTCTCTTTATATACATAATCTCCTATGGTTCTGTTTCTCTAGTGAACCCTAACTGACACAAAATCCTACTGCCTATTCTCCATGCCATCTTCTGATGGGGAGTAAGCAGGGAGGGTGTCAATAGAAAAATACAATAATGGCAGTCTCCTTTCAAGATAGTAAAAGGGATGAGGGGAATACTATTTTTTCAGATCTCTTACATGCCCCCAAATTTAAAGAAGAAACTAACACTTAGGAAGTTTTCCCACAAGTTAATAGCAAGAGTACCAAAACCAGGAAAAAGAGAAATGAAGCTTGTTTCTTACTATGGTGTTACAGGAGAGAGAAGAGAGGAAAAGCTGGGAAGATCCAACAGCTTTCTGCTGAATCTGTCCACTCAAGGAGAAACACAGAGTGATGATTTATCTCTCAGTCTCATCTTTAAATTCATAGGTTTCAGAAAGCTTGGATTTTACAAATAAATCAGTAAATCTAGAAAAATAAATTCCTGGTTTGGAAAACAATAGTGGCTATCTAGTTTTTAATATCTTCCACATCCTAAATAAAATAATGAATTCAAAAAGGAAAATAAATTAAACCTTAGATGACTCATGTCTTCAATATTTCTAGGACATAGAGAACACTGCAGTCCTTATAGCACCTGTAATTAAAGAAGAAAATGTCAACAGAGCTCCCACTCTTCTCCTGCTGATGGCAAGCCTTAGAGTGAGGAGAGCAATTAAGTGTAAGCTTAAGAACATCTGTGAAAAGGAATAAAAAGAAATATGGGATTTAGAAAAGCAAAGGTAAAATTGCCCCTAAAAAGAGAAAGTGCAATATTAAAGGTCAAAATTTTGAGCAGAGATTGGTATTTGGTAGAGAGTTCATAGTACCAGTTACACAAAAAAGTCAGCTTTGGTGAAGCATTGCATCCAGAGAAGAATGAGACAGTAGAAGAAAATAATAGGAGGAAGTTAAGTACTTGGTGGTTAAAATAAGAAGGCACATTGAGCTTTCTCTTTCCTCAACATCAATACAATCTAAAGGTAAAAAAAAAGTTACAGAGAAAGTGTTTGAGGGGCTCCCTGGTGGCGCAGGCAGTTGAGCGCAGCGCATGTGGGGCTGTCAGCAGCCTCTGCAGCGCAGGTTCGATCCCAGCGGGCCAGGCAAATAACCACATGGCACGGCAGACCTCTCCTGCTTGCCCGCTGCTCCCCTCAGCAGTGTATTTCAGTCTGCCTGTTCTGTTCCCCACTCTGTCCCTGGTGAATCCTCTCATCCTCCAGCACATCTGGCCTGTACCTTTATCCCAGTTCTTGTATGCATTAATAAATAAATCTTAAAAAAAAAAAAGTTTGAATACAGGCAAAGAGGATCCAACATATGTTTAACTGATGTTCCAAAAGGACAAAAACAATGGGATAGAATTAACAGTAAGAAATTTAACTCAAGAAAACTTTCTAGAAATAAAGGAAGACCTAATCATAGATAAGGTCCATCAGGTACTGGGGAAAATTGACCTGGAATGATCAACTCTGATACATAGCCTAGTAGAGTCTGAAAAAAAAAAAAAAATTCCTCAGGGCTCCCAAGCAAAAGACACGATAATGTGAAGACAAGAGAGTTAAAATGACATTAGACTTCTAAAAATAAAATAAATAAAAAACAAGGTGTCAGTTAAACTACATTTTCAAGAACATTAAGGAAAGAAAATGTGAACCAAGAATATATATAGAGTCAAGATATCAAGACTACAGGAAAATAATGGTAAGAAATCAATAAATCAAAGATAACTATTTAAATGTATACTAATACTACAATAATATTATCAAGTAATACTATATAAATGTGTAATAGAAGTTACCAGAGAATGAGCTTCATCCAACAAATAGATGATTAAGAAAACTTAGGTTCAAGACAAATTGAGTTTATACTATATTCAATGATAAAGTAGAAAATGCAATTAAAATGAGAGGAGAGGAAAAGGAAATGTAGAAAAAAAAAAAACCTTCATTTAGATAATAGATGACTATTAAAGGATATGACTCCAAAGTTATATCCACATAGTAAATAAGAAAAAAAAATTTAAGTAAGAAAAAAAAGGGGACTTAAGATCCTATGAAGGTATTAATACAATGAAACTAGGATGAAAACATCAACCTTCCTATGAAGGTATTAATACAATGAAACTAGGATGAAAACATCAACCTTCCTAAACACCAAATGATTTTTTTTTAAAACAAAGAGAACAAACCAAATAGAAAAAAGATACACAGTAATTATAACATGAAACACAGCAATTACAAAATCACTATAATAGAATTAAGTTCAAACATAACAATCACACCAGTAAATGTGAAAGGGTTTAACTCAAGGCCAGAGGGCAAATTTCAAAAACCATTACACTAGGGGAAAAAAAAAAAAACACTTAATAAAAAAAAAAAAAAAGAACACTTAATAATGTTAAAATCCACATTTCATTTCACATTTAGGATGTAACAGGTATGGATATATGTAAGGTAAGTGATTTTTCAGGCTTTTCTGCTCTCCTGCCATTAGGATTGCCCTGCCTGATGGGATACCTGCATTTGTTACATTGTTGTAAGTTGTGTTGTTTACTTCTGTGGGCCATGGCAGCCATATTGATATATTGTTAAGAGAAGCAGAGGCAGGAGAAAGAAGAGAAAAAGCCAGAGAGAAGCCCAGAGTGAAGACTTGGCCAGGGCTTGGAGGCCTACTGGCCTCCTGGCCGCCCCGGCACCCGTGCCTGCTGTGTACCTGGTTGCTGCAATGCATGTAAAGGATCAATAAAAGCCTGAGAAAGCCACTGAGGGCTCCAGGACTCTCCTTTGCTCTGCTCTGCTCGAATCATACAGATCCTGCTCTGTGGCCTTCCTGGCACTACAATATATAATAAGAAAAAGTATAGCAACCACCTATATAAAACAAATACTATGAGAAAAGGGGAAACAGAAGAACTGCTGTTAGCTTTAACACAGCACAAGATAGATCAAGTGAACAACAAAAAGAGTAAGAACAGCACAACATAAATATTTTAGCTATATACTATTACATCCTAATAGACTAAATTAAATCTTCTCAAGTATAAAAGAAAATTTCACATGGATATGCAAAAAAAATTGATTCTCAGTGAACAAAGAAAATATCGGTAGGTACTTATTATGATCAATACATGTTGATTTACAATGCAATAAAAATAGGAAAAAAAATGCAACCAAAAAGGTTCTTCCACTTGGAAAGTAAAGACATTCTAATAAACTTAACTCTCAGCAAATTGAGAAATACACAGAAAGATTATGAATTTCTGAAAATAATAATAAATACATCTATGGAACACATTTTCAGCAATGACCAGAAAAAATATTTCATAGAACAAAAAGCCAAAATCAATAAAAAGTGAAGGCTAATTGTTACCAAGTGAAAGATAGAAGAACATCAACAAAAGCAAATGAAAAGAAAGCCCAATGTGGAAAATATCAGAGCAAAGAGCAATTAAAATATTTAAGAGAAAGAGGACAGAAAAACCGTAAATATATCAAATTAATAAGTAAAATCTGTGCAAAACAAAAACAGAATTTGCTAGTTTAATAAAGACAATAAAAGGAGAGAAATAAATATACAGGGAAAATAGCTATTGATACAAAAAAAAAATTAAACAAAATGATTTTGCTCACTTCAATGAAAATATCTGAAAACTAGAGGAGATCAATACTTTCTTCAAAAAATACAAATTGAAACAGACTGGCTGCTACAGAGACAGGAAATTAAAAAGACCAATTTGCCTAGAATAAAGTTAAGTAATTGCTCCACAAAAAGCACCAAACTCAGATGATTTCACAGTGGAACTGATAACCTTACATAAAAATTAAAAGTTTGCATGACTAAAAATATGAGCAAATTTAAAGCCCAAAAACTATAAAAATGGTCCTTAAACATGAAAGATATTTAACTTCACACACAGTATGAGAAATGAAAACTAAAGCTACAATGAGATACCATTTTTCACCCATTAGATTGACAAAATGTTAAAAGTGAAAACACATTGTTAGTGAATCTTCGGGTATCTAATACAGTCCTTGTGGAATGTGAATCACTACAACCTTTAAAAAAGAATTTATCAGTATCTTATAAAACTACAAATGTGCACGTCCTTTGATTCAGTTGTCCTACTTCTATGTATCTACCTGAAGGTATACTTCTGAAGGTATACCTCAAACACCACCGAATTACGTATGTAAATTTGACTGGATAAACTATGGTACCTATAACCTAGGCTGCTTGCTGAGTGGGAGAGAGAAATGGGGAGAAAGGAAAAGGGGGGGAGGAGAGAATGAAGAAGAGGGGAGGGAGGGCGGAGAAAGAGGAGGGGAGAGTTAGTTACATAGAGCGATTATTTCTAGAGAAGTGAGAAAGCGTCCATAAAAGCATGAATGTGAAACAGCCAGTAAGTACACAAAATGATATCTAAATTGTCATTTAGGAAATGCAAATTCAAATCACAAGATACCCTCTTTGCATTTACAAAAATGTCTGTAAGTGTTGGTGGGGATATGGAGAAGTAAGAAAACTCATACATTACTGGTGAGAATGTAGAATAGTACAGTCACCTTGAAAACGGTATGATGGTTTCTTTAAAAGTTATATATTAAATTTATCATACCAGCCATTAATCACAATCCTATCTACTCGAAACAACTAAAAATTGATGTTCATGAAGAATTTGCAGGTGAAATTTGACAGTATAAACATGCAACACAGACCAAAAGGAAGCACAAGTTGCCCATCAACTTTTGATTAGAAAAATACAGGAAAATCATATAATGGGATATTATTCAGCAGTGATAATATAGAAATGCTGATATATGCAATGGCATAGATGAGTAAAAACATTATAAAGTAAAAAGCATTATACTATGCAAAATTCAGACTGAAAATATTGCATTGAAATGAAAAAATCAGAAAAGGAAATTCCAGAGACAGAAAATAACTAGTGGTTGCCTAGGACTGGGAGGGCTTCCAACGGTGGGAACAAATATTAACTAACTGGGCATGACCGATATTACTGGAATGATGAAAATGTTCTAAAAATGAATTATGGCCAGGTTGCACAACTCACCAAATTGAACAAATAGGTGAATCTGAATTAAATTACACCTCAGTAACGTTACATTTTAAAGGACTTATATGTAAATGTTAGTGGAAAATAATGTTGTTTTTTTTTTTTAAAGATCATATATAGTGATCTAGATCCCTGGTGGTGCAGGTGTTAAAAGTCTCAGTGCTATCAAGCTACCCCCAGCCACTGTGGCATGAGTTCAATCACCGGCCAGGTAGCTAACCCACATGGCACAGCAGACCTGTCTTGCCCACTGCTGCCCCCTCAGCAGTGTATTTCAGTAGATCTACCTGTTCTGTTCCTCACTCTGGTGAATCCTCTCACTCCCTACCTCTGGCCTACACCCTAGTTTTTATATGCATAAATAAATAAAAATAAATCTTTAAAAAATCCTATTAGTGACTGTCACACCCTCCTTGTTTTAGCATGCAGTTTTGTGTTCCAACAAAATTCTCAGTCCTCAAGCAAAGTGGGATAGTTGATCTGCATGTATGCTTTTTGTATAAGAAAGGTGTATAAGAAAACACATTTACGACTTTTCTTCATAAAAAGAAACATGGGAGAAAGTAATTACAATCAGTGAAGTTGTATACCTTTGGGGAGGTGTGGAGGTGGTGCAAAAGGGATGAAAGTGAAACATCTCAGTATATAAGTTTTGGCATAGTTTCGGCTTTTAGAAGTATGTTAAGATTAAACCACAAGGATGGGCAGTGGGTGTGGGGGGAAATGTTAAAACTGGAAGAAAACTGAAACAAAAGAACCCAGTTTATTTCAAATAACAACATAATCACAATAAAGGAGAAAAAATCTAAATAGCTTAAGAACACAGAAAGTATATATCCTTTGTCATGGGCAAGATACAGATAGGGAGCAGCAGACTTTATACAGATTGCAAGCAATCTTGTAGCTTTTTAAGTATATTTTTATAGTGATATGGACAAAAGCAATTTGAAACTATTTTAGATCTATTATACAATTGAACAAGAAATTGATTGACTTTGGGGAGCTAGGATTCTGAAGGGAAATAGAAATATGAAAAGTGTAAGGCAAGAAAGAACCCTGTGAAGATGAACTGGAATTAGAATGGTGTGAATTCAAGATGTTTAAAATCAAAATAATGTGTATATGAGCTCATGCATATTTGTATATACATGTAAGTACGTATCATCCCCCAGGATTTCTTGAAGAAATTGCTGATTCCGGATGCTGGAACATCTTTTTAAAGAAAAGTGTAAGGATCAGCCCAGTAAGACGGCAGGCTGCAAAGGTACAAAGCTGGGTCTGCTTCCTCTATATAGCCACAAATAAATTGCATAAGAATAAAATTTGTAAATCCTGAAAAACAAATGATTACAGTATACAACAGGAGCAATGGCCCAGCCGAAAGGGTAAGAAAAACTTTAATTGGACTGTGTTTGCAGTGATACGGAGGCAGGGTGACAGCCATATTATAGGGCTTGATTCAGGCAAATACCCACATCAGACTATTTTGTAGAGACTAGACGCTGTGTGGTTAAGGGGGTACAGCATTGGCACCCAAAATTGACGGTACACACTGAAGAACTATAAAATCAGGAGCAGAGTGACTATAACTGGCTTGTGCTAAGGCTCACAACATAGAATAGCTGGAGCTTGAATCTGTAGCAAGAGTCAGGCAAGATTATTTGCAGCCCCAGGCTGTGCTACTCTAAACACCTGCTACCCTTCCCATTCAGGGCCACACTCGAGACAACTGAGTGCTTTCACTAACCAGAGTTGAAACACCTGGATTCTAACAACAGAAGCAAGGACCTGAGGAAAATGCTTTGTACTGGTAAGCAAAGAGAACAATGCACAGCTAGCAGCCATTAAGTATAATCCATGCCTGGTACTACATCAAATGTGCATAGGAAGCCCAGCAGTTGAGGCTGGCGTAATAATGTATTTAAGCCAAGAAACTGACCTTGAGGAGGGAATCACTGTAGATCTCCATCACACAACTCTGGCACCCACAGCACGGGAGGAAGCCTCAATCCCTAACAGTCACTAGAGGTGACTGGTAGCCTACTGCCCTATGTCCTTTCCAGTTATTACCCCTTGCTGGTGTCAGTTCTCTGGGCACCTGTGAAGACAGCAGTCTGAAAATATGTTCCTATTACAACTTATAAAATATTAAAAATGAAGAGACAAAAGAACACCTAACAAATGCTAAAGCAATAAAAGTCCGCATGATAGCAGAATTGCAGAATGTCTGAAGAGTTCAAGTTAACAGTTCTAAAATTGTTGACTGAACTAAAAAAATGGTGATATAGATAAGGAAAATAATAAAGAGAAAACATGAGACTGTTACAATTAGAACAATGGGTCTAAAAATTCTTTAAATGAATTTTAAAAAGTCAGTAGAGGGCATAATAGTAGACAAACCCAAGCAATGGAGAGAATTAGTTTGAAAGTACATTGCCACTGAGAATAACAAAGAGAAAAAAGTGAAAAGTGTTAAGAGCCATTTGGGGTAAACTACAGAAAAACATTTGTATTGTGGGGGTTCCAGAAGAAGAGAAAGACAAACACATATAAAAATTTATTAAAAGAAATAATTTCTGAGAATCATCTCAATCTGGAAAAGAAACCAGACATCCTGATCCAAGAGGTCCAAAAAACTTCCAAATCAAAATAGTACAAGACACACTCTAAGACACATACTACAACTGCCTAAAAACAATGACAAAGGACAAAATTATAAAGACATCAAGAGAAAAAAAAACCTACAAGAGAAGACAAATTAGACTGTAGACGGACTCTTCAGTAGAAACTCTAAGGCAAGAAGAGTGGCAGGAGATGCTCAAAGTACTCAAGGAAGACTGCCAGTCTAGAATCCTTTATCCTGTAAGATTAACATTTAAATCAAAAGGAAGGATAAGTAATTTCACTAAAATGCAAAAACAGACTAAACAACATCAACCTGCACATGAAGGAGGTGCTGAATTGGTTATTATAAATCAACAGAACATCAAATACAGATTTAACAGTAACCTAAAGGATGGAGAAGGAAAGTAACAAAGTGGCACATCAGAACAAGTTTGGGAAGGACCATGCAAAGGGTCCACAAAGTCCAATATATACTAACCTCAGTAGAACCTTGAAACAAAATAGCACATACAAGACAAAGGACCCTAAACAAAACCTAAAAGTAAGATATCAAAAACAAACAAACAAAAAACCCAAAAAACAAAAAAACTAAAACCTAAAAAATAAATGACAAAATGGCAATACCAGGTAAAAGATATGGTGGTTGAATGACTTTCAAAACAAACTCCAACTTCTGCTCTTTACAAGAATCCATCTTAACAACAAACACAAGCATAGACTTAAGAGTTAAAGGCTGGAAGGTAGTTATACAAGCAAATGGGTAACAGCATTAATTAATTAATAAAATCATAAACAACTATACTTGTATCTAATAAAATAGACTTCCAACTTCCAATTACCAAAGGCATAATAAGAGATAGAGACAGACACTATATTAAGGGTCTAATATAACAAGAAGAAGTAACACTCATAAATATATATTCACTGATTGATGCAGCAACAATATACATAAGGAATAAAAGAACATGAGAGATATTAATAACAATACAAAAACATAGGGGATTTGAATATACCACTTACAAGATAGAGAATAAGGAAACAACCATGACAACTAGACCAAATAGTTCTTTCAACATTTCTACAAAAAAATCTGTGTCCAAATCACTGTGTATATTTTCCTCAAGTGCATATGGAACATTTTCAAAAGTAGATCATATATTAGAACAAAGCAAATCATCACCAAAACAACACATTTTGAAATGGTACTAGGTACCCCTTTGACCATAATGTCATAAAGCTAGAAATCAACTATTAAAAAAAGAAAGAAAAAAAATATGTAAGTACAGAGACAATACAATATGCTGCTTAAGAGCTACTAGCTAGAAAGGGAAATTAAAAGAGAAATCAGAAAATGCCTTGAGACTAATGAGAACACAGCTATCAGAGTTTATGAGAGGCAGAAAAAATTTGTCCTAGAAAGGATGGTAATTGCAATATAGGTCCACATTAAAAAAAAAAAAAAAATTTACAAATGAGCAATTTACTACTACTACACCCAAAGCAATTTGACAAGTGAAACAATACCCAAAATTAGTAGAAAGGAGACAATAATAAAAACAAGAGCAGAAATAAATGAAATTGAGATCAAAAGGACTATACAAATGATTGATGAAATTGAGAGTTTTTTGAGAAGATATAAAAGATATACTACCACAGATGGCACAGAAATACAAAGCATCATAACAGATTACTATGGACAATTATATACCTTTACATTTGATAAACTTGGAGAAATGGAAAAATTTCTAGATATGTATTTTATAAAGATCAGAAAGAGACACAATTTAATAAACTTATTATAATCATGGCGATTTAAACAGGAATTAAAAAATCTCCCCCAATACAAAGTCTATGGCCAGCTTTATAAATCAATTCATCAAACATTTTAGAGAACTTCTGCCCAACTGCTCAAATTATTTCTAGAAATCCAAGAAGAGGGAATGTTCCCTAATGCATGCAAGCATTACCCTAATACTGAAGCCAGGTAAAGATATCACAAGAAAAGAAAATTATAGACCAATATCCCTGGTTAAATATTGATGCAAGTATCTTCAAAAAAATAGCAAATCAAATTCAACACTGTATTACAAGGATTACACATTATGGTAAGTACAATTTATCCACAGATGCAAGGACAGTTTAAAATACATAAATCAATGTAATAAATAATTTCAACAAAAGTGAAGAAAATAATCATAATATCAACAGATGAAGAGAAAGCATTTAATAATATCAACACTCACTTATGATACAAATTCTAAACAAGGTGGGAATAGAAGGAACCTACCTCCATATATAGAGGTCAAATAATACAAACCAACAGTTGAAATAATACTTAATATTAAAAAATGAAAGTTTTCTCTTTATTAGGATCAAGAATAAGTCAACTATGCCTACTGTGACCACTTATGTTTGGGGCTACAGCAATTAGACAACAGGAAATAACAGGAATCAAATTCTGCAAGGAAGCGAAACTATCAATTCACAGAAAACACGTTATATAGAGGAAATCCCAAAGATTCCACCAAAAAGCTATTAGAAACAATAACTGAATTCAGCAAAGTGGTCAATTAACCACTCAACATATAAAAATTCAAAGCAATTTTTAATATACAAGCAAACAAGAAGAAAAACAAATTAGAATAATTCTATTCACAACTGTTTCAAAGGAACTTGTGACATAAAGAGATGGAATGACAGTCCATATTCAGAAATGAAATCAATACAATCAATCTGTGTAAGTCAATATAATCACATCAATTAAAATTCCATTTTAACTAAATGATACATAAATTTCATGCAATCCTCATCAAGCTACCATTTAAAAAATTTAACAAAAAAAATTAAAATTGAAAAGAAAATTAAAGACTTCACTCAGCAAAAACAATCCAAAGAAAGGAAATGGAAGCAACAGACTAATTCACTGTACACTATACCATAAAGCAACAGTATTTAGCAAATACTAAAATCAATATGGTATTGACTTAAAAATAGACAAATGGACCAATGAAATGGTATCAAAAGCCCAGAAATAAACCCATATGCACTGCAACATCTCATTTATGATAAAGTAGCCATTACAATACAATGGGGAAAAGTGAGTCTCTTTAATACCTGGTGCTGGGACAACTGGAAGATCACATATTAAAGGACCAAGATGGATCACAGTTAACTCTCTGGAAAAATATGTTCTAAATGAATTAAATATCTACATATGTGACCCTCAACAATAAAATACACAAGAAAATATTTCACAATATGTTCAATGACTTCAATGATAAAGATGTCTTTGGAAACTTGACTACTGTGGCAAGGGATATAAACAACTGGAATTACCTCAAACTAAAGATTTTACACAGCAAAAGAAAATATAAGCAGATTAAGATGACATTCTACTCAATGGGAGAAACTATTCACACCTCATATAACTGACAGGGGCTAGTACCCAAGATATATAACCTCAGAGAATTCAACACTAGAAGAACAAATAACTCAATACTCAGCAGATATGAATAATTCACCACAGAGGATCTAAAGAAAGCCAATATACGGAAATATGTTCATCATTGTCCCCAATAAAAGATAAAGGTTAAAACCACAGTGAGGTATATTACCTCACATATGTGAGAATGGCACATATTAAAAAGTTCACCACCACCCAGTGCTAGAAAGGATGTGAAGAAAGAAGAGCATTATTATACTGTTGATGGGAACATAAATTGGTACAGCCATTATGGAAAGCAATCAGGGTTTACCTTAAGAACTAAAATTGGAAATACCATAATGATACAGCAGCTCACTCATGGGCTTCTATCCAGATTGTGAAAAAGTAAATTAAAAAAAAGGAAAAAAAGTGCATGTGTGCTACAATGTTTATTGCAACACTATTTCTTAATATCTAGGACATAGAAATGTTAAGTGCCCACTGGAGAGAAGATTGGATAAAGAAGTCGGATATTCACATTATGTAACACTATTCAGCCATAAGATGAAATGCTGCCATTTATATCAAAATATAAGGAGTTCAAAGGAATGATACATGGTAAAGCAAGTCAGAATGACAGAAAAATAATGGACACTTATATATGGGGTGATTCCATAGAGTAAATTACTTATAAAAAACCAGCAGTCATTAAAATGAAATTTCTGAGGTTAAAGGGAGGGGGACAGAGAAAGGATCAAGGGATTATAAGAGATGGTGGTGGGAAGGAATAATCCTTTAAAAAAGAAAAAGAAGGTAAGTATAAACAAACAAAAGAGGATGCAACATGCACATGGGCTGGAGGGGCTCCTAGTGGTCATATCTCAGACAAATTAAGAAAACCAGGAGTTGAAAATAATAGCAGACATAAAACTAAGTGGCTAGGTATATTTCAGTAAATAATGGATGGGGATAAAGGAGTGTTTGTGCATACCACAGGTGGTCAACCGTACCTGAGGAAGGAATGCTGGAGTAGGAAAATTGCCCTTTTACAACTTTCTAAGTAAAGACTGAATAAGCAAGAATGATTAATGGATACTAAATTCTGATGTTAACATGGACTTAAACTCTCCACAGAGTGTTTATGGGATGCAAGGTAAAATATAGTAATTATACATTAAAGAAACCAAACATCTTGACAAGGTGATAAAAATTAACATAACTGATAAGGAGATGGACCAATGTATGCCTCCAGAAGAGATACTATTATCACACAGTATTACCAATATAGAATTCTGACTAAGAATGCATAACCTGATTTTAATCATGAGGAAAGCCAAAATGAGGAACATATTATCTAAAGAGGAAGGAGTCAGAAGGCTATATTCAAAAACATGCCATATTAATACCATAAAAGACAAAAGTGGCCATGGAAATAATAAACGAGTCTGAGAATACAACAAAAAAGAAATCCTTGTACACTGCTGGTGGGAATGTAGCGTAGCACCTTTGCAAAACAGTATAGAGGTTTCTGAAAATACTGAGTTGTCAGAAAAGTCATGACACATTTTTCCATAGAAAAAATACGTCATGACTTTGCCAACAACCCGATATTAAAATAGATCTAATATGTGACCCAGAAATTCCTGCCTTAAGTGTCTACCTGAATAAAGCAAAAATACTAATTGGAAAGCATATAGTTATAGAAACAATCTAAGTGCCCAAAGACAAATGGATTAAAATATGTTATACATACAAAAGGAAGCTATTCATTTGCCATCTGTGACAACATGGATGTAACTGAAGAGGATTATGTTAAATGAGAAATATCAGGAGAAAAAGAAACACCAGATTATCTCACTCATAAATGGATTAGGAAACAAGAAGAAAGGGACTAAACTGAAACAAACACAAGAAATGTTACTGTGCAACTTGAGGCTACCAGAGGAGGTGAGGGAGAGGGGTGGGAAGCAAAGGGAAAAGTGAGGCCTGACTGACAATGGTGGAAGATTGTGGGTACTTGGGTAGTGGGTGTGGTATGTAATATACATCTGAAGAGGTATGAACCTAAATCATACATAGTATTAAGCCAATGTTACCTCAACAAAATATAACACAGAAACAAGACTTCCTTTCTACTATTATACCACTTTGTTTAAACAAAGTTTAAGGAGGGACTATTTTAAACACCGAAAAGTAACAATGCCTTCCAAATAAAAGAATGGTCCTTTAAAATAAATAAATACAGATTTGTAAAAATACATTGTCCTAATTTTTCTCATCTTCCTGTGAACCAGGGCGAACTTCATTACTGGGCGTCAGGTAATTAGCATTCCAAACAAGATGTGTTTACAGCAATGTAAGAAGTACAGTGCAATAGGAAAAAACGAAGGGAATCAGGAGGCAAATGAACTCAAATCCTGGCACTAGCCATTACCACCTCTTTAATCTAAGCTTTCAGTTAGTTTCCTGAACCACAAGGCAGATAACTAAATCATAGAACTGTTAAGAGAATCACATTAAATGAACAGATCTAGATATTATTGCTTGACACAGAGAAGGCACTCAACAAATGTCTCCTCTTTTGTTCCCAAAGTGTGTCATCTTTCTATCTCTAGAAACTTATTGACTGGGGTCATATTGACCCTTTCCTCAGTGACCCAAACTCAGCTCCACTAGATAATGTATGAAATTCAATTATCCTGAGAATGAAACTCTTTCCTGAAGGTAAAATTCATGAACAGAAGTCAGACATATTGAAAAGTGGAATGAAAAACAGAAGGCTAATAAAAACAGATGAGCTGGGGAATGGATGGTATGGTGAGTTCTGTTAAGGGGGTTAAATAGGAGGGAGGACAGTACTAGTTTGTGTTAGAAAGTCTGCTGCTCAAAAGAGATAAAACAGTCTATTTTTCTTCATATATTCACAAGTCTATTTTGTAAAGGACCATCCATCTACTTACAAGAGTAAATAGCAATTTATGTCAAAAATAAATAGTATTAAGATCATCTATTTGCTTTACTGGTCATGTATTTCTGAAGAGAAAGAAATCAAGTCAGTAAAAGGTTTATCAATTATGAGATTTCATCCAATTCTCTTGTTTTTCTTTCCACATTTCCTGCTTACATCTAACAGAACAATTTCCTTTTATGTTGTCAATGACAGTAACTGCTTAAAAATCTGTTTTTAAAAATAGAGAAAAACATTTAAAAATAACTAAATCACATTATAGCAAAAAAATTATATTGCCAACAAAATTTAACACTTAAAGTTTTTATAAAAGATAAATTTTGATTTTTCCCTTTATTGTATTATACCTGAAAAATGAAATCACTTAACATGAATTGATACAGAATGTCCGTGTAACTCTATGGTGAAAAAAAGAACTACATATTTAAAGAATTTATATACTACTAATACTCATGGTAATTTCAAACCTAGTAGCATTGCTATAGCTTCAAATTACTATTATTTGGGACTAGTGTTGGAAATACAGGGTACAAAGCTTTTTAGGGTCCAGCATACCAGAAAAATTTAAATTTACATTGCCTGAGAGTTAAGTACTCTGTGGCATTACAGTGTAGAGACCCTAGTAACTGCCATGTCTTTCTCATAAGTCTCTTAAAACAGGCTAGAAATATGGAAAAATATTCAGTACCTCATATATATATTTAATAACAAAACTACTTCCATTGACTACTTTTTACCCAGAGTGATTAAGGACAATAAAATAGGAGTTCTTGTTGCTTTATTATCTGATGAACTGCTAATAAGCTCCCATTAGAAGTTCCTTAGACATTACACCAAGTCTTCTTGGTCTTCTGATCACATATATATATATATTATATATATGTATGTATTCATATATATATATGCATTTTTCAAGTAAAGAAATGTTTAACAGATGTAAACTATTTATTGAATATTTGCCACCAAATATTGTTAAATACATTATCTTGCAGCATATAGCTTTCAAGTTAAAATGTCAGAAACAAACACCAATATTTACAATTCTTTTAAGGAATGTTATATAATGACACATTAAGGCGTAAATTCTTTTGGCTTATAATTCTTAAAAGAATGATAATAGCAAAAGTGATGCAAAATCTTCAGTGTGAGATTATGATTAAGCTACATTTTACAAAAATATGGTGTAAGATGGCAATAATCCCATTCAACATCCTGGATTAGATCCCTTCAGGAGGGACTGATAATTTATACAGTCAAACTTTAAAATTTACAGATAAAGGCAGTTTCATACCGCCACTGAGAAGTACATCTCTTAACATATACAACTTTCAGGCCACAGTTTTGAAGGTCTGAAGTATCAAATTGGTTTGATGAATTAGTCGGTTGGCACTTATGAACACATTTATTGCCCTGTTAAAAAAAAGAACAAGTATTAATTTTAACCAAAACTCATTCTTAAATATACTTATACTTAATGTCATTAACAGCAGCAATGACAACAATTTAGAAAAAAAGACGATTGGTAATATCATAACTTTTATTCCAATTTGGAACTGAATGGTCCTGCATCATTTGACACTATCTAGGAATTACTGCCCCCTAGTGGTTCTAGCTGGCAATAAAGTGTTGAAGGGTTGATAATGATTGGTGGCTTCAACTAGTTTATTTATAGGTCAATAGTGGTCAAAGAGGATTCAGATGTGTTCTCCAGTGGTGGTTCCTAGAAGTTACCAAAATAAAATCTGCTGAAGTATTATACTCAGTCTCAAAATCTGTATACCAACAGGCATAATAAGTACTTTACGAAAAACTAATTTTAATCCGATTCATCACAAACTAAACTATTTTTAGAATTTACTTTTAAAGCAAAATAATCATGTGATTTCAATATTTGGGAGCTGACAACACCTAATGTTCTTAAAAATTACTTTGTGCTGCACCCCATTCTCCTATCTGCCCATTTTCATGTGAAAGGAGCACAAAGTTGATGCCCTGGTCTCATTATGTGGTCTCATCAACTTCAGAGTTATTTTTTTTGAAAATATTTATTTATTTATACAAGAACCAGGGTACAGGCTAGATGCGTGGGAGGGTGAGCGGATTCACCAGAGATGGAGCTGGGAGCAGAACAGGCAGACTGACCAAAACACACTGCTGAGGGGAGCAGTGGGTGAGACAGAAGGTCTGCTTCTCCATGTAGGATTTTTGCCAGCCGGCCGGGATAGAACCTGCACTGCAGAAGCTGCGAACAGCCTCACAGTGTGGCGCTTAACCGCCTGAGCCATCAGGGAGGCCCAACTTGAGAGTTATTACAGCTACTAAGTTTTATCTTCATACCAAGACATTTCTTAAAAAGAATCTGAAAAAATTAACTGAATGCAAATATATCCTCATATATTGAGGTACTTATTCCAACGTGGAACTTAATTAATTAGAATCAAAAATAATGTTCCCGGGCTTCCCTGACGGCGCAGGCAGTTGAGCGCAGCGCTGTGAAACTGTCCAAAGCCTCTGCAGTGCCAGTTCGATCCCTGCCGACTGAGAAGCAACCCACATTCAGCAGACCTCTCCTGTCTCGCCTGCTGCTCCCCTCAGCAGTGTATTTCGATCATTCTGCCTGTTCTGTTCCCTACTCTGTCTCTGGTGAATCCTCTTACCTCCCACACCTCTGGCCTGTACCCCAGTTCTTGTATGCATAAATAAATGAATCTTTAAAAAAAATAATGATCCCATCATGTATTCTTTAATGTGCTTTTGGTTATTAGGTTTCACAGAGGACACACTGAGGAAAAAGAGATATATTTATTTTCAGACATCTGTTACTATTAAACTAAGCCATCAAGGATCATGTCCTCTAAACAAACAATAATTCTATGAAATAACACCACCAAGGCATTAGTAGATTTTTAGTGAGGGATCTTTAATTTGTAACATAAATATAAATATTTCAACCTGTTTGAACTGCTAAGAATAGCTTTGCAAAGTAATAACTATTATAATGTATTATTTTTTAAGTATTATTACAATATTGTATTGATTTGATGGACATAGGGACCTTAAAAATTCAGTGGTAAAATATTAGAGGTCCCTGTCAATTATATAAGAAATAATCATTATTTAGATTTTTTGACTTTAAACACTTATAAAATGCTATACCCACACAATAGCTAGCATTCTATTTGAAGCACAATGAACATCCTGTATGGTACGATACTGCAGGAGATACGGTCTCCACATCAGCTTAAACATTTCAAGTCCGTGTGTACATAATAAAAAACAAATTTTCCCATCTTTCTAGAGTATTATACAACCAACTGTATGTAAATCTTAATGCATGATTTACCTGTTTAATATAATTCCTACCCAATTAAGAGTGATACTGTGAAAGCCCTTCCCCCACTGCCTTCCTGGACAAAGGATCAACAACTTTGCACACTTTAAAAACACCTGGAATACTTTATAACACACCTACACCCTGGCCTCACACTTAAGTGAGAATCTCTGAAGGTGGGGGCAAGGCACTGGGAATTTTTTTAAACTAACCGCAAGTGTTTCTAATAAGCAGACAGGATTGAGAACCACTACTCTAACTTTATTATAGCAATTCTCAATACATCTGCAGCAACAATATCATCTTGGAAACTTCACAGAATATTCTTGGGTCTACTCCTGGCTTAAAGAACCAGAAACTCTGGGAAAGCAGTATGTGCTTAAACAAGCACTGCAGGTGATTCTACTATGTAAGTTTGAGAACCACTTCTTCAGGTAGTTGGTGAAGTAAACCAGTAAGCCCAACTTCACTCACCAGGTTTATGTTAGTCTGTAAGCTAAGAATACTTTCATATTTTCAGGTGGTGAAAATACCAAAAAAAAAAGAAAAAAAAATCCAAAAAGAATGGTATGTGACAAGCAAAAATTATGTAAAATTCAAATTTTGTGTCTACAGATAAATTTTATTAGAATACAGCCATACCCCCTTGTTTCCCACTTGTCTTCACTGCTTTTAATGTATAAGAGTAGAGGTGAAGTGAGTAGCTGTGACAAGTCCACCTACCTTAAAACATTTGCCATCTGTCCCTTTTCAGAGAAGTCAGTTAATTTCTGCTCTACAATAGTGGAATAATTGGCTTCCCAACCTCTCACTTCCTATTTTTAATTATCTAAGTTACAACTGGCTTGAGTATTTATAGCAAAGGGTATGTAATAAGAAATAATCTATATAGCTATGCTATCATATAAAATCACAGATGAGAAATGACACTTACTTGCCATCTTTAAAATAGGTTTTCAGAGTATCACTGAAACTTTTGGAGTATTTTACAAATTCTTTCTTTTGGTGTTCCAATGCCTACAAGATATAAAAATAGTAAGAAAAAATAATAAATAAGAAAAGAGAACAACACAAAAGCTAAGGTGACATAAGATTACAGAAAACAGGGGATGGATAGACAAGCATTTTTAAGTGTTTAAAACAATGTATTTAAGTTCAAGGAAAACCCAGAGGCTAATGATTCAATAAGTATCAATAATCAAACCTTAATATTTTATCAAACTAGATGTAAATCAACATTGAGGATGACAGATAAGCAAGGCTTCTACTAAACTTACCCTGCGATTCTGGTATTGATATTTCTTGAAGACATTATTCACTGTATCAAGAAGTTCTTTTATTGCACTAGCTATATCCCTGTTAAGGAAGGGAAAAAGAATCTTCTTAAAAAGTCACACCTATAAAACCTTTGCGCTTATATATATGTATTTAAGAATTACTAATCATACTGTTAAACACCATATGAACACTTTGTCAAAGGTAAACATTTATCCAGTTGGTTGAGTGGATGTTTTAGACTTCACCTTTCTGTGATCTTCACTTCTGCATTGCTGACCAAGATTTCAACGATTAACATCGACTTTCCCAAATCGTTAACCTTTTATTCATCATTACTTAATAAGTTTCTAAGACTATACCCCTGTCTCTCAACTTTTCCAGTTATGACTTTTTCTAATCTCTAGGTTAATGTAGCTATTTTTCTATTTCATGCAACTCATTTTTTTTTTTAACACTTTAAGTTATATACCTAATAGTTCTGATGTTCCTGGGGCCTTCCCTGGTGGTGCAGTGGTTAAAGTCTCAGCACTATCACCAGCCAGTATGACATGAGTTTGATCCCTGGCCAAGGAGTTAACCCACATGGTGCAGCAGACCTCTCCCGTGTTGCCCGCTGTTCCCCTCAGCAGTGTTATTTCAGTAGATCAGCCTGTTCTGCTCCCCACTCTATCTCTAGTGAATCCTTTTACCAGCCACCCGCACCTCTGGCCTACACCCGGTTCTTGTATGCATAAATAAATCTTAAAAAAAATAAATATCTCTTCCTCACATGCAGCTCTTTTATCTCAGGGGCCTCCCCTGGTGGCGCACAGGTTGAACGCTGGGATGCAAAGCTGCCCTCAGCCTCTTCAGTGCGGTTCGATCCCCGGGCTCCGGTGAGGGTCCCACATGGCATGACAGACCTCTCTTGCCGTGCCCACTGCTCCCCTCAGCAATGTATTTCGTCACTCTGCCTGTTCTGTTCCCCGTTCTGGCTCTGGTGAATTCTCTCACCCTCCCGCGCTTCTGACTGTACCTAGTGCTTGTATAAATAAATAAATAAATCTTAAAAAAAAAAAAAAAAAAGACATGTTTGCCCTCTACCAAACTTTTGCTGCCATTATTTCCACTATTTAAATTAGTAGAAGAGAGAATATTAAAATATTCCACCACCTTAATCTTTTCAGCTATCATCAATATCTTCCTCCTCTTCCTAGGAACAAAAGGATCATATTTCTCATTTGAATTGACTATTCTTCCAATTTTTTTTTTAAAAGATTTACTTATTTATACAAGGATTGTTTACAGGCCAGAGGCGCAGGAGGGCGAAGAGGGAATAGCAGGCGAGACAGGAGAGGTCTGCTGCACCATGTTGGTATCTTCGTAGCCAGCTGGGATGGCACTCATGCTGCAGAGGCTTGGGACAGCTTCACAGCGGTGTGGTCAACCACCTGTGCCACCAGGGAGGCTCTATTCTTCCTATTCTTGAACCATTTCTTCTAAACTCTGTGTCTTGTACCTATGCGCCCTTTTCAATTTCTACTTTTACAGCATTTTTATATTGTCAAACTGATCATAATGTAGTTCTGCATTCTCAGATAGCTTCACATTCTGTAAGGCCAATCTTTTTCACTTCCATTCTCTTAATGATAAATTGCTACAAAAACTTCTGCCAGACAAATGCAATGCAAATGAAGATATAAAATAGTAAGACCTATAAATCTAAACCATCACAAGCATTTTCTCATTAACTTTTTAATGAGAAATGTCAGAATTTAGTTATTTCATATCTAAAATGTTTCAGCTTTGTTATTTTTTTTTAAAATATTTATTTATTTATTTATACAAGCACTGGGTATAGTCAGAAGCACGGGAGAGTGAGAGAATTCACCAGAGCCAGAGCAGGGAGCAGAATAGGCAGAAGGACCGAAGTACACTGCTGAGGGGAGCAGCGGGCAGCAGAAGAGGTCTGCGTGCCATGTGGGATCCTCGCCGGCGGCTGGGGATCGAACCAGCGCTGTAGAGGCTGCGGGCAGCTTCACAGCCCAGCGCTCAATCGCTGTGCCACCAGGGAGGCCCTCAGCTTTGTTCTTAAAGGCAAAATCCAAGAAGCAAAGTGTCCAGATTTCTGTGTACATGTAGTGTGTTTCATATTTCTATTAACTTAGTATGAGGACATTCTAAGAATTACAAGTATACAGAATATTGTATAAAGAAATATCTTAGCCTATTCTACAGTAGTGATGACATTCTAATAAATATTTCAACAAATACTTATTACTTCCTATATGTAAAACACCGGTTTCAGGCTGAAACATTACAGATATTTAAATAGGACAATGGATTTTATATAGAAATGAAATCTGTCCAATCATTTTTTTGTCCCTAGTAAGAGCACTTTTAGTTATATGACTGTCCCTCTCATTTAGATTTCAAGCAAATTTAATTCTTCTGTATTGCTATGATAAGCATGAATGCATTACTGCTTAATGAGTATCTTAGGATATTCTATTAAGTGAGAAAATTTTCAAATTCAACAACTAAATAATGTCAAATCTCTGAATACAAAAAATTTTCAAATACACAATTTAATTCCATTAAAAAAGTACACAATGGAACAAATTAGGTATCAGACAGATGTTTACACACAACCATAGTTTGTGGTATACTTAAATATTCTGCTACTGAAGGATTATAAATGTATGTATAGGGGTAATCAACAAGATGAACATATGTTGTTCCAAATATGTCTTGGTTGGGTTCCATAGGTCAAAGAGTAATTCTGAAACTGGATGCTTCCTCCTGGGGAACATAAGACAAAACAAAACAACCAAACAAATAGGGGCGGCAAAAGAGAAAAGGGAAAGTTTGCTGTGTGGGGCCCCATGTCAACTAGTGATTACTGGGAATTTGCCTATACTTTAAAAGACTGCTAAACAGGGCCTTCATGGTGGCGCAAGGGTTTGAACATCAGCACTATGAAGCTGTCCGCAACTACTGCAGCACGACTTCGATCCCCAGCCAGGAAGGTGACCCACATGGTGCAGTAGACCTCTCCTGGCTCACCCGCTGCTCCCCTCAGCAGTGTATTTCAGTCAGTCTGCCTGTTCTGCCCCTCACTCTGTCTCTGGTGAATCCTCTCACCTTCTGCACCTCTGGCCTGTACCCCAGCTCTTGTATGCATAAATAAATCTTTAAATAAATAAATAAAATAAAAGGCGGCTTAACAAAACAAACACTATCTAAGTGATTCTGCTAATGAACCACTGTTTTGGGAACCTAAAGCCTAGAGGTAAAGTTTGACCCAGTACTGACATGAGAACCTAATAAAGAATTCTATAAACCAATCTATTTATCCCCAGGCTTGGTCTTTTCTAAATCCGATCTGCAGCTTTTTGTCAAATATTATGTCATCTGTCTGTTCAAAGAACTGCATTTTATTTATAGTACCAAGATTTGCTACCAGGGAAAGCTAAATTGTGGTAGCAATTACCTGAGGGTTTGTTTCCTACAAGAGAAAATACGAGGACAAAAAAATTCTTCAGAGCAATTAAGCATATAAGGTAAGAGGAAACTTGAGGGTAAAATAACTACAATGTAATTATATACATCTGGAGTTACGGATTCTGAGCTAAGATATATAATATGGGTATATTCTAAGAAAGGAATTCTGCATTCTGCAGCTATTCGGTGGGACAAATTTGGGAAAATATAAACACTGAGAGGATAACGGTTATCAAATGAAATGTAAACATTCACTCTATCAAAAAATTGCATGAAATAGTAATTTCTAATTACGTCACCCAAATTTGTAAAGCATGTTTATGCAAACACTGTAAAGGAAGGCAATTTCTATACTAAATGTTTAATTTGGTCTAGAACCAAACCTTGGTGAATTTTTCACCTATGAATATGCAAGTAAAGATTACAAAGAACAAATAAATAAATGTGTAACTTTCTACTGTAAAGACTAGATGACGAGTTTCTACTGGTCATCCATTAATTGGAATGTATCAGACTTAAACACTGAAGTAATAATATTTGCGTAAGCAATAAATGTAATCAAACAAAACATTCAATAATTAAAATAACTTTAAAGCATTTGTTTGCTGCATCATTTTTCTTAATCAACTCGATAGAGAAGGGGGAAAGTCCTATTTCATAGTGTTACAGCATATATTCAGAGTATGCTAGGTTCAGTGCTAAGCACTTTAAGCACATTTCTTTCAATTCTTATGGATATCCTCATTTTCACAGGTAGAAACTAAAATTACTGAGGATAAGCAATTATCTAAGACCATAAAAGCTCAATGTTGGAATGGAGACTCAAATCTAGGTCTGCTAATATATATAAACCACCTGAATAGTTAACTGATAGGTATCATTTTTCTACTCTAATAGAAACTATAACATGTACAGGTACTTGGTACCTGCACAAATAAAGTAAATATATTTGATAAACGCTTATTGGAAAACATTGCTAAAAATAAGATAACAAATGTGAGAATGTAAAATATTAAGAAAAATAGTCGCTGTTCAATACGCCAAAAGGATAAACCAGTTTATTTTGTTGCAATTTTATCCATCAACTTGTGAACAGATAAGCAGAAGTGTAGCAAAATGTATTAATGAATGTAGATATACTATACATATCAATCAGTGATACAAATAATTACACCACAAAACTGTGGTGTAATTCATACATAGTTGCTAACATAGTAACTATGTATGTTAATTCATACATAGTTGAATTTTAGGTTAGGAAATAATATATAACATCATCTACTTCTCATGGAATATTATCCTTTCTAAAGTGATTATGAAACTAATTTTAATTATCATTAATTTCAACTCAGTTGTGCTGAGTACAGCCCAGAACACTACAATGAAATATTACTATTTCCCCATAGAGTCAAGATGCTAATTCAGCCTTTGTCAATGATAATGGACAATACTCTCAGGCTTTTTGACCACAATTTCCTTATGATTAAAATAGAGTTGTTGGGGCTCCCCCATGGCGAGCGTTTGAGCGCTGGGTTGCGAAGCTGCCCGCAGCCTCTGCGGTGCCGGTTCGATCCCCGGCTGCTCCCCCGGCCACCGGAGGAGGGTCCCACATGGCATGCAGACCTCTCCTGCCGCCCGCTGCTCCCCTCAGCAGTGTACTTCGGTCCTTCTGCCTGTTCTGCTCCCCGCTCTGGCTCTGGTGAATTCTCTCACCCTCCCGCGCTTCTGACTATACCCCAGTGCTTGTATAAATAAATTAAATAAAATAAATCTTAAAAAAAATAAAATAGAGTTGTTAATAACGTGGTTCTCAAACTCTCTTTTTAGAGCCACAATGGGTTTAGCACAGATGCCTCAGGAACTCCCTAGGGAAGTAAAATAGTGTCAAGGCATCAAGATAAGGGTTTTGGGCCTACCATTTCTACTGAGGCTTCCACAACACTATTCACAAATTCCATTACCTATGCTGGCATTTTATATAAGATGTCCTTTATCACACTTCTTCCAAAAAGTAAAAAAAACTTTTTCTCCCTCAATTATCAGTACCAACATTATGAATCCACAATTGAGAAATAGCAGAGAAATCCCTGGAGTCGAACTGCTTGGGTTTAAACACAGCTCTACCAACATATAAGATCTGTGGCCTTGAGAAAGTTACTTAATTTCTTGTGCTTCACTTCCTCATCTATTATTGGGGTGTTGTAATAAGTAAATACATGTAAAGTGCTCTAGATTTTAGAAATAAATGTGTCTGAGTTCCTTTTATGTCCAAACACATTTCCTTTAAAAAAAAAAAAAAATCCAGGGCCTCCCTGGTGGCACAAGGCACAAGGGGTTAAGAGGCAACCTATGAAGCTGTCTGCAGCCTCTGCAGCATAAGTTCAATTTCCAGCTGGCCAGGGAGCTACCCACACGGTGCAGCAGACCTCTCCTGACTCACCCACTGCTCCCCTCAGCAGTGTACTTTAGTCGATCTGCCTGTTCTGTTCTCTGCTCTGTCTCTGGTGAATCCTCTCACCCCCCACACTTCTGGCCTGTACCCCAGTTCTTGTATGCATAAATAAATAAATCTTTAAAAAAAAAAATCCACAACAGTTGACTTCTTTCCTGACATATTAAAAATAGTTAAAGGAAGTTGGGTTTTCCTTTAAAGGCAAAATATTTACCTTAAGGATTATTCCTGTGAAATGGATTTTGGCTAACCAATGAATAGCCTTTATTGTACTTTCTGGTCCTCAATTATTGTCAAAGAAGAGGAGGGTCAAGTCTTCATAGTTGGTTTGCATACCCATAATGAATCATTACTGTCTAAAATGTGACATACTCTTCCCTCAATATCACTCAAAAGAGGTGCCAAAACCAGTTAAAACAACATATTGCAATGGTAATTACAAAGAATGCTTTTTCTTTTTTTTAAAGATTTATTTATTTATTTATATGAGAACTGGGGTACAGGCCAGATGTGCAGGAGGGTGCGAGGATTCACCAGAGACAGAGCGAGGAGCAGAACAGGCAGACTGATGAAAAACACTGCTGAGGGAGCAGCGGGCATGACAGGAGAGGTCTGCCGCTCCATGTGGGACCCTCGCCTGCCGGCTGGGATCAAACCAGGACTGTAGAGGCTGCGGACAGCTTCATAGCGCTGCATTCAACCACCTGCGCCACCAGGGGAGGCCCAAGAATGCTATTTCTGAGAGATGAGGTTAATACTTCAAGTGTGCTTCCTTAGGTTCTTTAAATTTAGACACGGTGTATGAAGCAGCCTGTCCCAGAACAAGACCTGTGCTAAATCTTTACTTTCTAGCATTTTCTACTTGTGGTTATACTAAAAAGGTAATGCCATTATAACTATTCCCAGCTTTCTTTTGTTTTCCATAACTGAGGCTGAAGAAAACGAGCATTCTTCCCTCTTTCTCCCGTCCTCTTGCCCCTGGTTTATTACCACTGACATAGCTAGGATGCCCCTACTTGCTGTTGCTCACCAGTCAGCCTTCCAGTCTCAGTTCTATTCTCATTCTTCTTTAACCTGCATTCCAAAGGCAGGGGCTTTATAGTTCACAATTTGATCCAAACCAGAAAATGCTAGCCACACCTAAGAGTACATTACTATCCTAAAGACTTGTGTTATTTTTGGAATAAAAACAATAATGGTTTCCCCTGTTATCAACAATCTAATTTATACAACTTCTCTATTCACTTCAATCTGTCATTTACATATTTCCATTATTTATGTGGTTCAAATTACATTTCAGTTTATTTACAATTCATTCACTGTTGCTAAATATAATAAAAAATGTTATTATACTCTAAAACTAAATCCCACCACTTAGAAGTTAAAAATAAAAATGTAGCATTTAAACACTTCAAATTATTAATTTACTTTAGTATTAATATCAAAATAAAAATCTAGAACAAGTGGTTCCTTAGAAATATTTTTAACAAAAGGAGAAGCAAAAAGAAAAAAAAAATTGCTTACTTGATTGTCTGCAGAAACCTCACTCTGTCATTAATCTCATCTGGGATCTTACTGAGAATCTGTTTAAGTGCTCGTGCCTTTTCATTTAGGTCCTGGAATTCTGGCTCTGGTCGTTCAATCATGTACTCTGATGGGGGAAAAAAAAAAAAAAAAAAACAATAAAAAGCTACTCAACCCTCCCCTCACCCCCGAAATTCAAATCTAAGAATCCCAATGATGGTCAAAGGGGTGAAGGTATGAAGACAGAAAGGTCAGATAATTAGAAAGACCATGTTGCAAAGCAGAATTCATTAGATTTCAATTTAGTTTAGTAATAGAACTACCTCCAAGTAAAGCATCTGAAAATGAAGACAATATGGGATAAATAGCAATCCCCATGTGACCCATAAACAAACAAACAAACAAACAAATAAATAAATATGGAAAAAAAGGCCTAAATAGTTTTATCGGGCCTCTGAAGCTATACTTCACAAGGAAACCTTAAAGTAATAACACTCATCACAAATACAAAGGCAATATATCTGCCAATGGGGAAGAGGATTTTAATAAACTCTATTGAACACACAATGGTTCATTATATCAAAACCCCAAACAATCTACAAAAATCTTCACCACATTTTTAAAATCTCACTGGGAGTACCAACATAAATCCAACACAAGGGCTGAGCTCACAGACATTAATTTTGGAAGGGAAATTCAATTCCACGAGGCATAGACAATGTAAGTTTACTAACAGATTCATAGACATGGAAACATTACAAATCTACCAAAACATGAGTTAGACTTAGCCTAGCAAGGCAGCAAGTGCTCAAATCTTGATGAGGACTATACTATCAGTTATGAACTCAACATCTACTTTTGGATGAAATCTTTGTCTTTTTCACAACTGGGATAAGACTGGGATAAGATAAATCTTTGTCTTTTTCACAACTGAAATAAGTCAGAAGGAGAAAGACAAATATCAGGTGATTATAATCGTATGTGGAACATGAAGAAACAAAGGAGCAAGAAAACTAAAGCAAAAGAAACCCTAGAAATCTGACTTCAAAATTGAGGCAGCAGACTGGGGAAGGTAGGTTATGAGGAGCAAAAGTAGGATGGAGTCAATAAACTTTAGCGTAGGATTATTGGTGCTTTGGTGCTGGCTATGGTGTGGTAACATATATCTGAAGAGATGTGATCCTGTACCCCTAAATCATACAGTGTTGTAAACATTGCCCAAATTACTGCAATAAAGAATACAATTAAAAATAAAAATCCACTTTTTTTCTCCCTTAATAATGGAAAATTTTACCCTTTGTTCTAACTTAGTGGAACAGGACTAGTAAATCCATTTCTAATAATTAAAAAAAAAAAATAAGACACAAAGAGAATGGTTATTGCATTCGCCTCTTAAATCTGCGCAGGCCAAAAAAAAGTACATTAAAGTGAGAAACAAATCTAGTTCCTTCAAACTGCTATTTGTATAGTTAACATAAAATAACCAACAGGATCTACCACTTAGTAAAAATAAAACTTACAAATATATTAATAGGGGAAAACAGTAAAGCATGCATCACACTATACTTCAAGTGATTTATATTAAATCTAACAAATATAAAACCCAAAGCAAGAACTACTTTCTATTTAATATATACTTTTATCCACTACCATCACAAAATTAATAACATCAGCAGGAGGAGGAAAGAAGGAAAGCCCTTTTGTCAAATAATAAAGATTGAGAGGAAGTGCTTTTCAACAACTGTAGGAAAACCAAAGAAAATTCTTTCTGATACCTTCTACATCATCAGCTGCCATTCGAAGAAGAGATTCTGTGAAATTAACTTCTACACTTTTTTTCTCTAAAATTTTCATAATGATATCTTGTGTGAGTCCTGGATTTTCTTTTTCCGCCTATTAGAAAGAGAAAGTAGGTTTGAATTACAGAAACAAAATAGTATTTTGAGGCCAAAACCTTATTGTCTGAAACCCGTTGAGAACTTCAGTTTATAAAGGCAGAAATCTTTGTACAACAGGTGTAATGAAGATATTCACAAATGTTTTGTTACAGTTTTTAAGCGACACGTCCCACTTGAACATAAAATATTTAACATTTCCTAGTTCTTTATACTCTCTTGCAGTCATACTAATAGCAAAGATAAAAATAAAGATTATATGTATTCTGATAACCCATCAATTACTTTTTCAGTAATTTCATAAAATATGACGTGAATATCAATGAAGGCAGAACATTACCTTTACTAGCTTTCAGAACATCAGTAATCCTCTATCACCTTGTTTCACTAGTGAGTCTACATTGGTCTGTTATTTACTTACACTTCCTTTGGCACTGAAACTATCTGGCCATTTCAGGACTGAGCATAAAGAGTTCTGAGTTTACCAAGTGAATGTTCAGATTCTGGACTTCCGCAATAATTTTGTTCCCTTTTATTATTTTTTAAATTTTATAATCACACTCTAAATTTCTTTTAGAATGTCTGCCAATTTTAATCATTATGCTGATAATGTCTTTACTTTTTTGCCCTGACATTAAATAGTAAATAGAAACACAATTTACGATCTTAACCAGATGGCAATCTATTTGCTTCCTTATTTGTCAAGCACATTTAATCTCTGCCTCTTCAATCCCATTATATCACTGCAGATCCCACTTTCTTCTGCTCCTTTTGCTCTTTCCATTATAACACCTTGTTTCTCATTCGGCTTCAAGTATCAAAAACTGAAAGGCTGTGAAGTAATATGGAAAAAGAAAGTATACACATTTATCTCAATCCTGGGATCATTTTAACTGCCGTCAAATGCTATTTAGGGAAATCACTTCAATAGATGATTAATAACAAAGTATGTCCTAGTGAATTCCATTTTTTGATGCCTTGTTTCAACTTTCCCTTCCATGATTATGTTTAGGATAAAATCTATTTCTAAAAAAAAGGAGGTACCTTTAAAAGCTGTTACTTTTTAAAGGTTTTAAAAGATGGTTTAAGATACTATGAACATTATTAATTTGGTGAAATGGCCCAAAATTACAAATACCACACTATTTAAATAATAAGCTTCTGTAACCATCATTTATCTTCCTTCCCTAAGCAGCAGTACATTTACCAATATAATGCATTATCTAGAGGGCAGGAGACTATCCTCAATGTGCTTACAGAGAATGCCAGTCGAAAAACATTTCTCTGATTAAATTATAATAAAGGTTAAATGCTGAAAGTTCAAGTACAAACTTTTCAAGAGCAAGTTGGTCTGAAGACCCAAATTGCCAAAGCTGGGGCATTAGAAATTTAAGAGGTTATTAACTTTTTCAGTTAACAATGCAGTTGGTGCCAAAAGAAATATTTAATAGTGTTGTTATTATTAGATTGAAACAATAATTACATATATCCTAACATGTTAGCTTTAAAAAAATACATAATATGAAAGAAAATTATTTTACCTCATTCTGAAATAATTATGGTTACTTACTGAAATCTGTGTATTTGTTGGGCACTATACAGTATCTCAAATGTTCAAATTACCTTAGACCCTGCCATCCTCATTTCCTGATTATTGTGTGGTACTTGCTTTTTATCACAGGAGTGGCCAAAAGTCTAACCTCACAAAGATATGACATCATTGAAAGGAATGTAGCTCAATATATTGAAACTGCAAACTACCTTAAGTAGCACAAAGTGTCAAAAAGATAGTGAGGATCACTGTGTTCCTTCAAAATTATTAAATAGCTCATCACACTGAATTTGCTGTGGGATGCTAGGATACCTCAACACATGGTTTGAGAACAGCAGTCTTATTTATTACCTTCTGTACTTAGTATATTCTGGTTGATGTCCTGGTTCAGTTATTTACTTTTTATTTTAAAAGTCTTAAATTTACCTAATGCCTGGCTGACAAATTAAGGATATCAATCTTTAAATCAGAGATTAACTATCTATACATTCAGATTTTCTCCCAGAATACAACCTTGAACTCTGTGAGTACACAATTTATGGATGAATCAAACTGTGAGAGAAACTATTCCAAGGGCAGTAATATCCCCTCCTGTGGATCAGTGATTCTCAACAGCCAACATATCAGAATCACCCAAAGGGGAGAGGAATCATGGAGAACAGACATCTTAAGAAGACAGTATTACTTTATTTTGGGAAAATTTATTTTAATTCTTTTTCTCCAAACAAAAGTAGGTATTAAAGCCTGATAAATATTACAGTTTTCATGGACCAAGAACTAGAAATATGAAAACACACACACATATGGGCATATGATCAGTTCAGTTTTTCCAAATCTTTTTCTAAAAAAGTTATAGTTTTAAAAAAACTCAAAAACCTCATTTTTCAATACATGCCCTCCTTTAATCTCATTGGAAATTAAACAAATTGAATATAATTAAGAATAAATCAGTGCAAAACTGATATGCTGTCCTCCAAAATAATGTTCACTATCTCTAATTATCAGTGCTTTGAATAGGAAAATACACATGTATCAAGTCAGATCTATCATATCCACATACTCAAAGCACAGTTTCCTTTTATTGTACTTTAGTGTTAAAACATCAGATCACATAGGGATATTAACAATAAAAAGCTTCACGAAACCATATTTTATTTCTGATATGAATGTCATTGCAAATATCATCTGCTACTTCAGATAGAGTATTCTTTATGAGGATACATAGGTGAATCTTCTCTCTGTTCTTGGTATCAGGAAAGCGCTGAAAAACTGATTTACGCCTTATCAATACTACAGTGCAATTAATCACTTTTCTTTGGCCACAAAGATGCTTAAAATAATCCCCCATCATGCCTCCCTAAGATCAAAAAGGTCATTCCAAAATCACACTGATACTCAAAGGAGGGAGGAAAAAACCTGATTGTGTTGCTTTGTTAATTCTCTTCATTAACCTAATGAAGGAAGCATCTTAATAAGGTTAGAATGCATATGTATACAAGCACCATATTTGAGTATTATCAGGTCAAAATAGGTATAATCCAACATATACAATGTAAATTCTTGTGGTAATATATAAAAGATGTCTAAAGACATCACCTAAGCTGCTCGTTAAGAGTGGTGTCACTAATCTTTGCCACAAAAAGATACCAAGCTAGATGGATGCACAGTTTTAACTCCAATGAAACTTAAGTATAAATGTATTCTAGATTTAACATTAAAATGCTTTACCTGAAATATTACGTAGTCTTAGGTATTGATGGAAACAAACACACAAAAAAGTAAATAAAAATTAAAGCTGTGGGCACTCTGACATAAACTTGGGAGGGGCAAGTGGATAAAGTTTTATAGGAAGAAAAGTAGATACGCAATTAAAAATTATAATGCAAGCTACAAATAAGAGCTTATGTAGCTTTAAATTTTCTAATAGCCACATTAAAATAATAAAAAGAAACAGGAAATTATTTTAAGAACGCACTTAAGATAGCATCATTCCAACATGTAATTCATTTATTTTACTGAGTCACTTTACACTCTTTTCTTGTATGAAGTCTTCAAAATCTAGTGTGACTTTTATATTTGAATCACAACTCAATTCCAACTAGCCAAAGTGCTCAAAAGCAACATGTGGCCAATGATTACTGACTGAGCAGCTCACATTTAGAGACAATGTAAAAACTTAACTCTGAGTGACTTGTTAACTTATAGACTTTCCAGGAATCCTTAATTCCCATTAAGGGAATTCAAAAACATTGTTTATGTTGTATAGTTAAAGAACAAGAAGATCATTTTGAGTTATAATCTTAAAAAAAGTTTTAATCAAGTCAAATAAAAGGAAAAGAACTCAAAGATCTGCTGTAAAGCTAAGGAGAACACTCCAAAGAAGTCAGTTTCAAATGCATGAAGTGACAAAAAAGATAAATGATGATAAAGAGCATCTGTTCCAGTTCACTTTCTGGAAGTGTTTTAAGCTTTACAGAGAACATTAACACGGGAACAAGATGGTTGAACAGTTTTCACTAAAAGGAAATAAATTGGCAATTATCCCATATATATAGAAAACCTATTAATCATCACAATAAATTATTTGTGCTTTACCTTAATGAAAGCTGCTCTCAGTGTCTGAGCTGCAGACAGATTTACTCGTTCTAGCTGAAATAAAAATTTTAAATCCTTATTAGTATCAATTTTTCAAAAATGCCCATTTCTGATATTCTACTTTGTAGTAATAGCTTTCATAAATCTATCATTCAGTTAACAAAGATACTTGCCAGTGATTGCAAATCACCATAATTCTTCAAATAGACATGCTATCTAAAATTTTTATTAGAAATCATGAAAAATCAAGGTATGGATCAGTTCCTGAGATACTCCTTTTATAAGAAAATAAGATACATTCTACCTTAAGGGTAGATTTTTATAATTTTTATAACAGAGTTCAGGATTAACTCTCAATGCTCTCTTACAATTATGTGCAAATTATGTGTGTGTGTGTGTATGTTTGTAATGACCAATACCAAGAAAACATTTATTAAGATGCTTTATACTTATGACCTCCTTTTTTAATTGCTTCTCAATTATCAGCCAAGGATGAAGCTGAGATTAGTGTATTTTATTAATAAGCAAACAGTGCTGATAAAAGGACTGTAATTCAAACTGAAATCTGCATCATCTAGATTTCAGAAGTGGTTATATTTGTCCTCTATCTTATCAGGATTAAAAGTTATTAGTAGTTAAAGTACTAAGTCAGAAATTTAATAAAATTCTTTAATTTTTATATCAAATATGTGATTTAGCTGAAAGATATATGTTTGCTGCACTTTTATAATTCATTTTTGCAGTAAATCAAAGGTGACATACAATTTCATAAAAATAGCCCCATTGTTTAATAGTTATCTGCTAGGTTTAAAATAACTAGCAATAACTAAATGCAGATATTTTTAGTTCTTTTAAGGACTGGGCTCAATAAAACTCAACTTACCTATTTTACATTAGGAACAATATCAAATGGACAAAAACAATGAAACCTTTACAGATTTTTATGCAAGTAGAATAGTCCCATAAAAAAATTATGCCCATATAACATACAGCAAATACTCCTTTTAATCCCTACAAGCAATGAAAATGTAGCACATTTTACTTTATAACACACACACACTCCCCTAGAATCTCTAAAACTTTAAACAATTTAATTAATTAAGACAAAAATGCCAATAACCTTATCTTCCTAGGAGTATTCACTTTAATCACAAAGCAAAAGCAACAAAATCTCCAGACAAACAATTTATCTCTAAAAGTAAACAATGAATGATTTAATTTAGCACATAACTTCTACAAAGCTTAGCTTCTACATATCTTATATAATCTAGCATTGCCTTAGTAGGTAAAAAGGACGACACCAGGGGCCCAGGTAGGTAAATACAGCAAAGCAACAAGTATATAAGGAGTTTATAAAAGTAATGAAGGCTTCCAAAAATGAAAACAAATTCTTCTTTCCCATAATTCACTTAATGATAGTGAATGCTATGTAATATTAAAAAAAAACCAGCATTCTTCTAATCTCAAATTCTTGTGCTAGGATGGGAAAGGCAGACAACCAGCATGAACGTTTCTATACCCTGACAAGAACTAATTTCCTTTTTGGGTGTTTACACAGTATTCTGACCCCTTTCAACCAATCAAAGGTTTGAGTCAGATGTGTGCCTTCAAACATCAGCATTATTAACTCATTCTGTACTGTCCTGTCCAGTATGTGAAAGGTAAAAAGAGAGATCCAGCAGTCAGTGAAAAATTAATAAAATTAGCCAAGAAAAAAATCAACATCTCTACATTTCTATATTGTTTATACGTATGTACCTTAGAAAATAAAGGGGAAGGTCAAATGCCTAATAAAATCCGTGAACTATGAAGCAGCATACCAGAACTCTGTTATATACCCATATAACTTGTAATCAACTCACTAGGCTTTGCTATTCATATGACATCTGCAATGACCAGGCAGTAGCCGGCATAAAGGCACAAAAGTTACTTATTGAATGGAATTTAATCTCCCATAAATGAATTTATCTGTATTGTTATTAAAATTATTTATAAATTCAGCCTATGCAGCAGGAAATTGTTTCTTTCCTATTAAAAAAAAAAAAACTCTCTTTTAGGCATGTAATTTCTGATAAAGGACTACCTAGAACTTCTATCAAGTGTAAGAAAGTCAGTGTGAGAGATACAAAGAAAGAGACTATAGTCCTAAATGCACAGAAAATCAATTTAAGAAATTGGCTATATGGAAATTAATGGGATCAATTTCGCTTCAATATAAAGTCCTTATGATGATTTAAGATTTGAATAGGTCCTTGAAGAGTGTGGTTTCTTAAAATCCTTTTCCATGGCAGTTCCCCCAAGTATGGTTTCTTCAGTGTTAAAACATGGGGGTATGGAGATTTTAGATTAGTTTATACAGAAAAGAATTTCCATTTCGTTTTCACTTTTACTAACAAGTCCAGAACTTTTTTAAAGCTGTGGGTTATAACAGTCGTTAGTTACCACAACTTAAAAGAACCAACACAATCAATTATTTTCTTAGTATTAACTGACAGTATATACACACTATATTTTGAGTCCAATAAAGGAGGGAACATCAGGTTACACACTGTGTTGATGACTACTGGGACAAAGAGAGGCACTCCTTAGTTCTTAACATTACATAGACGGCTTCCATGTCACTAAGTAAAGAATAAAGGAAAAGAGAATCAGAGTGAGAAAAAAAGGTTTAAAAACATCTCTCATCTCATCCTAAAGAGAAAGAAAAATGGCTGCTGAAGTATATTTGGAAGGAAGTGACAGAATGGGTGAGTCTAACATTAGGTCTCACCCCAAACTCACTTCTGTCTACTCTCAATTTTGGAACTCTTCCTGCAATTTTTTTTTAAAGGATTTATTTATTTATGCATACAAGTGCCAGGGTACAGGCCAGAGGTGTCGGGGGGGGGGGGGGGCGGCGGCGCGGGTGTGTGTGTGTGTGAGAGGATTCACCAGAGACAGAGTGGGGAACAGAACAGGCAGAATGACCGAAGTACACTGCTGAGGGGAGCTGCGGGTGAGTCAGGAGATATCTGCTGCGCCATGTGGGTTGGTCCCTGGTGGGCCAGGGGATTGAACTCATGCTGCAGAGGCTGCGGACAGCTTCGCAGGTTGTGTCTTAACCCCTTGCACCACCAAGGAGGCCCTGCAATTTGTTTTTGATAGCATTAGATAGCACTATTACCTGCAAACATGCCAAATTGAATTCTCTAGATCACTTATAAAAGCAAACATGGAATTTTTATTCTATAAAGAGCTCCTTTATTATTAACTGCTCCCTCCAGAAGTATCAGTTTATCCCTATATTTTATTTCTCAGTATCAATTTTATAAAAGATTTTTTTATGCATACAAGAACTGAGGTGTAAGCCAGAGGTGCAGAGGGGTGAGAGAATTCACCAGAGAGTGTGGGGAGCAGAACAGGCAGATGCACTGAAATACACTGCTGAGTGGAGCAGCAGGCAAGACAGGAGAGGTCTGCTGCGCCGTGTGGGCCAGCTCCCTGGCTGGCAAGGGATTCGAAGTCATGCTGCAGTGGCTGGCAATAGCTTGATAGTGCTCTTCAACCCCTGTACCATGAGAGAGACCCCTCCAGTCAATTTCTTAAATCCATAATTTAAAATATCATTCAACCCTCAGATTGTTCATGTTTTAAAGAATGTAGTATATAAAATCAAGTTTTTTTTTTTTAAGGTCAAAATAAGTAGGTTCATTGGTTCCTAATTGTACACATATCTTACTTCCTTAAATTAGGCATGATTCCCTATGCTGACATCACAATCTCCTCCCCTGATCCTTCCCCTTCTCCCCCCACCCAAAAGATTATGGGTCACTTTTTTTTATTAAATAGTACTGGGCCAACAAGACAAACATCAACAGATACGTGAAGATCAAAATCATTCCAACTATCTTTTCCAATCATAAAGGCATCAAGCTACAAATAAATCATGAAAAGAAAACAAGGAGCCCTCCCACTTCATGGAGATTGAAATCCACACTACTGGAAGATCACTGGACTAATGAGGGGATCAAAGAAGAAACTGAAAAATACTTTGAGCTGAACAACAAGGAGGACACCACTTTCTAGAATGTATGGGATGCAGCAAAAGCAGTAATAAGAGGAAAATATATAGCAATACAGGCTCACATCAACAAACAAGAAAGAACTCAAAGAAACAACCTAATCTCACACCTCAAAGAGCTAGAAAAAGAACAATAAAAAAAAATCTAAAGCCAGTAGAAGAAAGGAAATAATAAAAATCAAAGCATAAATAAATGAATTGGAGATTAAAAAAACAATCCAAAGATCAATGAAACCAAACGTTGGTTCTTTGAAAAAATAAAAACAATAGACAAACTTCTAGCTAGGCTCACAAAGAAAAAACGTGAGAAAACACATATAAATAGGATTATAAATGAAAAAGGAGAAATCACATCAGACTCAGTAGAAATCAAAAGAATAATCAGAGATTACTATGAACACCTATATGCAAACAAATTCAACAACCTAGAAGAGATGGACAAATTCCTAGAATGATATAATCACCTAAAGCTGGACAAAGAAGAAATAGAACAACTAAACAGACCAATTACAAGCAGCGAAATTGAGACAGTAATCAAAGCACTTCCCCAAAACAAAAGCCCTGGCCCAGACAGCTTCACAATGAATTCTACCAAACGTTCAGCAGTGAATTAATGCCTATCCAACCAAACTCTTTCAAAAAATTGAAAAACAGAGAATACTGCCAAATATGTTCTACGAAGCCAATATTACACTAATACCAAAACCAAACAAAGACAGCACAAAAAAAGAAAATTACAGGCCAATCTCCCTAATGAACACTGATGCAAAAATCTTCAACAAAATCCTTGCCAACAGAATCCAATAATATATCAAAGGGTTAGTACACCACGATCAAGTGGGATTCATCCCAGGGGCACAAGGATGGTTCAACATACAAACATCAATAAGTGTAATCCAACACATCAACAGAAAGAAAAATAAAAACCTTATGATCATATCAAGCATTCGACAAAGTCCAACATCCATTTATGATGAAGGCCGTGAAATTCTCGGGATAGAAGGAACATACCTTAAACTTGATAAAAGCCATACACGACAAACTCACTGCCAACATTATTCTCAATGGCAAAAAGCTGGAGGCCTTTCCTTTAAGATCAGGAACAAGACAAGGATGTCATCACTCACCACTGCTCTTCAATATAATACTAAAGTTCCTAGCCAGGGCAATAAGACAAGAGAAAGACATACAAGGAATCTAAATAGGGAAAGAAGAAGTAAAACTATCACTATTTGCAGATGATATAATATACATAGAGAACCCTAAAAACGCCACAGAAAAACTACTCAAAATAATCAACCAGTTCAGTAAAGTAGCAGGATACAAAATCAACACACAAAAATCAGTTGCCTTCCTATACACAATCAATCAATCAGAAGAAGAAGAAATCAAGAAAATCATCCCTTTTATAATTGAAACCAAAAAAATCAAATACTTGGGAATAAACCTAACAAAAGAGGTGAAAGACCTAAAGAAAGAAAATTATAAAATACTGTTAAAAGAAACTGAAAAAGACACAAAGAAATGGAAAGACATCCCCTGCTCATGGATTGGAAGAATCAACATTATTAAAATGGCCATCCTCCCAAAAGCAATATACAGATTCAATGCTATTCCAATAAAAATCCCAATGACATTCTTCAAAGAAATAGAACAAATACTGATGAAATTCATATGGAACCACAAAAAAACACAAATAGCCAAAGCCCTCCTGATGAAAACAAAGGAGAAAGGAGATATCACACTTCCAATCTTCAAGCTATACTACAAAACCATAATAATTAAAACAGTTTGGTATTGGAACAAAAACAGACACACAGACCAATGGAACGGAATAGAGAGCCCAAAATTCAAGCCGCACTTATATGAACAACTAATTTTTGACAAAGGAGCAAAGAATATGCAATGGAACACGGACAGTTTGTTCAATAAATGGTGCTGGGAAAACTGGACCTCCACATGTTAAAAAAATGAAACTAGACCACTACCTCTCACCGTGCACAAAAATCAACTCAAAATGTATTAAAAGAACTGGACATCAGACCTGAAACCATAAAATATATAGAAGAAAATATAGGGAAAACACTACAAGACATACATCTCAGAAACATCTTTAAAGACTCATCACCCAAAGCAGTGATAGTGAAGGCAAAGATAAACACCTGGGATTACATCAAACTGAAAAGCTTCTGCACAGCAAAAGAGACACTAACCAAAACAGAGAGACACCCCACTGATTGGGAAAAAATCTATGCATTCCACCCAACTGATAAGGGAATGATCACAATGATATACAAAGAACTCAAATGGCTCAACAAAAACAAAATAAACAATCCAGTCAAGAAATGGGCAGAAGAACTCAAAAGACATTTCTCCAAAGAGGAAATGCAAATGGCCAAAAGGCATATGAAAAAATGTTCAACATCCCTGATAATCAGGAAATGCAAATCAGAACCACACCAAGATACCACTTTACACCAGTAAGAATGGCACATATCCCAAAAAAAAAAAAAAAAAAAAAAAAAACAATAAATGTTGGCGAGGATGTGGTGAAAAAGGAACTCTCCTACATTGCTGGTGGGAGTGCAAACTGGTCCAACCATTGTAGAAAGCTGTCTGGAGGTTCCTCAGTCTACTAAAAATGTAGCTACCATACGATCTGGCAATTCTACTACTAGGGATCTACCCAAAGGACACAAAAACATTGATTCAAAAGAGCACCTGTACACCTATGTTTATTGTAGCACTATTTACAATAGGTAAAACCTGGAAACAACCCAAATACCCAAAAACAGACGACTGGATCAAGAAGATATGGTACATATACACAATGGAATATTATTCAGCAATCAAAAAAGATAAACTCATGCCATTCACAGCAACGTGGATGGAGCTAGAAGGAATTATGCTCAGTGAAATAAGCCAGAAGAAAAAAGAAAAACATCGGATGGTTTCACTTATAACAGGAATATAGGGGAACCAAATAAGACATCAGTGTATAAAAAATAGTAACAACAGTACAAAACACAACAAAGCAAAAACAGACAATTATAAATCTGAGACATACTGCAGGGGGAGGAGGAGGGAGAGGGTGGGAGGGAGGAAGGGAGGAGCACAGGGGACTGTGGTGATGGTACATGGGTGCCTTGGGGAAGGAGATTCTATGGGGACTCAATCTGAGGGGTGGGGAGAAGCAAATATTGTCTAAAAAATGTTAAAAATGATAAATGTTAAAATTTTTAAAAATCTAAATAAAAAAATAGTACTGGGCCAAATCACAATAGAAACTCCATTTACACTTATGATTCAAATGAGAATTAGGTGGCTAACTGGTTAAAAAAAAGGTCAAAAGACACTATGGAGAGCTGTGTGGAGATTTCTGGACCTACTAAACATAGAGCTTCCATATGATCCAGCAATTCCACTCCTAGGTATTTACCCAAAGGACACAGAAACATCAATTCCAAAGAGCACTTGCACCCCTATGTTTATAGCAGCACTGTTTACAATAGCTAAGCTTTGGAAACAACCCAAATGCCCAAAAATAGATGACTGGATCAAGAAGATGTGGTATATATACACCATGGAATATTACTCAGCATTCAAAAAAGACAAGCACATGCAACTTGCAGCAACATGGATGGCGCTGGAAGGGATCATGCTCAGCGAAATAAGCCAGTAAGAAAAAGAAAAATACCGGATGGTCTCATAGCAGGAATCTAGAAAACTTAAATAAGGGACCAGGAAAAAGAACAACTATAAGAAAGTAAAAATCAAAATCAACAAACAACTATGAACCAGAGACACTCTATGGGGGGTGGGAGGCGGGGAGGGGAGGTATTGGGGTCAAAATAAGGGGGTCGCAATTGTTTGGGGAATATAAAAATAAAAAGAAAAAAAATTATATAAAAAAAAAGTCAAAAGAAGTAGCCATATCAAGAGGCCACCCACTAATTTCTGTGCTACTACAGAGATGGCAAATGAAATCAACTGTATTTTGTACATATTAACTTCAACAAGTGTTTCCAAAAGAATTCAGTTCCTGGGATTATCCAGTCATCTAGCAAAAAGTGAAATGAATTATATTTCATTAAAACATTGCCTACCAGTATGAAACACTCACAGGTATGATCAGAATTTTGTCAGAAAAAAAATGAAAGGCTCCTTAATAATAAAAACTAATACTACACGCTTATTACTATTCTAAGAACTGCAATATATTATCTAATGCATTGGCAGAAATAGTGCCTCTGAACAGAAAGATAATCTGTTAGTACTGATCTTTAGTAGTACTAATCTTTAGTAGTACTAATAAGTATTAAGTACTCATTCAGAAGTACTTTTACTAATACAAAGTCACATTAACCACTGATGATCTAAAAATCCCATTTTATTGCAAAATTGTTAATTTCTGTCTTATGCATATTTCTTCAGATATGATTATTTCACTTTTAAATAATTCTTCCAAAAATTCAAAGGAAATGAAAATATGTAGAATCTTTTCCTGGAATGAAAAAACAAACCACATTATCTCTCCTCCTCCATATATAAATAATCAGCAAGAAATAATATAGTACATGAGAACCTGATCTACTAGTTGGCTTTATGTTTCTATAAGCTCATCATTCCATAATGCAACCAGGAGACCTATTTTACAGCACATTTTTAACACACGCAATATACTTGGACTCTGAACTCTACAGTTGATTAAACAAGAAGCCTACACCTTCTCAGCTGTTTTGGCATAGCTTCATTTAGTTTAGCAAGCATCAAGTCCCAGAATATGCCATAAATAACTACCTTGTGAGCTAGAATAATAGTACTTAGATTTCCCTAGGTAAAAGGAAAGGATGTCCTAATACCTAAAACTGTTCAATAAGATGACTTCCAGACTATGTAAGATTTATACCTCTTATAACACATTGTGAAAAAAATTTAATGAATCATTTACCTTTGAAGTATAACTGTTCTAGTGCTATTTCTTTAGACCTTTTTTTTCCTAAATCTATATAGTGCAGAAAAACTGAGCTAAATCAAACTTTAGTTTCTGCATTGGAATTAAGAGAAAATCCATGATTGAACAATAATTAATATTAATGTTTAACTGATTACCTTATTTAGAATGCTTCATTAACATACCAGGAAGTCAGATAACAATGCTACTATTTTATTCTTTCATTACCAAACATTTCACACTTTAAGGTACAATAATTATTTTACTTCATTCCTGAATCACATTCTGGTTTTCATCTCAATCAAAGAGTAAATCCCCTATCACCATTTGTAAAAGCCTGCTACTTCTCAATACCCATTTTAAAATGTCAGAAATACTTCTTAAACTTGATACCATGATATATACCAATGAATTCAATTTGGGGCCTTCTTGTTGGTGCAAGGAGTTAAGTCTCAGCACTATAAAACTATTGGCAGCCACTGCAGCACAAATTCGATCCCTGGCCAAGGAGCTAACCCACATGGGGAAGCAGACCTTTCCTGTCTCGCCTGCTGCTCCCCTCAGGGGTGGATTTCAGTAGATTCACCTGTTCAGCTCCCCACTCTGTCTCTGGTGAATCCTCTCACGCCCTGACCAAGGACCTCTGGGCTACATTCCAGCCCTTTTATGAATAAATAAATAAAATAAACCTTTAAAATAAATAATAAGTAAATTCAATTTGAGGATTAGAGCCTGACAATTTGACATAGTATCTCTCAGTCTGCCATATTCCAGCTTCACTTTCAAATTTCACATCTAACAATTAAGTTACTGAACCAACAATGAAATTGTTTAACAGTATGTTGTCACTCTGGGTCCACTAACCCACATATATTTTCAGTTCTCATCTGAACAGATAATCACTGCCTTTATTTCTAAAAGAAATTTACTAGTCCATTTACAGCCATTTCTTTTTCTTTCACATTAATTTTTCTTACACACGAAAAAATTAGAAAAAGTATACCAGTATTACTCCTAACAGTACAATTTTACCAGAATTTTGTATCCTCTGTAAATGTTTTCCAAAGTCAAAATTCAAAGAAAATCAATTTACCTTCTATAGGAAAAGAGCACTCAAATTGCTAAAAGAAAAATTTTTCTCATTCCTCCTCATTAAGTAGAGGATCAAACTGAAGCTCTGCAATGTAAATTGCCCTCACTTCAAGTAAAGACTAACTAAGTGTGCCAGATAAAACACAGAAATTTCCCACAAACAACCTGGGCCAGCAGACTGCATTAAAATATATATAAGCAGGGGCCTCCCTGGTGGCGCAGAGGTTAAGCACCACACTACAAAGCAGTCCGCAGCCTCTGCATCATGAGTTCGAGCCCCGGCCAGCCAAAGAGCAACCCACATGGCACAGCAGACCTCTCCTGTCTCACCTGTTGCTCCCCTCAGCAGTGTATTTCAGTGAGTCTGCCTGTTCTGCTTCCCGCTCTGTCTCTGGTGAATCCTCTCACCCCCTGCATCTCCGGCCTGTACCCTGGCTCTTGTATGCATAAATATATAAATACTAAAAAAAGAAATATATAAATATAGGCATAAGAAGGAGCATCTCTAGGTGGAAGTGCCATGGTTCTTGAATTACCTGAGAAAGTTCAAATATTAATTGTAGTAGTATATAGGGACAGGTTTTTTCAAAAGATGTTTTCTATCTGAATCTTTAGTAAAAAAAATTTTCAGCTTTTCAACCTGATTTGCAGCTAAATTTGGTCACATGATTAAGATCAATGAGATACACATGGAAGTGTTCCAAAATGGCTCCTATAAGGAAGCTGATGCAGCTAAAACAGTACACCACCCCAAAAACCCAATTGTCTCCCCATCCCCCCCAAAAAACAACTTAAAACACACTGGATAGAGCTTCAGCAGCTACCCTACATACTAAAGTGACCTTCATAATGGAAATGATACATGATGAAACCGAACATAAGGAAACATTTCCTAATAATATTGAGTCATAATAACAGCAGCCTAGGTACCTGCAAATTTTTTATGTAAGAAACATAAACTTACACACAAGTTGTTGTTTTAAGTTTTCTCTTATGGTCATGGAACCTAACACCATTTGAAATTCCAAAACATGTATCTGAAATGGCAACTACTGATAATGTGTGGTTTTCAAGTTGAAGAAAATGTACATATCACTCTCCACTGTCCCCAAAACTTCTAAGATCATAAAATATGTATCACATAGATTTTTATTAAACCTATTAAGGTGGAAGAAATGGTTCTGAAACCCAGAATCTTTCTTTCGTATATTAATAAAGGGATTAAAAAAAATACTGGAAATGGTAATGGTTTTCAATCTATAGCAGCAACAAGGTTAATGGCAACAACATTTATAAATAGATTATTGGGGGAAAAAGGAAAAAAAACTAAACGGAAAAAAACCTGAAGCTACTGAATTTTGATTTTATTGAATCTAGATTTTATTCGTAGATAATTTCACATTTATAACCTAAATTCACCATTAAGACTGCACTAATTAAATTACCTCTAAGGGATATCCAACTCTAAAATTCTTTACCTTAGCACTGTAATTCAAAAGAAGTCAAGAATGCGTTGTTATTAAGTGCTAGAAAATTTCTGAAATAAAAGCAACTACATCTTTTCCAGATACAAAGCAATGGCATCTTTCAATATATCAGTTAAAATGTTCTATCTCTGCTGACCATAACGCATTATTTTTTTGCCTGTTCTTTTTATTATCTAGAATGTTGCTTATCCTCAACTCATTCACTGTCTATACCTTATTTCCTTCTTTAGAACCTTAGCTTAGCATATCTTTTCTTTGTGAGACCTGTCCAGACCCTTAAAATAAAAACTACCTTCTATTTTATTTAACACACTATTTAAAAAAAAAAAAAAAAAAAAACACTTCATAGCACTTATCACAATTTTTCAAGTCCAAGATTACTTGTATTCTATCATTCTATGTCTATCTCTTCCACTTGAGTGAAACCTCCAGGGGCGTGAGAAAAAGGGCAGAGAAATATATCTGTTTTTTCCCCCAATGTGTGCTGGCACAATTCAGTATACTGTTGGGGTGGAATGTAAGTATATGTTACATGAACGAACCAAAAACCCAAAGAATAGGTGAAGCAGGCATTAAAGAAGTGTGGAGGTGAGGGGCCTCCTTGGTGGCTCAGGGGGTTAAGAGCAGCGCTGTGAAGCTGTCCACAGCTTCTGCAGTGTGGGTTGATCCCCGGTGGACCAGGAAGCAACCCACATGGTGCGGCAGACCTCTACTGTCTTGCTCACTGCTCCCCTCAGCAGTGTTTTCCATCTGCCTGTTCTGTTTCCTGCTCTGTCTCTGGTGAATCCTCTCACCCTCCTGTACCTCTGGCCTGTACCCCAGTTCTTATATGCATAAAAATAAATATTTTTTAAAAAAAAAGTGTGGAGGTGATATGAGGACTTATTTATCTACTTACCTCATTAAACACAGGATACATGACTGCATAGAGGGGCATAGAAACCATGGAAGTGGTCTCAGCTTCATTCTTCATCTCTTCCATTGTCATCCTCATTCAAAGGCCAACTATAGTAGAAAAAGCAGTGCTAAAATTCAGAGGAATCTTCATTCACTGCAGAATTTCTTCTCTTTTTTGGTGACAAAAGAATAGGGCAGAAAAATAAAATAAATAAACTGACCTGGTTAAAGGGAAAGAAGGAACAGAATTTTTATTAGGGGGAAACTACAAATGCCAATAAATTTCTTTTCTAAGTAAAAGTCCCCTCCTTATAGAAAGCTGATTTGTTAATACATTTACTTGTGAAAGCAACCCTGATCCTTGAAATAGCTCTTCTTCTCATACTCAAGAACTGTTGTTTCTTAAAGCTAATCTCCTGATTAGGTACTACTTCACAAAGCTGTGAATCACAAGCCCACTCATATTGAATTCAAGAAAAGCTGGTTATGAAGCACCATGGAATAACAATGTATCTAACTCTATCACATAATCTAAGGAAAAGTATTAGTAACATTCACAACAGTAGAAATGTATGTTAAATAAAATTGTAACCACGAAATATGTATGATGATATGCGCATATATAGAGAAATATGTATGGAAAACTAAAGAATTAACACCCTTTTAGAGTTTAAGATTATCATTAAAATCTTTTTGCTAACTGTTTATTGATCTTTGTCACCTAAGAGGAGGGGAAACAAAACATAGCAGACATCAAAGATTTAAGACTATAAAGTTGGGTAAATTCTACCAAATGCGGTCACTTTGAGAAAAATTATTTCATTTTCAAGTGGTACTTTGTCAATGGCTGACCAAAAAACCTTAAAGAGAAATCCACACACACTGGTAGTTGGGCATAAAATATCAAGAATTCAACAATATAAGAGAAAGTTTGTCTTCAGGAGCACAGAAAATGTGTTTATAAGAAAAAGCAACTATATTCACTTCCTTTACGAGACTGAAAAAATGAGTAACTATGAAGTAAAAGAGTAATAGTAGTGACACATTTAATATATAACAATGCATAATACATAACAAAAATAACATTGATATAATCAAAAAATTCTTACCTTTGAATAATTCTACCATTATAAAGCACTTTTAGATTATAACACATTTTTCATATGCACTTAGTACTCATAACTTATTTTACAATAACTATCATTCTAATCTTACAGATGTAAAGTAAGTTCAGAGATCAATATGTATACGATCACCCATGCACAGGCCCAAGACTTGATTGAGTACTCTGAATCCAGATCTGATATTTCCACATCACAAAACCAAGTTTTCAGTAAAAATAAGGAACCTCAGTTCACCTATCCAAGAATATGCTCACAAGAAAGTCATTCACTGAATAAACATATGTTTAGCACATACTACCTGCAAGGTGCATAGGGGAAGGAATAAATAAGATGTGCTCCTAATCATTAAAATTAGATCTTGGGCCAGATTATGAAAAACCTAAGTAGTTAAAAAGATACGCAAAGACTGGAGTGCTGAACAGCATCAAAACCTATTCTGTCCTTGGGCCTCCCCGGTGGCATATGCGGTTGAGCACCGCATTGTGAACCTGTCCGTAGCCTCTGCAGTGTGGGTTCGATCCCGGCCAGCTGGCAAGAATCCCAAATGGCAAAGCAGACCTCTCCTGTCTCTCCTGCTGCTCCCCTCAGCAGTGTATTTCAGCCCGTATATGTCTGCCTGTCTGTTCCCCGCTCTGTCTCTCACCCTCTCGTGCATCTCGCCTGTACCCTGGTTCTTGTATAAATAAATAAGTCTTTAAAAAAACCAACAATTTTGTCCTTCCATACTCCTACCAATCAAGAGGCAGTCAACACTTAACACTTTAGTCTCATTTTTGATAGTTCTAAACATGGAATGGTTTTCTTGATTTTAAGTTGACATTAGCTTCCTGACATCACAGGAAAAAAACAAAAAGGAAAAGGAAAAAAGGATGACCACTTCCTAAATTTTACTGTATAGGACAAGAGAAAACCATTGCCTGATTAACCAGATTGGAGTAGATTGCTTTGATCATAGCAAGGATAGAGGAACAGAAGCTGAAGAAAGAAAAAACTTAAGTACTTAAGTTATAGATCAGCTGGAACAGAAAAATAAGCAAAAGGACATAGGTAAATATCAATGATGGTTCTGCTATCCCTGTTTACTAAATAGGCCATTTTGTAATCGACTTTTCCACTTAGAAATAAATTGTGAATACTTTTTCATAATGAATATGGAACAAAGAAGGGGAAGGGAGCTAAAGTGATGCTAGTCAAAATAAAAATGATGGCTACCGGGTGCCCAGTACAAAAAGTAACAGTGAAAAAGTAAGAGCAAGTAATCAATGAAAACAGCAAGAAAGAAATAGAATAGGGTCACAACAGAACTTTAAGAACTACCTCACTGGGTGATGGGAAAAACTTAAAAAATATTTATTGTTTAGCAATACAGTATCAGGCCAGGTTCTCAATACAGAGAGCTATGAACAAGACAAGAATCGTATCTGACCTCATGACTTTTGTATTATGGAAGGAAAGACAGAAAATAAAAAACTTGTAAGTAACATACAAAGGGGAAGTAGAATGCTAAACTGTTATGGAACTGGAAGAAAGAACCAACATCACAAAACCTGATGGTCAAATTTTTCAAATGCTCCCCAGCATGGATAACAACTTAAAAATTATATGATTTCTAGATGAGGTCAGGCGCAATGTCCGAAGAGTAGTGTCACTTATACATTGGGGGAGAGAACTCCTGGCAAGGACTATGTGAGATGGTGAGAACTCCTGGCAAGGACTATGTGAGATGGAGCTTAAGTTTTCAAGAATCTCAGTAAAAAAGGAAGAGAGATGCTAAAGGGGAGACCAGGCTCAAGGGGATCACTGATGGCTGTTACTCTTTGGGCTTGTACTTACTTTCTTATCCCTATATATACAAAGGGAGACTAAGTTACAGAAGTCCATAAAGTAGACAGACTTTCTTTAGAAATTCCTGCAGACATCCACCTATCTACCCCAATAAACCTGATCAAATACTTTTTACCTTTTCTAAATACTGTAAATTTTTATAGAGTAAAAATTTAAATACACATATATTTTTAGTAAAGCGATTTTAAATGAATCTTTCAATAGTTTCCAGTGATACGCTTTAATTACAAATGTTAAACATCTGCTAGATTATTCTAGAGTTACTACTGAAATAATTTGGCATTTATTTGCTAAAAGGTAAATATTTAGGGGAGCAAGGCATGTGTGACAGAAGTCAGTCTTTTTTTAATATTGTATAATTCTTGGCTTTATTTTTTCACCCTCCAACAAACCACCTGTACCACGTGTGTGTGTGTGTGTGTGTGTGTGTGTGTGTATATGTAATAGTGTGCCATGTCAGACATTTCCACTTGAAATATGATTCAAACTAATTTCAAATATATAATAAAGTGTGTGTGTGTGCGTGCGCGCGCATGTGTGTGTGTATCTCCTCTGAAGCTAACTTATAGCGCTACTACCTACTATTTGTAATCAAAAAGTCAGTATTACATCAACATTATGGAATAAACAGGAGGATGGCCCATACTTAATCACCTTTAATAATGTTCTATGGAAAATGTTCCAAAGACCAAATTTGCCACTGAATTTTTCAGGATACACAATCATAAACTAGGTGTACTCATGGTTTCATTAATGTTCATGTAAAATTAAAAATCAACAATTTCAATAAAGCTTTTTTAAATATTGACTTTTTCTCTCAATTTTAGTTCAACTTCATGTTAAAATATGCTCTCATTCTGCCCATATGCTTCTTCATCTGAAATGGTTCAACGGACAACCCACAATTACTCCAACAAAAAGCCTGCTATGGGGACCTCCTTGGTGGCATAAGGGTTAGTCTCAGTGTTATCACCACAATGGCCTGAGTTAGATCCCTGGGCAGGGAACTAACCCACATATGGCACAGGAGACTTGGCCCACTGCTCCCCACTGTGTCTCTGGTGAATACCCTCACCCTCCCACCCCACCCCCACACCTCTGGCCTATACCCCTGTTCTTCTACGTATAAATAAATAAATATTTAAAAAGTGTATGCCACCTAAAGAGCAAGGATCAGTTGAATTTGGCAAGAGCTGAGGCCCCATCCCTCCGACAAGTTCTTCTTTCAATATGGGAGTGGTTAGTATGTTCTAGCTAGTTGGTGAGCACACTGACAAAGTTTCAGCTCTCTCAGAGATACTTTTTGGAGTGAATACTGATCATGCATGCATAGCCAACTGAAGATTACAGACTCCAAATTCCAAATCTAAAAAGTAGTAAAAAAGTACCCCATTCGTCTCCAGTACAGAAGAAATTCCAAACATGGTTTCAACTTTAATGCAGATATTGTGGCAATATAGTAAGGATTACTGTATCCCATTCCAATAGTGTTGCTTTGGAGTAAAGCTTTAATTTCAAAGTATGCTTTCTTTCTCAACTGTTAGCAAAGACAGAATTTTTAAAAAACAAGAACCAAATTATAGATGCTATTGACTTAGACAAAAATTATCTCCAATTTTTTTTCCCCCAAAAAAAAATATTTGGGGGGCCTCCCCAGTGGCACAGTGGTTGAGCGCTGGGTTGCGAAGCTGCCTGCAACCTCTGGAGCACCGGTTTGATCCCGGCTGCCGGGCGAGGGTCACACATGGTGCGTAGACCTCTCCTGCCGCCCACTGCTCCCCTCAGCAGTGTACTTCATCAGTCTGTCTGTTGTGCTCTCTGCTCTGGCTCTGGTGAATTCTCTCACCCTCCCGCGCTTCTGACTGTACCCAGTGCTTGTATAAATAAATAAATAAATCTTAAAAAAAAAAAAAAATACTTTGAGGTAAGGGAATACCACCGCAAATATAAGCAACATATTCATATATACATTTTCCCTTATTTCCTTGAATGTCCAAAATAGCATGCTAATTTCTAACACAAATTCAATCAGTTTTAGATATCTTCCAGGGCTTCAGGAAATTATTTAGACTGAAAGAGCAATGAAAATAGGTTCCTGGAAGACCAATGCCAAACTCTAAAAGGAGTTTCTGCCCTGCACTGCCCAAACAGAAAAACTATACTTGGGTCCTATCTCAAGGGTCAGAATCAGTAGTTCCTGAAACAGCTTTACTTCACTCCATATGGAGCATGAGATAACTCTAGAGCCAAGGCTATTCACTCACAAATAAAAGGAGTGGACAAAGGGAAGTCCTAGGTACTGATGCATGCAGCTGTTGAGTAAAAATAGAAGCTTCCTAGTAAACTCTACTGTTAAAGCTATTTTTAAAAGACAGGTCTATTTGTTTTGTTTTTTCTCTCTATGTAAATCTAGTACTTAGTCCTTTTTACCTAGTGCTAAATTCTTATAATTCCTTTAATTTTGATACCTAAAGAGGGAAGTTTATTTACTTTCATTGGATCTTCTAAATGCCAGTAAAAATTTAGCTAAAAGTTTGTTTATTCTAGCAGTGAGCAGAATACATATATTTATGTTTCATTTACAAACTGCCCCCCCCCATAGAGTCACCATAACAGGTGAATAGCCGACACTTCAGTTGAATCGGTCTTGCTAATACTTTTCAAATATCAATCCTAGCAAAACAAAAGCATAGAAATATAATCAATTTCATTAATAAAGTTTGGACTTAGTCCTATTTATCAGCTTTTGCCTCTTTTATGTATCATATTGTCCTTTCTGTAGTATACTAAAAAAAGTAAGTATCAGACAATTGCATATGAAATCAAATGCAGAAGAATCAAAACTAAATAAAAATAAAAGTCATAGATTATAAATTCAAAAGTCTTATTTTTATTTGGACTGCTCGAATGTCTTTTAGGTCCTGGGGACACAACTGGTGCATAATTAAATAGTTTAGGAGATTCTCCAAGTGTAAAAAATTTCTAATGTGGGCTAACTTTCCTTTATACATAAGTAAGATCTTAAGTTACCCAGCTTTTAACAGAAAGCAAACTTCACTCTGTAGGAAAGGGTAAAAGAGTGCTGCAGTTCTCAAATGCTGGATGACCCAAACTATCACCAACACTTCAGTGCATGTAAAAACCACATAATCCCAGTCAGAATCTCCAAAGAAAGGTCCAGGAAGATGTATTTTTAGCAGACAGCCCTGATGATTCTCAACAGAACAGTTGGAAACCATTGGCATGGAAAGAACAGCTGGAAACCACTGGCTAGTGGCTAGAGTTAGAAAATCAGCTGCTAAAGACAGTCTGAGGGACACAAGTAAAATTAAGTCTGAGCACTTGAGATGGTGGTTTATGGCCCTGACTTTGGGAAGTTCCATTTAATCGCTGGTCTTATTTCCCTGTCAGAAACAGAAAGGGGATAAAATCATATCATCTTAAAGGTCCTGGTATGCCAGAATTAAGTCATAACAAAAATTGTTACTGTTATCTACTATTGGTTCACATGTAATCTCTGTGGGAAATTAAAAGAGAAAAATCTCAACAGATCATAAAAAAACTATTTACAAATCCTAGTAAGTCAATCTTTCCCAAAACTTAGTTGATTCAAGTTTTCAAGTATCTAACAACCTCTTGCTTTCTATCAAGTACTTGGCATCCATCAGGCTCCCATAGGAAGTGAATTTATTGAATGGTGGGTAGATCAGTTGGCCATCTCACGCAAATGAAAGATGGGTATTTCATACCATGTACTACTTTTAGGATCTACTCATGTCAAAAGAGACATGGGTTTAGAGGAGACGGGAGGAACCTAGAAGATGGGAAGAAGAGGAACAGGGTGAGTAGATAATGCTACTTAGAGCAAAATGAGCCTGAAGTTCTCAAGAAATACATTTCTCTACTTCTGCAAGTTGTATTTTCTGTAATTCAAGTTTAATATTGAAGTTTGCATTTAAAAACATCTAGAAATGCTTGCTTGTTAATTTTAAGTATAATATATGACACCCTGCTATTGTATTTATTTATATATCTGTATTAAATTTTTTTCTAGCTTACTTCAAAATAGCAAATAGACAATAGGTGTAGAGATATGGGAAAGAGAGTAAATTAAGGTCTAAAAATATGGGCTCAAACCCTAGTACTATCATCATAAACCATTTTGTTTATAATGCTTATAATCAAGTCACTTCAGCTCTTCATGCTTTAGTCTTCTTTAAGATGAATAAAAATAGAATTATACCTAAAAGAGCTGTAGTTAGAATAAAAGATGAAATAATTTCTATGTCAAATAATAAAATATATTAAATTACTTTAATTTACTAACTACTAAGCATTGTATTTTTTGCACTTTAAAAAACAATTCAAAGGAAGTATACACCCCACAATGAATTATCACTTTATTGGAATGTCTAACTGGTTGAACAGCTCCAGCTATTTTTTTTTTATTTTTTAAAAGATCAAATAACTATAACTTTCAATATCTATATAAATATGATTGACCAAACATTTGCTGAACTATAAGAAATAGAGGTTCTTACTAAAGCATCATCTGAAAGTTGTCTTGAAAATAGATGGGCAAATAGAACACAATGATCCAAGAAGGAAAAATGCCTAAATGTTAATTAAAGTTTGTGAATTTAACTCCATTCACTTTATAATTCTATGTTAATCTCCATATATCTATTACAAATGTATTCCCTAATAAATAAGCAGACTTGGTTTTGAACATATGCTTATAAATTAGTCACTTAAAACTTACAATTTTTTTTCTACAGAAGGCTGAGTGAGGGCTAAGGTTCTTAGATTAAAAAATCCACAATGATGGGAAAATAGGAGTAGGTCTGCTTAATTTATACCTTAGCCAACATTAATAGCACTATTATTAGAAAGGTGAATAACAACCAATGTGATTCTAGAACCATACTTGCCTAGATTTAATTCTACATCTTAATTGTGTGACCTGAATGAGTTTTCTAATTTCCCTGCACTATGGTTTTCTCATCTATGAAATGGAAATAATAATGGTTTCTATCTCTTAAAGTTGTTGTGAAGGTTAAACAAGTTATAATAAAGGGTTTAAAACAGTGCAAGGCACACAATAATTATTTGATATTAGCTATTATGACTAAGTACATTTTAATCTAGGATGACAAGATCAAATCTCTTTTATAAGTCAGGTCTGCATAATCATCTATCCAGAGAAATCAAGGACTCTTCAAAGCTAAATTAATAAAAGATATGTGAGTCTAAACCTCTTTAAAACAGCAGGATTCTACTGTGTTTTTTCTCCAAGTAAAATATTTTATCAAGCCCTAAATATGAAATATAAAACACTAAACCGCTTAGTCATCCAGTAAATGTAGCCCCTCCCTGCTCTTGTCTACAACTTGAAAAACACTACTGTAGGGCAATCAATACACAAGCATTACAAAGCATTATGAAGAACAAAGGTCCCAATATGAAGAACAAAGGTAACACAAAGGTCCCTATATGAAGAAAAAAGGTCCCAATATTAAGGGTAAAAGCTAGCAGAAAATATCTGGATTCAGATTTTCCATAACTCTGGTAACATCAGATAATTTCTCAATAAATTTACTCTGGGCCTCCCTGGTGGTGCAGGGGTTGTTAAAGACAGTGCTATCAAGCTGTCGCCAACCACTACAGCAAGAGTTCGATCCCTGGCCTGCCAGGGAGGTGACCCACATGGTGCAGCAGACCACTCCTGCCTCACTTGCAGCTGCCCTCAGCACTGTATTTCAGTAGATCTACCTGTTCTGCTCCCCACTCTCTCTGGTGAATCCTCTCACCTCCCTGCCCCACCTGCCTCCCCCTCCCCAACCTTCTGGCTTACACACCAGTTCTTTTATGCATAAATATATAAATCTTTAAAAAAATTATAATAAACTTACTCTTGTCACATGCTTATGCATTTAAGAGACTTAATGTTAAGACCCTAATTTTTTAAGATTTATTTTTATTTACTTATGCATACAAAAATTGGGGTGTAGGCAAGAGGTGCAAGGGGTGAGAAGATTCACCAGAAACAGAGTGGGGAGCAGAATAGGCAGATCTACTGAAATGCACTGCTGAAAGGAGCAGTGGGCAAGACAGGAGAGGTCTGCCTTGCCATGTGGGTTAGCTCCTTGGCCTAGGATCGAACTCACGCTGTGCTGGCTGGTGGCTGGCAATAGGTTGATAGTGCTGAGACTTTACCTCTGCACCACCAGGGGAGCCCCAAGACCCTTAAATCTTTAAGTAAAAGAGCCATTATATAATATCTAGCCCAATCACCAACTTCACAATATAGAAATAAACATCCATAAAAATTCACAGGAAGGGCCTCCCCGGTTGCACAGCGGTTGAGTGCTGGGTTGAGAAGCTGCCCGCAGCCTCTGCATTGCAGATTTGACCCCTGGCAGCCAGGCAAGGGTCCCACAGGGCGCACAGACCTCTCCTGACCCCCTCTGCTCCCCTCAGCAGTGTATTTCGTCCGTCTAGCCTGTTTTGCTCTCTGCTCTGGCTCTGGTGAATTCTCACCCTCCCGTGCTTCTGACTGTATCCAGTGCTTGTATAAATAAATAAATAAACCTTAAAAAAAAAAAAAGGGGCCTCCCCAGTGGCGCAGCAGTTGAGCGCTGGGTTGCGAAGCTGCCCACAGCCTCTGCAGCGCCAGTTCGATCCCCGGCTGCTCCCCGGCCACGGGAGGAGGGTCCCACATGGTGCCCGCTGCTCCCCTCAGCAGTGTACTTCGGTCCTTCTACCTGCTCTGCTCCCCGCTCTGGCTCTGGTGAATTCTCTCACCCTCCCGTGCTTCTGACTGTACCCAGTGCTTGCATAAATAAATAAAATAAATAAATAAATAAATAAATCTATCTTTAAAAAAAAAAAAAAGCACAGGAAAAGATAAAACAGAACAGTGACAAGTATTTTAAATAAATAAGGTACTGAGCTACCTAGTCTATTATACAGGACCTTTAAGCCTGCCAAACTGAGCCTACTTCTCAACTAATTTGTCATGCTCTTTTTGTCACTGACGGGTTAATCACTTTACAGCAAGAGCCCCAAACTCCATGAAGAGCATTTGGACACTGAAGCTATCAGGATCATGGTTTTGATTGAAGGTTGCTCTAGAGTACACAGCAGCACAAGCTTCTGGACCTTCACTTTGGTGCTTTTGAAACCTGACTCACTCTAAAAGTTGATTTCATCATGTTAGTTTATGTACTTGCATATGTCTGGAACCAGGTCTGCTTGTAGTTAGGGAACATGTATCTGTGACAGATGTATGGTGATTAATAAAGAATGACAAGCTGTATAGTTTTCATACGGAAACCATAAAATGGACAAAAATTAATCAATTTTTTTTTTACATACAGGCAACAGTATAGAGTAGTGGTTACTCACATTTGAAACAAAGACCCCAGTTTGAATTTTTGTTCAGCTGAGTAACAGTATTCATTTAATCTCTAAAATCAGTGAGACATAAATGGAAATATTGAAGTACTCATGTATGAGTACTGCATGCTTATCATAACACTTAGGATAGCGGCTGACATACTATATACATCGAACTCATATTGTTAGTTATTAATATTTTATCCAAAATTCTATGAACTTGACATGGCATCAGGACTGGAACTAGGGTGACGCAAACCAAACACCTAGAATACAAAATTTACCTCTGACTTACATGACACTGAGTGGACGCATTTTTAAATTTTGCACCCTAGGCCCTTTAACAGCCTCACTCCAGCCCTGTTCCTGCACAGCACACACAGCCTAATACTGAGCCTATATATAGAGCCTATTTTTAAAACCTCTTCATTCCATTTGCCAAAATGGCAACCTAAATAAAGTGGGCACCACAAAAAAGTCACATTTATCAACAAAAACAAACTACTCAGTTTTGGAACTGTTAAAAGGAAATTGGTCATCAAATGCATTTTAAAACTGTGTGACAAACCTATGTTAAAACTATGACTGTTTTTTAACACACACAAAAATAAAACTTTTATTCTCTTAATGTAGGTAAAACAGGTTGCATAGCAAAGTGAACTCAAAATGCAATTAAAGATCTTCTCAAGATAATTTATAAAAGTTGACAAGAGTATCAAAGAGCTTGTTTATGTCTTTGAATCAGTTGACGGGGTATGGGAACAAAAAAAAAATAGAAACGATTGACTTCTAAGATATTTCTTAATCACTGGTTCTGGGAAAAATATCCTTAATTATGCCAATCCCCAATTTTATTTTTTAATTCCAATGTATTTTAAAAATCCTGGTCTGAATAAAATTTAAACAAAAACTTTTGTTGCAGGGCAGGAAACAACTTGTCCCCTTGAGAATATTCATCTTTTGCTTACAAGGTTCTTAATCTTGTGCCTCATGAATCAAATAACGCCTTACTGAATATCTGCTAGTGTTTAATTGAGGGATATATCTTTCTATTTTCCTTTTAATTAGTATTTGTGATCTTCTACTTTAATTTCCCCAACGTAACACTAGAGTTTACCTTTAAATCCCTTAGAAATTCCATTAAACTTAAGCCCTCATAATGTTCCTGTGTTCTCTTTGCTTAAAAGTGCAAATGAAGCAGACTGTGACACATGAGTTGGATCTAGCTGCTCTGTATAACTTATAATTGTAGACACCACAGTTAACTCAATGATTCCTAGCTGCCTAAGGACTTCTACAGTATATTTTAATATACAATTTTTTTGTACCAAATCACTGCCAAAGGTACTCAAATGTTGATAAAATTAGTCCCACATAATAAAATGACTCATTTAACACTAGATGTTAATGAGGACAATCTTAGTTTCCAGATCTCAAATACATATGCCAATAGTCACAAGAAGAAATAAGGAAGGTAGGATGGCACCTACTTATATCGTACATGCAATTCTTCCTGTAACTTTCATTTACAAAACTGTAATTCATTTTCTAAGGAAGCACCAAAATTAAGACATTAGAAACCTCTTGAGTTTTGATAATGTTGCCAAAACACCAACTATGGATAAAGGCATCCATAAAACATGTGCATTTCTGAATAGAGGCCACATTATTTAAAGTCCTTTGTAATTAAATTAAGGACTTGTAATAATCTGTTATATATCACAATTGCAGCCCAGAGCTCAAGATTGATTCATTTACCATTCCCAACTGGCCTTTGTTGCAGTAACCTTATGCAAGTCAACAATGTAAGTCTGAAAAGACTGAAACATCTTAAAGACTTCATAGGATATAACATCTTAGGGTTCCGTCATTTTATAATACCCACTGCTGCTAGAGTTCCAGTTCATCCTGAAGACAAAGGTTGATTAAGGTAGGAAGGCATGTTTCACTGCCAGGTACCAAATGCTAAGTTACAGAAATCAAACCCCCCTACTCTCAATCCTATCAGCTGTGACCCAAAATTATCACAATGATTGGATGCACAGGAAAGTACTTAACATATTAGAAAGTTAAATGTCCATATAGCGATCTTTTCATCCTTTCCCCCTTCCGTCACTAAATTATAAATGCCCTAAAGAAAAATTTTATTCTTTCCTCTATTTCTTAGAAGCTAATACAGTACTCTTGCACAGTCATCAACAGTGTTAGTTAGAGATGTGGTCATGAAAAGTCAGATACAGTTCATGCCCTTGCAGGCAGACAGCTTTGCAAAGAGAGGCAAGAAAGAAAATATGACACATGGAGTTTTCACTTTGCAGAACTCCAGGGAGCATAACTGTATTTTATATGTATACTTACCTATACAGGTTCAATTAACAAGCTTAAGATTGCTTTGGAAAACAACAAAAAATGCTAGAATATGAATGGAATTCACTATATTATGAATTCAACTAATGAATGGAGTAATTCCATTCCATGCACTTAAGACCCAGAATGAAAGAGGTAAGAGATATGGATCTGCTACTCCTCCACCAGCTTTGGAGTCACAATGCCTCTCAAAATAAACTTGCCACACTGATTCTTGTATTATACTCTACATATTTCTTTTAAACATGGTCTCTGAATAACAAGTCAAATACTTTAGGTAACATTCAAAGGAAAAGTAATTCAATTCCAATGCTAGAGGAAAAACTTGCCTGCACTGATGTTAGTCTCCAATGTGGTGACTTCCTAAGAGATTTTTTTCAGCACAAGTCTGACCTTAGCATCTAAAATACAACTTCTCTGTAATTACAACTCTAAATCTAACTCCCTCCAATGGAGCTCAATCACTAACATCCTTTTTTACTGCAATGATTGAAAATAAAGTCTTTTGAATCAGTCAGCTGAGATACAAATCCTGAGCAATCTCTAGTTACATAACTTTGAGAAAGTCACGTCAACCTCTCTACTTTATATTCCTCATTTAAATTGGGGATAATAATATCTCTACCTCATAGTTATAAGAATTGTATAAGATCATGTAGAATGTCTAGCATAATGCCTGGCACTTGGTGCTCACTAAACGTCAGCTATCATATTATATTCCAGCTCATCTCAGCAAGCTAATTTCACATTTATTTACTCAATAAATATTTGAAAAAAATGAATGAATAGTATCATTATTAAGTGATCTAGAGCTACTTCTGGTAAACTGATTTCCAAGATGTCCTGAGTGAACAGTAGTAGCTATTCTGTGTTCCATTATCGTTACCCAATAATTCATAAACTTGCTGATAAAATCCTTTTTTTATTTTTTTTTTCCACTTTCTTCCTTTTGTTTCCCTTCTACCCTACAGCAACACTTGATTCTAGGTAACTGTAGAAGAGTGACATTGAGATTAAATAGATTCAAATCACTTCCTGAGTAGTTAAAAAAAAAGATTACCCATACAAAAAATGTAAGAGTGACCTTGAAAAAATATCATTCTAATATAACACTATATCCAAGATGTGGTTAATTTTTTAGCTAAAGAAAGAAACTGACTTTTTTCATCTTCAAAAAGATAAAAAAACAGATCACCAAACTATCTTTGTTACCTTTCTGTAAATAAGCTATTTCTACTAGCTGCAGTAAATGTACTTTCATGTTTTACATTATCTGTGTATGTATATTCCTAAAACATCAGTCTCTAAGACTGCAAATTTCTACAGAAATGCAACTTTCTATTATTGCATTTCAAAAGCAATAATACACACAATCACACAAACTTCTACCGGTTTACATTACAGAGAATATTTACCATGGAATTAGCTTAAAACTGTTACATTACCTATCATAATGACCTTAATAATTCAACATTTATGAAGCAGTACTTCAGTTTTGTTTTGTTTTTTAAAGATTTATCCATTCATTTATACAAGCACTGGGTACAGTCAGAAGTGCGGGAGGGTGAGAGAATTCACCAGAGCCAGAGGGGAGAGCAGAGCAGGCAGATTGATGAAGTGATGAAGTACACTGCTGAGGGGAGCAGCGGGCAGCAGGAGAGGTCTGCGCCATGTGGGACCCTTGCTGGTGGCCAGGGATTGAACCGGCGCTGCAGAGGCTGCAGGCAGCTTCGCAACCCAGCGCTCAACCGCTGCGCCACCGGGGAGGCCCAGTTCTATCCTCCAAATACTGGTTATACTGGGTAAATGACTTTTCAAATCCTGTTAATTAACAACAGGACTTTTAAAAACTTTTTTTTTAAAGTTTAGGATTTCAAAGAGTTATGTTTAATAATAAAAACTGAGAACATTATCAAATTTTAAAGCCAAACATCAACACTTTTTGACATTATCTTATTGGAGAGTACACTGCTTAAATTTATGAAGACATTTATGGCTACTACAACTCAAAACTATTAAATTTATTCTATGCCATTACTATAATACTCTAAAGGATTAGAAAATTCACTTTCAGGAACAAAACCTACCAGTTTATTTCTAAAGTTTAGCTTATGTTTTAAAAATAACGCTCTTTTCACTTTCATAAGTATCTAAGCTCAAAGCAAATATATTACCTGAGACCCACTGAAATATGAAAACTTTCAAAAGCCCCCAATATAAATAAGCTCCTTGGAAACAAGCACTACTCAATTTTACAATCACTTTAAAGCAGGTGATATAAGTAAGTGAAAGGGGAAAAAATCCTTAACCATGGTTAAGAGAAAAATGAAGAAGCATGGATTTTGTAAATCAATTCAGACTCAGACCATGGCTCCAACATACATCCCCGGTAAACAATAGTAATTTAAACTTCTCTGAGTCTTGATGACCTTAGCTATAAAACAGTGTTAATACTACTTACATGAAACAATTGGTTTGAGGATAAAATGAGATAACATTAGGGAAGGATAGAATCCATTAAAAGTTCCTTCCATATCTGTATTTTGTTACAGTGAATGATGCTTGCAAGAAAAGCAGGACAGTGATAAGGTCTCCAAATGGTCTGTCACACAAATTTTGTATAATACAAAATGACTCCTTTATCATCTCATATAGAAAACTATTCTAACTTGGGGACCTCCCTGGTGGCACAAGCGGTTAAGTCTCAGCACTACCAAGCTACTGGCAGCCACTGCAGCACAAGTTCAATCCGCAGGCCAGGAAACTAACCCACATGGTGCAGCAGATCACTTCTGTCTCTTCTGCTGCTCCCCTTAGCAGTGTTTTTCAGTAGATCTGCCTGTTCTGTTCCCCACTGTCTCTGGTGAATCCTCTCACTCTCCACACCTCTTGTACGCATAAATAAAATAAATCTTTAAAAAAAATAAGAAAACTATTGTAATTTTAGGAGCAAAGATCTTTCTACAAATAAACTTCCATCATTAACTCCTTTTTATCTAAGGGTGGGAACATGTCTCTTCTATTCATTTCCCAATTTCTGGAAGGAACTTGTTTCTTCATTTCCATATTTCTTGCAGGAACTGTGCAAGAACACATTCATTCAATCACGTGTTCATTTATTCAGCAAACACTTACTGAGCACTGACTTTGAGCCAGATACTGTCTAAGTAGTGAGGTAAGAAATGACTAATGAGAAGACAATGACCAAGTAGCTTTTAGTCTAGTGAAGGAGACAAACATTTATTAAATACAGAAATAACAAAGTTCCTATTGCAATGATGCTACAAAATATAATTTTAGAATAGGTAAAAACAGAGTTTTGAGGAGGGGTCAAAGCAAGTAAGGAAAGGTTCTCCTGAGGAATGACAATTAAACTGAAACTTGAAAATTGACTACTTGGTCATTTGGGAAGGGGATGGGAAGCAGTCCAGGTAGAGGAATGGAATATGTACAAAAGCTCCCACATCAGGAAGAAGCTTTTGTATGTAGTAATTAAAAGGTACACTAAATGAGAAAGGCTGAGATTAAGGATAAAGTGCTGAATAGAGGCAAAAGATAAACTATTAGCATTAAACAAAGTAAGAAATAGTATGTGACAATTTAAGTCATTTTATGTCTTCTATTTTTGTCATATAAAACAAATAATCTAAGGGAACTGAGTCTTTATTCCACTATTTTAAAGATATGAAGTCAAAAGACCTGGATTATGCTTTGGTTCAACTGTATGACCTTGCACTTTACCAATCTGAACTTCTTTCTCTTTACAAGCAGGTACTCAATTATTTTAACTACCAAAAATACAATAATAATACATAGTCCTGTTCATTTAGACCTTATATATCCTTAACGGGATAGAAACAGATGTGTATAAGAGACATACTAAGTGCTGTAAGAGGTGATGTCCAAAAACTAACACAAAGCTCCTAGGAAACACAAAAGGAATACAAATGTGAACACTGTTGATGTACAAGTTTACATCGCTCTGTGAATCCCAAATTATTCAATGTGCAGAGATCCAAAATAAGTGCTACACTACCCCAGCATGTGATTGAGAGATGATAAACAGAACAGAATATGACTCTGCCACTGCAACATAAGTGAAATATCTAGACATAATGGGCCTCAGAATAAAGAGAAGTTAGAAGTGCAACTGAACCAAGAACAAGAGTAACTAACACTGAACAAGTGCATATTAACTCTACTGATTTCCCAATCCTCCTGACTTTAAGTTCAAAAGCTCATTCTTGAGGCTCATAGCTGCATGCCAAAAGCTACAAGAATTTTTTTCACACTCCCCCAACAAAAAAGGAAATACCTAGACTCCACCTAGAAAAGGCATTAACAATTCTTGCTTTACTATCACTGACTAGTCTTCAGTTTATGGTCTACTTAAAACTACCACACCTTCTAATGTATCACCAAGCCAGTTATCCTCATTTAACTTCCCACTTCTTTAGTTGATCCTCCTTCCTTGTGTACTGTACTAATCATGACACTCTATTATTCCTTATTTTACTTTATTATGCAGTATCATATCTCCCTTCTATTTTAGAAGTTGTATTAATTTCCACATCATCTTAACTCTAATTACAGGTAAATGTAGTATCTCTGATCTTAGAAGGTTTTGCATTTATAAGGAAGACACATAGTATCAATAATTACAGAGTACATTAAAAATCCAGCATATTTCAAGTTAATTTATTTAACAGCAAATCATTACTGATTATCTTTTACCAGTAGACACCTAATTCTTATATAAAAACTTATCACTAAAAATTTTTGATGTTAAAAATTTATTCGAGAATTATCCAATAGTAGTATTTATGACTTACAGTTGGTCATAACAATTATGGCTATTTTCTCACAAAATGTGTTATTTTTCCATTTTTTTTCAATGTAAATTAAGGTTAATTTAAAAACCACTGATGATGCTAAGAAAAGTAAATACATAAAGGCCTGATGTTATTTATTTACACTTAGACACACACACACACACCCCTCTCCAAGAAAAGCAATGTATTTCTTTATTAGTAAGGAGCACACTAAACTTCGGATACCATAGTATGTGAAAAAATTGTGAAATAGTTTTGCAAAAGAATTAAAATCCTTCTGTTCTCAGTTTTACAAAACAGGAGTAAAAACTGCCGTGACATAGGAAGGGAAAAAAATATTTATTTTTAAGAATGAGATATACTGTTTAACAGATGTTCTCTTATCTCATCATCTACCGTTTAAAATTGTGGTACAGCTTATCATGTAATATTCCCCAAATAAATAAGAGAAGTATGTAAGTTGAAACTGATTCCTATTTTTCCAAAAGGTTAGAGTGCGACCTTTTTGAGTGGAATTTTCTCCCTCGCTCAGAATAACTTTTCACATCACTAGTGGCTTGTTAGAAATACATAAAATGCATTGCTTTGCAACTTCCACCACCCTCTTCGAAAACAACCAAAACTCCCTACTGTCTTTCTGGTGTGGCAGCTCTGATTCAGAATCCAGACTGTAACTGGATTCCATTCAGAAAATCTGTCCCTACAATATGTCACCTTGGGCACGTCATTTACCCCCTCAGTTTCCTCATCAGCATCCCAATGAGAATGTTTTTAGAAAACAAACTAAAGATGTAAACACATCTTAGGAATTATTACATCTTAAGAGGGTTAAAAGCTTTACTGCTTAGGGCAACTTTACCTTCTTCCTTACAGAAGGCCCACATCACAAAATTGGAACGGAATCCCTGTATATCTGTCAACATTTGACTTTTCCTTCTACAATATTTTCTTCCCTCGAAGGGCATAACCCGAGTCATAACCAAGAGCAGACTCCGAAGCACCCCCTCCTTCCCTTCCTTACTTCTAAAGCTGGGGGGGAAATTACAGCTTCACCTCCCCACCCCAAGCCACACCTTCAGAGGACCCCACCCCAGGCACATCCGCCCTTTGCCTCCTCTTGGGGCACCAGGCTAACCTCGCCCTTCCCCTCCCGCCCCCACCTACAGGAGACTTCCTGGAGGCGTTCAGGCCCAGGCTGAGCAAGCGGCATTTCCGAACCCGCTTTACGCCATTCGCGTAGGGTAACCTCGCTTACGCCTATCGCAGGGCCCGGTTCCTAGCACCGACTACTCCGCCTGCCAAACTCAAGCCCGAGTGCCTCAGCCTCAGCCCCGACGTGACCCCAGACCTCTTCTGGTCTGCTCGGGGCTACAGGGGCTGGGCGAGAACAGCCACACCTTACCGACAACTGAGGCACTGACTTCACTTCCCACCTTTGGAGCCCTCTTCAACTCCCGGATCAATTCACTCCGGCTACGCCGGAAGGACCCGAGAGGAACCAGGCGTTGTCCGGAATCCTGCCCAGCCGGAGTCGCGCAAGGGCCTATGGGGACTCGTAGTCCCACTCGCCGGCTTTGTCGGCAAGCCTTGCTCGTGGTGAAACTACAATTCCCGGCAGGCCAGGCGGTGGAGCCCAGGGCGATGGGTGGGGACACTTCTAGCCAATAGCAGGAGAGTTCCCTGCCTGTGCGGGCGGAGGTGAGCAGCAGAGAGAGGGCGCACGGCGAGAAGAGGAAGGGAGGGGTCAGCTCTCACCTGGGCCAATCAGGGCGCGGGGTCGGCCCCGCGGGCGACTCACCAGTTGTGGGGCGGGCTTGCAGAGAAAAGGAAGGGGCGGAGGGAGGGTGAGAGGCGAGCTAGAAGCGGCGACCGCCTGCTGCTGAACTGTGGACTCCGCGCAGGCGGAGTCGAAGCTTCAGGGGACTGGCCGGGGTGGGGTGAGGGCGCGGGGTGGGGGTGCGCCCCGATCGGTGGGGCAACTTCTCTGACAGCAGCCGAGCGCCGGGCACACCGGGCGGCCAGACCAGGGAGAGGTGGAGCCTGGTCTCCGCACGGAGGGTCCCGGGAAGCAGATGGCAGCTTCAGGTGTGAGGCTGCAAAGTGCGGGGGGCGAGGTCTCCAGAGCAAGGCAGACCTGCTGCAGAAGGACCCGGAGAGGAGGATACGAGGGCCGCCGCTTCCCGCCGCCTCCAGCCTGGGCGGCCGCGAGCAGCAGGGGGAGGAGCAACAGCTGCCGAGTTCGCCAACCGGAGGAGGGGGGCGGAGCCCGGGTCCCCGTAGGCGCCGAGGGCGCAGCCTGCTCTGTAGCTTCCCGGGAGAGCGCAGCGGGCACGCCGGGGAGCGCGGTCCTGCTAGCGTCGGCGCCAGCATCCAGCCGGGGGTTGCAGGTGTGTGGGAGGTAAGCGCGGGTGCCGCTTCTGGCCGTGTGCACTCTGCCCGTGAGACATCGTCTTCCAGTAGGAATTCTGTCAAGGCACAGCTAGAACGAGTCCCTGTTCGGGGTAGGGAACCGGTGCAAACCCTTTTAGGTGGAAGATGTACATTTTTTGGACTTTGGGCTCGGGGGCGTGGGAAGCAAAAGGAGGCTTGACTTTGGGAACAAAGGGCGTGGTTAGTGTTTACGGTGTGAGTAGTACCTTTAAAACTGTTCTGAGAGATCTTATAATTGAGGGAAACCCGGGGCAGTTCGGGTTGCAGGTGGACTGTATCTGGATAGGTACGTAGCTAGTTGAAAAACAAAAAATTTGTAATTGATAGAGAATTACTTCAGAACTCTTTTAGTAGCAATCCAACTTTGCATTTTTTTCAATATTTAGCCTTTATGTTGTTTTATCAGAATGTCCTACTACCGATCTGTTTCTCAGGGTGATTATACTGCAGTTTCTAGAATTCACAGAAATCTGTATTAAGCAAATGCAGGCAGGGATAATCAAGATGACTGAATCAATCAGAAGTATAACTTTTGCCAGCAATAATGTAAAAATGTGTTTTAATGGATGGATATTTAGCATTCCTTACGGTGGCTCTAGAATACTGGAACAAAGAGGTGGACTCAGCCTACAGTGGAAACATATGGTGTATTTCATTATGCTTCTTATTCTCTGATTTGTGTCTGATGATATTTGCACATTAAAAAAAAAGTAAAAGAAAAGCGGTGCGAGGATCTTTTCTCTTTATAGAGTGTGCGAAATGATTACCCTTAGTATGTGCTATGATAGGTTGGGACTTAAAAACACATGCATAATAGTGTTACGATAATAGTATCATAAAATAATAGTTTATTCTCTGAATTAACCATGTGCGATTTCTTTGAATGTAACTGCCTAGGGATGAAAATACGTTCTAATACTAGGTAAAGCAGAAAGTCTCGCCTACCCTTTTGTAACCAAGACAGAATTACAGCTGTTCTTTTTGGAAAGTATGTAAAAAACTGTTTGCCTCGTTCATTTTCTTTTCCTTTTTGTTACAGAGATTCCCCAGGTTACATAGATTTTAATCATAGTAGCATATTGCAGCACATTTTGCTCTGAAATGCTTTCATTTTGACAATTGTATATTTGAGTCTGTCTGACTACTTCTTTAACCTGGGTTTTTTTTTTTTTTTTTTCTTTTTTCAACTAGGGCCAATAAAATGTAGTAATTGCCTCCTGTTTTCTTGTTTCCTACTTTCCTGATTTACTAATGATTTTTGGTAATGCACATAAAATTACTTTTGAAAAAGGAATGACTAGAAGAAATTGTCCTCATAGCTTAAAGTTTGGTCTTACTGAATGCCACTACTGATAAGCCTAACTGACTGATAAATGCATATAATCCTTTCTTTAGCACCCTCTCCCACACACACTCACCAGAGAAACATATAGATGGACAGATCCTAGGAAAAAAAGCTGCTTTTTTGTTGCCCACCAAGCAGATCAGGTAAGTATTGGAATCTACAAATATCTGAGAAGAATGGAATAGCAACAATAGCCACTAAACTTAGCAGCCCTGGTAATTTTATGTGTTCTTCATCACTGAAGAGTCTATTAATCCAGATAGATGTTACGACCCTGAAAGAATGGTTTGAAGGAAAAATGGGCTCTAGAATGTAGTGAAGCTTAAAAAAGATTGTTTTCCTTTGTTATTTGTGATTAAGTAGATTGTCCTGAAATCAGAGCCTTAAATTCTTTTTTTTTTTTTGATGTTTATGACAATTTATTAATAAATTGAGTACTTTTAAATGGGCTATTTTGTTTTTTTTTTTTGTTTGTTTGTTTTTGTTTTTTGGTTTTTTTTTAAATAATAAATTTTATTTTTATATTCCCCCATACAATTGCAAACGCCCCATTCTGATCCCAATCCTTCCCCTCCCGCCCCCCACCCCCAAAAAAGTGTCTCTGGTTCATAGTTTTTTGTTGATTTTGATTTTCACTTTCTTATATTCATTTTCTTGGTCCCTTATTTAAATTTTCTAGATTCCTGCTATGAGTGAGACCATCCGGTATTTTTCTTTTTCATTTTGCAGAGCCTTAAATTCTCTCTCAGGCTCTGCTACTGATTCATTTTGTGAAATTGAACACTTGCTGTCACTGGGAAATTTCCCCCATGTAATAGAATGACTAATACTAATACTGGCAATGAAATTCTTTAAGTATCTTTATTAAAAGGTCTTTTTGAAAGACATTTGGGAGTCAGTAAATAGTACAGGAAACAAATAGTCAAAACTGTTGAAATTCATATGCGCTTTGAATCCCAACTATTGATATGATTTTTGCACTGAGGTGTCATAAAGGATAGAATCTCTAAGAATTGTAGTATTAAATTACTGGATTTTTTTATTCCAATATAAGATTTGGACTTTTTTATTATGTCAGTGAAAGAGATTTGAGTTCCTGTAATTTGGAAATAAGACCACTTTTATAAAGAAAAAAATCATTAGTAATGTAAGATACTAAATTTGTTGTCTTGAGTCCTGGGCATATTTTATTTTATTTATTTATTTTTTTGAGATTTATTTATGCACACAAGAACTATGGTAGAGGCCAGATGTGCAGGGGGTGAGAGGATTCACCAAAGACAGAGTGGGGAACAGAATAGGCAGACTGAAATATACTGCTGAGGGGAGCTGTAGGCAAGACAGGAGAGGTCTGCTGTGCCATGTGGGTAGCTCCCTGGCAGGCTTGGGATTGAAGTTGTGCTGCAGAGGCTGCTGATAGCTTTGCAGTGCTGTGCTTAACCCCTTGTGCTACCAGGGAGGACCTTTTGGCACTTTTTTTTTAAGATTTTTTAAATTTATTTTATGCATAAATTTAAATTATGCATACAAGAGCTGTGGTGCAGACCAGAGATGGGGGGGAGGTGAGAGGATCCACCAGAGGCAGAGTGGGGAACAGAACAGGCAGACTGACTGAAATACACTGCTGAGGGGAGCAGCGGGCGAGACAGGAGAGGTTGGCCTCACCGTGTGGGTTTCTCCCTGGCTGGCGGGGGATCAAGCTCATGCTGCAGAGGCTATGGATTGCTTCATAGTGTGGTGCTTAACCCCTTGCGCCAACAGGCAGGCCCCCCACCTTGGCACATTTTAAATGGGTGTTTCCATTAAGTAACATCACCCTCCCGTAATACGATTACTTCTTGATTGTTATTTGTGGTGAGCAGGCTCATTATGGACAGTTTATAATCTTACGTAATGGCCTATCTAGATTCACAAATATTACTCATTTTGCTCTTGATATTTTCTATTTGTATTTGAGTATCAGTGAGTATGTGGTATCAGAAAGAAAAACCAATGGACTATAGAATATCTTTCTTGAAAATGCTCTAGAGATGAATGCTCTTTAGCCAAAAGATTTGGTTAATTTCAAATTACAATATATTTTGAACTTTTTTATTTTAAATTCTGATTCTGAACCAATTGAGTAGCATGATTTCTCATTTCAGCAGGACATCTTTTTCTAACATTCATTGATGTGTGTAGTGCAAAACAGCAAGACTAACAGGTTCAAGATCAAATGGTTTGGATGTTATCATGTGGTGGGAGGAGACTTACACAAGGATATATAGATTTGAAGGAAACTGTTTGAGAAATATACCCGTAGCAAAAGAGAAAACAGATTTTTTTTTATTAAATGCCTATTAGTGATTACATGGCCTCTGCTCCCGCCACTCCAGTCATTAATTTCAAGAGACTTATATACATAGTGAAAAACAGTGCTGAATTTGTAAAAGTCTAAAATGCTTCCTTCCACAAGTTGTAACAGAAGTTCTTGAACTACACACTGAAGATAAGTAAGTGCCCCTCACCCCACCCCTGACATTTTAAAGCAAATTCCTAAGGTTAAAACCTCTTTGGGGAATCAGGATTAAATATTATACAAAGGTAAAGATTTTTTTTCCTTATTTTCAAATTTACTTCTTATGTTTTCAGAATTTAGTCCCTACTTTTGGTATGTGTTTTTTATGTAACTAGATAATTAGCCTCTGGAGATAGTATATTTCTTTTCTATTTCCTCCTCATTCTGAGCACATTATGCACCTTATGCACAACATTAAAAAAAGGTGCCCTATAACTACTTAAGTATAACTACTAGTCAATGCTTCTTTAGCATACACATTGACACATCGACACATCTTACACTGAAAAACAAGAATCAAGGGACCTCACGGAATAATTAGTGTACTTTAGTTTTTCTGAGAATGTACTGGTTAGCCTTTACAAAAGTGGCAATCTAGTCGAATTTGATTGAGATGGTGTGTGGCACAAAAAATTAACTATATCTTTGCATTTCTAAATTCATCCTAGAATTAAGAAATATAAGAGGGAAAGGGCTCTCCCACCATTTGCATCAAGAGTCTGTATTTTATTGCTAGGCAAGCCTGTGGCTTAACCACCATTTTATCCCCAAGCTTTCATAAACATAATTTCATTCTATAAATAATCATTCTGTTGCGGAGGGGCCGAGGGGGAGGAAGGGACTGGTTATATTTACACACACATATAATTAGGCATTTTTTGTATTTCACCTTCCAGAAATAGATTAATCTCGTTAATGCTTCAATTAAAAATGTGATTTTTTTTGGCCTCCCCTGATGGTGCAGGCAGTTGAACCTGCACTGTGAAGCTGCCCGCAGCCTCTGCAGTGCCGGTTCCATCCCGGCCAGCCTGCGAGGGTCCCGCCGCAAGGCGTGGCAGACATCTGTCGCACCCGCTGCTCCCCTCAGCAGTGTATTTCGTCAGTCTGCCTGTTCTGTTCCCCGCTCTGTCTCTGGTGAGTCCTCTCATCCTCCCGCGAATCTGGCCTGTACCACGGTCCTTGTATAAATAAATAATTTTTTTTAAATGTGATTTTTTTTCTTTTATTATTATAAGACCTAGAGAATTCAACTTAATTGTAATAGTTCTTTAGTAGTACATTTAATAATAGTGGATATTTAATGCCTTTTATTTGATTTTTCACATACTTTTACTAGCATGCTGGTAGATACAAACTTGCTTTGAACTTACGATTAATTAACTTTCCTTTTGTCCCTTTGGCATTATTTTTAATGCTTAGCTCTGTTTTGTATAAAGTTAGCTGAATTCATAACTATGTACCAGATGCTTAATATCTTCATACTGAGTTTCATTCTTGTTTGTATTTCCTTTTAGAACCTCATACATAGTATATACTTGATAACATTTTTTAAAATATTTGACAACTTATGATGAAACAACATCTCACATTTTTTCACAAAAAGTACAACTAGAAAAATAACTTTCTTAGCTGTTTTAACCCCAAATTCAGCGCTCTGCCCACAACCATTGCTAATTTTAGAGCAACTAATTGTTGAATTTCTGACTGAAGAGAGTAAACATTGCTTTTAACTGCAACCTTGCATATGGAAGTATACTTTATATATAAATTTATTGACTGGTATTTGGAATTTATATGGTCTTTCCTCACCTCTATAACTTTGCTGAATTAAGGATGTGGGTTTTTTTTAAAGATTTATTTATTTATACAAGCACTGGGGTACAGGCCAGAGGTGCTGGAGGGTGAGAGAATTCACCAGAGACAGAGGAAGGAGCAGAACAGGCAAAAGGACCAAAGTACACTGCTGAGGGGAGCAGTGGGCATGACAGGAGAGGTCTGCCTTGCCATGTGGGAATCTCCCTGGCAGGCCAGGAATTGAACCTGTGCTGCAGAGGCTGCGGACTGCTTCACAGCGCTGTGCTCAACCTGCTGTGCCACTGGGGAGGCCTTAAAGATGTATTTTTAAGAAACACCCCCCCACACATACTTTCTCATGACTTTTTATTGACACATTAAAAAAAAAAAAAAAACACAAATATACCTTAACTAAAATTTAGCTACTCTTCAATCTTCAATTCTTAGTAACGTGGCTGTATTGGGAGGCTTTATCCAGATTTATTATATCAAAATTATTCAGATTTTTGTCATTGGGAAGGGATGAATTTTGAGTTTTGGCCTTAAGAGTACTCATTGTTGGCTTTCTGAGCAAGTCAGCTGTTGAAGTGTGCATAGGATGGTATTTCCAGCTCCAACCACTGCTTTGAGGCCCCCTTTTGTTTCAACTTAGATGATCAGACTTCTCAGCTCCTCACAGCTATTAATTCAGTGTGGAAAGCAAAGCAAATGAAATTTATTCTGATTTAATAACCTCATTTTCCTAAGTAGTATTTTTCCCAGACATATATCTGTAGTGGCAGGATAGGCACAGTGCATGTTTTCTATGATTGGAGCAGACTGGGGTAAAGGAGAGTCTTGGAGCCCTCTGTGGGTTTCTCAGGCTTTTATTGAGCTTTACATGTAGTGTAGCAAATAGGTACACAGTGGGGGGGGGTGGAGGGGACAGGAGGCCAATAAGCCTCCAAGCCCTGGGGAAGTCTTCACTCTGGGCTTCTTTGGCCTTCTTTCTCCCCTTCTCTGTCCTGCCTCTCTCCTGCTTTTGCTTCTCTTGGCCACTATCTCTCAGTACTCCTCCCATGACACACAGAAGTAAACAAGACAGCTTATAACAATATAACAACTGCAGGTGCCCCATCAGGCAGGGCAATTCTAATGATGGGAGGGCAGAAAAGGCTGGAAACCATTTACCCTACAATATCAGTCCAGAGCTCCCAGTACCAGTAACTGAAGTTTCATAAAGTGATGGTTTCTAGAACACAATCTAGCAATTCTCTGAAGCAAATCAACTTGCAGTTATTTCAAACCTGACATCTTGATTTCTTTTGAGTGGACCCAGAAGAGCTCACTGGAATACTTTTGATATTTGGCCCACATTTAATTGTTTATCTCCTTTTCTTGATATTCTAAATTTTGTCTTGAAAAACAAAGTAATTTTATTTGAAGTCTTTAAACCCTATGTAACTTAAAGAGTTAAATATTTTTTCCACCTCATAGCAGTTTGCTACAGATAGCTGTTATGATGTATAATTTTTGTCATTTGCTGAATTAAGTGAGTTATTAGAGCATTTAATTGTATATTTCACAAAACAAATCATTAAAGTATTATTTTTACATAACAGTATCATTCCAGTTAAGAAACCTCTGAAGTATTCTAAATTGCTTATAAATATACAGCCACTTTTTCTCCATGAAGACTGGTTGAATTGTATCAAGGCTTTATTTCAAAGTATCTGATAATGTCTTTTAAAAAAATTTCAGTAAGTTAAAATTATAGAAACTTATTAACTATTCCTGTTTACAATATGATGGCAGATTACCTAATATTTAGTACTGTGAGATTAAATACTTTGACAGAAAAAAACATCTTATCCAAGGTTATTTTTATTAGTCAAGATTATTCTACAGGCACATTTTGATTTGCATTATGTGACCCAAAAGTAATTGACAATTTGAAAAATATTTAAAATATGTATCAATTAGAAATGCTGTCACCTGCAAGTTTTATGCATAAAGACATAAAATAATAGGAATTATTTTTTTCTGAAACAAGAAGTCTACAAGAAAGTAGTTATTTACTTTTTTGTCCAGAGGGTTTTGTCCTCATGATTTCTTTGGTGCTTACTGCAAAATGGATGTTTCTGCTGATGCAGATATCACATTTGGCTGTGCATGCTGAGTCTTTCTCTTTTAATCAAGACATACATGTTTTATGAACAACCTTTAGCCAATGTCCATTGTGGATTTACTAGCCCATGATATATTCACTTATTCTTAAGGGATGTTGAGATATAAAGGACTTCTGGCCTCCTATAGATGAACTAGGAGAACTAAGGTTTGAGGGTGATTTGCAGATAATATTTCAAGTTTCAGCCATAGTCTGGTAATTAAAACATATGCAAAGAAAAAGTAATTGAATGTTAGTATTCTTTTTGAGATAAATTTTGAGAAATTATGATTTACCTGTCTGAAAAAAAGCAAAATAAGCCATTCATTTGTAGAGAGGAAATTCAATATAAAATTTTTAATCCTGAAAAATGGTGTTATTACTCATTTCTAAAATGTGAAGAAATATTACCGATATGTATACAGTGATTATTATCTAAATTATGACTCATTCTTTCAATGACACATCATGGACTTATGGGTTGTGATAAATTATGATTCTTTGTGATAGGGAAGTCTGAGAAGAAAATTGAAACAGAAACATACATACATTTTTTCAATATAAATATATAGAATTTATATCCATATTTTTTCCTGCATTAGAACTCATAATCAAAAAGTTGACCATTGAACCTTGGGTATGTTGCTGTGGTTTGCATTTGTATCAGCATGTTTATTATTCCTTATTTGCATTTCTATCATATGACCATAGGTGAGTGGCTTTATTGGACAAATTTTTCCAGATACAGTCACATATAAATTTCCAAACTATTATAATCCGTAGCATTTGATTGAGAGCTCTGTAGCACATTGCTATAGAGAAGTACACAAAGGAATGTCTGACTTAGGAGCATGGTATTATAGCAATTACTAATGTAGAAATGGACATGTAGTAATCAGGGAAGGATTTGAGGAGAAAGTCAGTCAGCATGATGTATTGGTTTATAGGGAATAGGAAGCTATGGCATGCAGAAACACTACATTTTTTGGTAAATGTTTTTTTTTTATTTTTTTTTAAGATTTATTTATGCATACAAGAACTGGGGTACAGGCCAGAGGTGTGTGTGGGGGGGGGGAGGATGAGAGGATTCATCAGAGGCAGAGTGGGGAACAGAACAGGCAGACTGACTGAAATACACTGCTGAGGGTAGCAGCGGGCAAGTCAGGAGAGGTCTTCTGCACCATAAGGGTAGCTCCCTGGCCAGGGATCACACTCATGTTGCAGTGGCTGCAGATAGCTTCATAGGTTGCATCTTAACCCCTTGTGCCAGCAAGGAGGCCCTTTTTTGGTAAATGTTAATTAGAATACAGCTTTGCCTATTCATTTAGATATTAAGACTGGTTTCTTCCTACAATAACAGAGTTAAGTCATTGCTGCAGAGATCGTATGGCCACAAGCCTAAAATAATGTCCTACCTGACCATTTATTTAAAAAAATGTGTCAACCACTAATTAAGAGTGTGGGATCTGTAGTATGACAAATTTGGTTCAAGTTTGGCTCTATAATATTGCTTGAATCTAAGATAGTTTATGTTGATATAATGAGGTTTCGCATAAAGTACACTGCAAATACCTAATGTGGATGCTTATTGAATATTATTTTATTAAATGATAAATTTTGTTTTATTATCATCTATTTTAAGTGATCTCTATTCAAGTCAGGGTTTAAAGTTCTAAGTTGAAGTGTTCCCTACTCCTAAAATCAATGTTTAGAAAACTGGGAAGTACATCATCTAATTGTAAGACATTTTCAAGAGTTGCATAAAATGTTGTATAGGATAATGAGACTGATATAAGAGCCAAACTACCAAAGTGCATGGAAAATTAAAGCCCAGAGTGAGTATCATATTGAATATTTAGGAAGCCATGCCATTTTTTTAAAAAAAGTTTAATATATTTCATTAGAACTTAAAATGATATTTAGTGTAAATATAGTAAAGAGGGGAGAACACTACCAATCTTACAGAAATAAAATTGTTAGGAACACTGACTATGGCAGCAAATTGGATAACTCTGATGAAATGGACAAATTGGTACAAAAGTTAATGTCCAAGAGAAGAAGAAATAGAAAATCTGAACATGACCCCAAAATCCTCAAAATACCAGCAAACAAAAACTGGTTAAGATTAAAAAAGGATTAAAAATGACATGCCATGATAAAATAGAATTCCAGGAATTCAGAAATGATAAAACAGGAGACTCAATCAGTATGCCAATAGAATAAAAACACATGATCACCGCAATAGACACACAAAAACATTTAACAAAATCTAACACATCTTCATGACGAAATCATTCAACAAACTAGGACTAGAAAGAAGTTTTCTCTGTTTGAAAAAGGATATTTGCATAAGGCCTACAGCTGGCATCAATCCTAAAGAAGTACTATTTTCCCTTAAGATCAGGAGTTGAAAAGGATGTCTGTGTTTACCTTCATTCAACATTGTATAAGAGTAGATAGGCAAAAGAGACAAATCAAAAGCAGAAAAACAGGAAGTAAATCTATAGTAACAGATGAAACAATGTATACAAAAAACCCTAAGGAAGACACAAAACTATTAGAACTTGTAATCAGTCAGCAAGATTGTAGACTATAGCCCCAATATAAAGATATCAATTACATTTCAAAACACTAGCAGTGTATATTAAAACTGAAATTAATAAAAATATATTCACAATAATATAAAAAATAAATAGGTAATTTTGGAAGCAAAATTCTAATTTTATACAACATAATACCACGAGGAGAGAAGAAACTGTAAGGACTCCTTATTTTCTATTTGCTTAACAAGTTGGACTCCACTGTGTTGAAGACATGATATTATGTGATTGTCCAGTCATTTTTTTAGAAATGAGAATAAAATCTATTATGATCATTCTCATTGAAAGGATTTATTAGGAAAGTTATATTTTGTGAAATGTTTTTTGAATCAGGGTAACTAGAAACTTAACTGGTTTGCTTAGTTTGTCCATTACATTGTTTTGTTGGTAGCTATAATACATGTGACCCATGGAGAATGGCGTTGACTAACCTGATAAATCCCACATACCTTTTATTTCCTCAATGAATTGTGGAAGCTTCTTTTTGTGTTGAAGGTTCTATGTTAAATCAATGTTATGTTCTTATGCTGTTTGCTGAGAAAGAAGTTCCATTTTGAAACTGTATTGTATCCTTCGAAATGAAAGGCAGTGCTGGGCCTCCCCGGTGGCACAGCGGTTGAGCGCTGGGTTGCAAAGCTGCCTGCAGCCTCTGCAGCGCCAGTTTGATCCCCGGCTGCTCCCCGGCCACCGGAGGAGGGTCCCACATGGCGCGCAGACCTCTCCTGCCGCCCACTGCTCCCCTCAGCAGTGTACTTCGGTCCTTCTGCCTGCTCTGCTCCCTGCTCTGGCACTGGTGAATTCTCTCACCCTTCTGCGCTTCTGACTGTACCCAGTGTTTGTATAAATAAATAAAAAAATAAATCTTTAGGGGGAAAAAAAAAGGCAGTGCTTAAGTGTAGGAATAAATTTAACAAAAGAAATGCAAAGCTTGTATACCAAAATACCAAACATTACTGAAGACATTAAGAAAGACCTAAATAGGGCCTCCCCAGTGGCGTGGCTGGTTGAACAATGCCCTGTGAAGCTGTCTGCAGCCTCTGCAGCATGGGTTCGATTCCCGGCTGACCAGGGAGAAACCCACATGGCATGGCAGACCTCTCCTGCCTTGCCTGCTGCTCCCCTCAGCAGTGTCTTCAGTTTGTCTGCCTGTTCTGCACCCCGCTCTGTTTCTGGTGAATCCTCTCACCCTCCAGTGCCTCTGACCTGTACCCTGGTTCTTGTATAAATAAATAAATCTTAAAAAAAAAAGACCTAAATAACTTGAAACCTATCTCATTTTCATGGATTGGAACACTCAATTTTGTTAAAATGACAATTATCCTCAAATGAATATACAGGTTCAGTGCATCTTAAAACTTAGGTGTCAATGTAAAGCCTCTAGGCATAAAGGTATCAGTGGAATAGAATTGAGTCCAGAAACAACTCTTTACACTTATGGTCAACTGATTTTTCATTAAGTAAAGGTTAGTCTTTAGCAAATAATACTGAGAAAACTGGGTAGCCACATGCAAAGAATTATTAAATTGGACCCTGTCTCAAACCATATGCAAAAATAAAACTCAATGAATTAGACACTTTATCATAAGAATTCAACCTATAAAATTCTTAGAAGAAAACACAGCAGTGAATTGTCTCCTTGCATTTGTCAGTCGTTTATTAGATTTTACACCAAAGCATAAATGACAAAAGAATAAATAAAATTGGACTTCATCAAATTTGAAACTTTTTGTGCTGCAAAGGACTAAGCCAGCCACAAATGGGCAATAATATTTGATAATCAAATATTTGAGAAGAGACTAATCCGAAGTACTTACAGAAATCTTATAACTCAAAAGTTAAAAGACAATCCGATTAAAAATAAGCAAGAGCGCCAAATAAACTTTCCTTTATCCAAGCAAGCTATGAAAATAACCAAGAATCATGTGAAAATATACACAATATCTTTAGTCACCAGAGAAATGCAAATCAGTGCCACATAAGATACTGCTTCACACCTACTGGATGACTAAAATAAAATTTAAAAAAAAAGGATGTGGAGAAAATTGAACCCTCATAATTTTTTGCAATATAGTAAAATGATTGATACAGTTACATTGAAAAACAGTTTGATTATATCAAAACATTAACTGTGTAGTTACCATATGATCCAGCAATTCCAATTTGTTGGTATGGATAATAGAATTAAAAAAAATATTTTGAAGCGCAAGGATCATTGCAAACCAATGATAAATGAAAAAAAAAATCTTCACACAAAATCTTGTACACTAATGTTTATAGCAACGTTTTCATACTAGCCAACGAGTGGAAATCCCAGTATCCCTCAATGGATGAACAGATTAACAAATGTATAGACATTCAATAGAATATTGTTTAATTATAAAAAGAAATGAAGTACTGATACTGCAAGATGGATGACCTTTATAAACATTATACCAAGCCAACCTATCAGAATAGTCCACATTTTATATAAAATATACAGAGCAGTTAAATCCGTAGTGATGAAGTAGATTAGTGATGAGAGAATAGGGGAACGGGAAGTAACTATTAATGGGTATGAAGTTTCTTTCTGAGGTGATCAAGTGTCCTAAAATGAGTGGTGGTGATTGTTCAACTTTATGAACATGTTATAAATCACAAAATTTAATATTTTAAAAGTTTTATGTAAAAAGTGTATGTGTAAAAGTGTAAGTGAATGTAATATGAAATGATTAAAAAAAAACAAAAGGAAGACTGGAATATAAGAAATCAAAAACTAGCAGGTAAATGTAAAATAATAGAAAATAGTCTCATTTTTTTTTATCATTTGGCCTCAACACCAGGCAAAATTAATGAAGCAAGATCAAGATCTAGGGACACTTTGCTAAAGTTTATTTTTTCTTAATTTTAAAATGAAAAGGAAGAAAACCCTAAATAACTCCAAGCAGATAAAAATAAACTGAGTTGAAATACCACTGTCATCAGACTTCTCTTCTGTAACACTTAATAATAGATCGTAATGGAACAATGTGTAACAATGTGTACAGAACTGCATTGCAGTAAGGTTATGATTTAAAACTTTTCCAGCAGAGCTATGATTAGATGTGCATAAAAACAAGTTTCAGCTTCTCAGTTGTATAAGGGCACACAAGCATGTGCACACGCACACCCACACACACACACACACACACAACAACCACAAATAAGAAATGCATAATTTGCTGGATACATAATCAGAATCAAGAATTCAAAATTGGGGAGAGAAATTAATGAAATAAGTTACATTTAAATAGTGGCTATTGCTTTGTTTTAACATTTGAATATTAAAAATGTTATAAAGATGCCTTATATTAGAAAAAATAATTTTTCTTATTAAACACCACCACAGATCATTTCGATCACACAGATGAGGTTAATAATAAATTGATTGTGGTGGAAGACTATTGGTGCTTTGTAAGTGGGCGTGGCAACATATATCTGAAGATGTGTACCTCTGATTCATATTCCTCTGAATCATACAGTGTTGTAAACCACTGTTACTTCAATAAAAAAAAAAAGGGGTGGGATGGGGAAATAACTAATACCATCAGCAGCAAAAAACAACAGAAAACATTCAGTGCCATATTTTACAAACTGGAGTCAGTAGATGTTTTATTCTTGACATTTGTAGAAAATACAGTACTAAAGAACACAGAAAAGAATTGTGATCAAAACAGAAAAAAAGGGTCCTGCCAGGTGGTGCAAGGGGTTAAAGCACCGTACTATGAAGCAATCCACAGCCTCTGCAGCATGAGTTCAATCCCTGGCCCTCCAGGAAGCAACCCACATGGTGAGGCAGACATCTCTTGTCTTGTCCGCTTCTCCCCTCAGCCAGTCTGCCTGTTCTGTTCCCCGCTCTGTCTCTGGTGAATCCTCTCACCCCCCGCATTTCTGACCTGCACCTCAGCTCTTGTATGCATAAATAAATAAAAATTAAAAAAAAAGAAAGCAGGAAAAAAAGAAGCATCACAAAATGCTGAACAAGTATAATACAACTGTTAGTAGATTTAACCCCTTATTGTGGTAGAAATTACCATGTTAGATGGTAAAACATCATGCTATTTAGTTTTTTAAAAATGTAAAATTAAGCAAATTAAATCAATTTTAAGTAAAATAATGACAGCAATAATAGACAAGAAAATTTAATATATAGGGTGGCCATATTTGTGAAACAAGGCAGAGTTCAAGGCAAAAAATATTACTTTGGTCAAAATGGATAATTTATATTTACAAAAATGTAATGCACAGTGACCTTTTAATAACCTACTTAGGACAGCCTTTTTCCTGTACTAACTATAGTACAGGGGTTATAAAACACCTCGGAAGTCAAGCCACAGGCCAATGCACATGTGTATGTGTTTTCTGTATTAAAATGCTAGATCTCCACAGTCATCACCATTCTCTTTTGTCTTATATTGGGCTAGTTGGGGAACATTTAACTTGCCCCCCTGATCTCCAGAGGCATTTCAGTTTGTGACCAAAATGAAGTAAGGGAGATGGCTAAGGAAGAATGAGTGATGAAAGTTGTGAGTAGGTCCTCCCTGGTCGCCTAGGGGTTAAGTCTCAGCACTGCCACCTCCACAGCCCACCTCAAAGGCCTGATTTTGACCCTTGGCCAGGGAGCAAACCCACATCTCCTGTTTCTCCTGCTGCTCCCCTCAGCAGTAAATCCCCCTGTTCTGCTCCCCACTCTGTCTCTGGTGAATCTTCTCAGCCCCTCCCCTCCACCCCACCCCCCACTCCACCAGTTGTTCTATGCAAAAGATAAATATTTTAAAAAATAAGAAAGTTATGAGTCTAAGTAATAAGAGAAGAATATAGTATTGCATTTAGAATGGTTAAGATGGAACTTTTTTTTTAAAGATTTATTTTTCATTTATACAAGAATCAGGGTATAGGCCAGATGCGTGGGAGAGTGAGGGGATTCACCAGAGACAGAGTGGGGAACAGAGCAGGCAGACTGACGAAATACACTGCTGAGGGGAGCAGTGGGCGAGACAGGAGAGGTCTGCTCACCATGTAGGTTGCTCCGAGGCCAGTGGGGATCAAATTGGCACTTCAGAGGCTGCAGACAGCTCCACAGCGCTGTGCTCAACAGCCTGCGCCACCAGAGAGGCCCAAGATGGAACATTTTTTATGTTTCTTTTTTACCATACTAAAAATAATGTTTAGACATCTTATAAAAATGGTAACAATTATAAATCAGATAAGGCATTTAAATGTTTGTCTGAAAGGGATTGTGTTCATCTGTAGTCAGTTTGCTTCATATTATAGAGTAATGGCTTATTGAGACATTGATACATCAGTATGTAAAAATTCCCCCCCCCCATACTTTTAGATAAAAGGAGTCAATTTTAATTGAAATACTATGTTGTTTCTATTAAATATTGAATATTATAGGTGTTGCTCTAACTTACTCTCCTTTCACCTTCCTTTTATATTACTCATTACTAATTGGAAAATTTTAGGTTTTGGTTTGACACTTGCCTCATCACTGCCACAAAATGTGGTATATAAAATGCCTTACCCTTACAAAAACAATGTTCAGCTGGCTAACTAACATGAATAATCTATAACTGAAAATCATTAGCCATATATAACAGACTAGAATAATTGCTGCCTTTGTAGAATTAAATGATTGTTTAATGGTAAGACTGACAAAATCATAAACCCAGTTTCACTTTATAATAGTGTACCAACTTATATTTAAAGTTACCTTTTCTTTTTTTCTCCCACTTACAATAGCTTATTCATCCAAACCTTAAACAGGAAGATTTCATTTATCGAATGGCACCAGAATTCCCACCAAAAAACACTGTAGAACCCAGGGAGTAAGCTTCCTAGTCCAGTCAAATTTCTTGCTGTAACATTCACTTTATTCTTTGGTTGTTCTTTAAGCCCTTTTTCACAGCCTGTTATAATAAACTGTTTAATTTACTAATTTTTAATTTATATGTTTAACCAAATTAACAATGATTCAGTGATCTAATTCCTTTTTATATAAACAAGAGGGAAAACTATGGAACTAAAATATGTAGTTGTCTGAAGGTTATTTGAACACCTGTATAATATCCAGTGACCTGTTCTGGGAGAATGGGAGGAGCTCAGTGGCATAGTAATTGAACTAGTTTTTAGTGAGTTCAGAATCAAGATATTCAGACTTGACAGAAGATAGTTACTTTTCTAGTTTTCTTAAAAAAAGAAAAAAACTAAGTGGATTGTAAATTTTCTTAAAGTTTCATACAAATGGTGAAAGATATTTTGGTGTTTAAGCAACCAACCTGGGCACAAAGCACCTCTCCTGACTTGCCCACTGCTCCCCTCAAAAGTGTATTTCAGTTAGTTTGCCTGCTCTGCTCCCCACTCTGTGAATCCTCTCACGCCCCACACCTCTGGCCTGCAATCCAGCTCTTGTATGCATAAATAAATAAATCTTAAAAAATAATGCTCTGAGACAATACCCAGGTCATAGATACAAGACTGTGAGGCGTAGAAATGTATTTACATAACCTCAGATAACCCCACTTAGTACGAAGTTTGTATTTGTTTTCTACCCTTTATGTTCATTATTTCAGAAATGAACAAAATCCTCTGTGTATATCTAAAAAATTATCTATAGTTAACAGTGTTTGTGATTGTACTTTGTATTTTGCAACCTTGAAGTTCCTTGAATTCTTAAAAAATTAGCCTACTTGCAATGACAGATATGACCCCTTTAAAAAATAATGAAATCAGTGTCAAAACTTCTTATTTCAGACAAAACTAGAGTAATTCCAGTGGTAATAAAACAAAATCCTACTTTAAATCAGACAATCTTAAACTGTCAGCTTGGCAGGCTGAATCCTCCCAGCAAACCTCATTCCAATTGAATTGTTTTGCATTGTTCATATTTTAGAAAAAAAGAAATCTTTACATGAGAGATACCCTCTTCAGTTTGCACAGACCCCACTCCTCTCTAATAATTGGCCCAATGAACGTATTTGACATCTGAGTTATCTCAGCTTTAAATCATGAAGGATTGGTAAATTTAAATATGCTATTATTAACATCACTTTTAAAAAGAGTTTATTTATGCCTACAAGAGCTGAGGTGTAGGCCAGAGGTGTGGGGGGTGAGAGGACTCACCAGAGACAGAGTGGGGAGCAGAACATGCAGATCTACTGAAATACACTGCTGAGGGGAGCAGTGGGGAGACAGGAAAGGTCTGCCTTGCCATGTGGATTGGCTCTGGCCAGGAATTGGACTCTTGCTGCAGTGGCTGCCAATAGCTCCTAGTGCTGACACTTAACCCCTTGCACCACCAAGTCTGTTTGGTAGAATGAGGTAGACCCGTGATTATATAAAAACTCAAACTCTATCAGACTAGTTCCTCAAAGCGTAGTGTTGACAAGCTAAAATTAAATTATGGAACATGTCTATTAATTTACTTAAAATGTTTTCTCCCTTTAGAAAGGAGTAGGAAGTCAGAGATTTTCTTTTTTAAGCCAGAACAAAAATTTGAGATGTGTGAAATTGAAAGTGCTTACATTACCGATCATAGATTTAACAGGGAATAATATTGAGATTATTAATAGTCAGAATATGGTAACAGATTGTACTGGCATCTTCAGGTTGTCAGTTTGATTATCAGGTGAAAGCAATTAGTGGTTTGCAGCATTGCCTCACATGCTTTCTTTTAATGCCTTTTGTAATATCTAAGGTAATAGGGAAGCCTTGAATGTTAGTAAAAGTTATTCATAGTGTGTGAATGGGCAACATTTTAAAACTGTATACTGTCCCACAATATAGATGTTCCAAATTGTGGCTATATTAGGTTGAGCATTATGAACTCACCAAAATTTGACTATTTTTGACCTAAAAAAAGACAGTTCACATGGCTCAAACTAATACATCAGCTATTCCAACGTAGATAGTATCGTTCCAAAATGGGAAAGTGTTTTTTCAATAGAAACTAAAAATGTTTCATTTCTAGGTTAGTAATAAACATACATTGTGTCCCTGCTTTCTGCCAGGCCCTGTGCTCATTTCCTCTCTTCATCCTCCTAAGACTTGAAAGGACTGGAATTTTCCAAGCTTTGTCTGACTCCCCAGGAAATCTCATCTATCCTGACAGTTTAAATGTGCTGACAGCCCAAATTTATCTCTATCCCAGATCTGTACTCTATTCTAACCTCTTTTATCTAACTAATTCCTTTAACTACCTTCTTAACTCTGAGCATCTCAGATATATCTATTGAAAATAAAATTCCTAACTCTCTTCTCTCAACCATCTCTATTCTTGGAACAATCTTCTTTGTCTCAGATGGCCCAAAAGAACCCTTCCTATTTCTTGTGTTTCTGTCCAGTCTCTCTTTTGGAGGTAAAGAATATTCAGCCTCTATCCACTCCTTTTCTATCTCTGCTGCAGCTACCTTAATCCAGCTACTATCTTCTTTCACCTAGACTGTTGCAATAACCACCCAATTTGTCCTTAGGCTTCTACTTCTCTGTCGACTATTTTGTAATTATCAGCTTCTTAAATTTTTCTGCTTTTATGAGGAAATGTAACATCCTCTGTGATCTGTCCCATTTGTTCTTAAACTAGCCTCCTCTGGTCCTTTTTCAGTTTTTCACAGTCAAAAAGCTCTTTCCTGCCTTTGGTCCTCATATTTTTTCACTGTCTAGAATTCTGCATTCCATCCTTAACTCTTATTTATCCTTCAACTCAGGTTAAATGACACTTGCTCAGAGAAGACTTCCCTGATCCCCTCCCCCAGGTTCTTTCATATAGTTAATTATATATATTTTTTTTTTCATTTGCACTCAACACAGTTTGCAGTTACCAACTTGTGCTTCACAGGTTGATGTAAGCTCCCTAAGGTAGGACCTTCATCTGCCACATAGCCACTATGTCCAGGACCTGGTATGTTATAGACAAGCTGTCTGCATGAAATGAAAATAGTCTCTCTTGCATGTTGGTGCTTGAAGAAAACCAGACTCTTCAGAAAAGGATGTGATGATGAAAGGCATCTGGAAGTGTGGTATTTAGTATGTGGAACATGGGTTAGTTTCAAATCTCATCTTATTTTGGGTGAGTTAACTTTTCTGAGCCCCTAAGTTAAAAATGTTGAAAACATACACTTTGTCAATTTTGTTCACCACTGTATCCATAGTGCCTAGAAAAGCAGCCTGTAAATAGTAGGTGCTAATGAATAATTATTTAATGAATGAACTTCTGTTTCCTGTTTTGCACATTTCCCTTCTCATGCCACTGAGTAACTTAATAAAAGAAAACAAGTGCCGGGCCTCCCCGGTGGCGCAGTGGTTGAGCGCTGGGCTGTGAAGCTGCCCACAGCCTCTGCAGCGTGGTTAGATCCCTGGCTGCTGGGCGAGGGTCCCACATGGAGCACAGACCTTTCCTGCTGCCCGCTGCTCCCCTCAATAGTGTGCTTCGTCAGTCTGCCTGCTCTGCTCTCCCCTCTGGCTCTGATGAATTCTCTCACCCTCCCGTGCTTCTGACTGTACCCAGTGCATGTATAAACAAAACAAACAAATAAACAAATAAATAAATAAAACATGCCTCTCTTAAAAAAAAAAAAAAAGAAAACGAGTGCCTCAATAAATACTAGAAGCCTAATACCCTTTTCAAAATGAATTTTTGGTTTTTTAACATTAATGATTCTCAAAAACCCTGGGATCCCATGAAGATTATGAATGTTGGGGTCTTGTCTAGTGCTGTGGGGAGGGGGAGTGGAGGATGAGATTGAACGGGGCGTATTAGACGAACCTTTGAGATATTCTTCAAATTACCTAAACTTGCACCTTACATTCACTGCCTTCTATAGAGTAGCTACCTTTAATATATACATATATATGTGTATATATATATATGTATATATATATATATATTTCTCAAGTGTGCAGGGGCAAACATTCAGAAAAGCCTGTCTCAATCTTGCCTACAACCAATGTCACTTGAATAATGGCTGATAAATAAAGGTATATTAGAATATTGTCAATGTTGTTAGACAAAGTATATTTTAAAAAACTGCAATGATTATATATAATGATTTTTTTATGGTCATTGGAAACATCAGGAGATGTGCTTGATAGAATGTTTCCCAGGATATGTTACTTTAAATTTAATTCTAAAGGCAGTTGCTAGCTCATTATTTTTTCAAAGATTTATTTTTATTTATGCATACAAGAACTGGGGTATAGGCCAGAGGTGCTAAGGGTGAGAGGATTCACCAGAGACAGGGTGGGGAGCAAAACAGGTGGATCTACTGAAATATTCTGCTGAGGGGAGCACTGGGCAAGACAGGAAAAGTCTGCTGTACCATGTGGGTCAGCTCCCTGGCCAGGGAGGGAACTCATGCTGCAATGGTGATAGCAGCATGGTGCTGCATTGGTCACAGCTTGGTAGTCCTGAAACTTAACCCCTGAGGCACCAGGGAGGCCCTAGCCCTTAACTTTTTTAAAAGGGAAGGGGCAGAAAATAGATTTTTTCACTCTCCCAAGTCATGAATTAACCTTACTTCAAATTCCTTTTCTAAGGGAAATATTTATACTCCTAATGACTGGTGGAAAGAGACTGAGTTATGCTACATTTACCTTTGTTTTATCTTAGTTTAAGAGTTTGTGAGCACTGCAATCATTCTTATATAAGTTAATTGGGCATGAAATCCAGGCTGGAAAGAGGGATGAGAGTTAGAATCACCACAGGATGTCCACAGATTTCAGAAATTGTGGAAGTGAGAATTCATCAACCAATAGAACTTCACATTCCAGCCAGACCCTGGGCTACAGGGACACAACTTCAGCAACTGGAATAGATAAAAGTGCCTCTTAAAGCCCTCCATTGGTCTGTAATTGTGAAATGTTTGTAAGCAAAGCATTTAGATTGTTTATGCGATTGCAATATTTAAGCATTTCTTAGTGCTCTGCTTCTATGAGGCTTATATTTTTATAAGTTGCAGTTTATAGCATGAAGCTGTGCTTTCTATAGTATATGGAGGCTGTTCAAATTTGAATATTTTAAATGTCAACATGGAATAACATTAAGATTTATGACCTGGCTTTAAGGAAATCAACAATGCAAAATCTGAAGGTATATATCTTTGAGACACACTAGGAATGTCACTAATCAGATTAATATCTTAGAAGTGAAACTCCTTCTGGTAGAGTTAAATTCAAGAAGGGAGGTTTATTGAACACACCCTCAATTTTTGTTTAGTTATCACATATCTCATTTTCAACCTGCTACCCTAGAGTGCCCCCAGATTTGATCAGCAAAGTCCCGTAGTTTTCTACCATTTCAGGACCCCCTCAACCTTCCCTTGCTGGTTTGTGTGCCCACCCTTTGTGTTCAGTGTTAAATTGGTCTTGTTTGAGTCTTCCCTCACCCAGTATATACTGACTTCCTGCATTCCACTAGTACATTTCCGCCATATTACTGACCATCTTTCTTTCTCTCCTGCTTTTCTCAAATATCTTGGATAACTCTTTCTTGAATCCTATGGCTGCGCAAGGAGCCATTCTGTTGTCTGAACTGATAATTCCAAATTATATTCATTCAACAAATCCAGTTCCTTCTTGACTTTTACTTTAGTCTTTCACCCCAGCTAACTGGCTTTTCATTTCTCTTACTGTAAGAATTACGCAATTAACATCACATCTACATTTCATAAGTTTATCTATAGGGGGAAAATGGCACAGTTTATCCATGATATACTTTGATAGTTTGGAACCAATTCCCATTTAAGAAACTAAAAGCAAGCACATAAAGTTGTGATAATAACTCTAATCTGAGTGAATAAAAATAAATTCATATTTTTTTTTAAATCTGCAACACAGTTACCTGATTTGGAGTAGATAAATAGCCACGGTTACTGGTAGATTCAATATTTTAATATCAAACTACGAGTGGAAATCAGTGTTGCTTTTCAAAAAAAAATGTAATGACAGTGTCTTAGGTGCCTTCAGATAAACCCATTCTTATATAGGAAGTTGGGAAAGAGGAAGCATTCGAAGCCTTTGGTTAATACTGGAACTTTGTACAAAGCAGATCACAATTTGAAATTATAGTAAGTATAAAAATGTGAATTTGATATAGCATAAGTAATCTTAAAAATGGCTTGCATGTTTTTTTTTTTTTCATTTTTCTTCTCTGTTATCTCTAAGGTTCTAGTTTTAATGAAATAGTTTAGGTTTAGCTTAACCTAAAGCTTGTATTATTAGCTATTAAAACAAGTATGTGTTACTTATTTTTCTATTTTTTAACTAAATTTTCACATAAATATATCTGGCCATTAATCATAAGATAAACTATCTTTCTTATTTTGAAAGATGTGGATAAGTCTATTCCACTTTAATCACTGTGACAGTCATAGCCATGGAAGCAACTACAGATACATCACCACTACAACTATTTGATTTCCATTCATCAAAAAAAGACAAGAAAACTAAGTCAGTATAATATGCTATAAACTCTCTGACTTTAAAAATAATGTATTCTAAATCTCAGCTGACTTCATTATGTCAAAACGCTAAGCCCTGTGTGAAAAATAAAGTCGATGACTGTAGGTAAATGAGGTTTTTCACCCATAGGGAATATTTCTATGAGATTCAGTAAGTATTTAAAGAGCTACAAGGATTTATTAAAGAGAAAATTACATCCATTACAGATTAGGATATATTTTTTTAAAGATTTATTTATTTATGCATACAAGAGCTGGGGCACAGGCCAGAGATGCGGGCAGTGGGGGTGAGGGGAGGGTTAGTGTGAGAGGATTCACCAGAGGCAGCGTGGGGAACAGAACAGACTGACTGTAATACACTGCTGAGGGGAGCAGTGGGCGAGACAGGAGAGGTCTGCCTTGCCATATGGGTTGCTCCCTGGCCGGTGGCAGGGGGGAGGTCTAACTCCAGCTGCAGAGGCTGAGGATTGCTTCATAGTGTGGTGCTTAACCCCTTGTACCGCCAGGGGGGCCGTTGATTAGGATATTTTGAATGGCACATTGAGCAGCAATTTTTACATAATAAATTATTGAATCACAATATCAAACGATGTTAGTGCTATAAAGAATTTTAAAGATGAAAGGCCAACCCTATATTTTACTGGTGAAGCGCATATGTTTTTCTAAGACTACTTGGGGAACATTACAACTTTTCAAAGGCCCTCAGTTCCACTGAACTGCAAAGTCAGTGGAGACTGTTTAATTGTTGCTTACATCCATGATGTTTGCATATGAATGTTTAAGATGTATTAAACAGTTAAAATCTGAGTCTGTATGTGAATTAAGTGATTTTAGAACAAACATGATAATTATCTGTTGTCCAGGGATTTGTATTACACAGATCATGCTCAAGGTTAATTTTATCTGTTTTCAAAGCATATTAAAGTAACCTGGACTGATGATCTCTCTCTCTCTCTCTCTCTCTCTCTCTGTCACACACACACACTATACACATTGTGTTTATAGATCAGTAGTTAGATACATTGTAATTATATTTCTTGCTGGCCTCTGTGTGTTCAGATGAACCAGATATATAAATGTCCCTTAACACTCTTCTTGCAAATTTCCAGATAAACAGATCTCCCACCAGAGTATAAATGACATGGTATTCATTATCCAGGGCATTTTTATCCCTACAGATCTTTTGTCTTCCTCCTTGGAGTTCTAGTGTCTAATTCAGTGCCCTGTGTCTTTGATACTCCAGACAATTTTTTTCTTCTCTAGCTATGCATTTAAATTTTTTCTCCTCTGCCACATGTCCAAACAGGCATTTCTTGGTTTTCTTAGCCTGGTATTATTCTATTGAGTTGACCCGTCTAAGATTGCTATGGCAAATCTGGAAGCACTTCAGAAATAATGATTACACTGGTTTATATAATACACATGATTAAAATCTATACCTGTGAGATAAAATGAGACCTATGAGTCCATACTCATACAAATAAATAACTTGAATACATAAATAAATGAGAAAAGAGAGAGCTCTTTCTTAAAGTAGAATTCCAATTGATAAATGTAAAAAGAATGAAGTAAAATATCACCATTTGGCAAATACCACATTAAATTGTTGCAAATAAGAATGATCAGCTGATGTTAAAATTAGCAGCTAAGCATATGCCAAGAAATAGGATATTTGCATAGTCTTAATATTTCCACCCACAAAATGCTTTTTAAACATTGAAGGAGTCCAGGGAAACTTGACAACTAATTGCAATGTGCAATCCTGGATAGACTCCAGAACCAGAAAAAGGATATTGGTGAAATGATTGCAAAAAAAAAAATTGAATAAAAAATATAGGTCAGTAGTTAGGATTATACCAGTGTTAATTTCCTGATTTTGATAATCATCTATCTGTTATAAGACATGAGCATTTGAGGAAATCATTTGAAAGGCATATAGGAATTCTATGCTTTTTCAACTTCTTTGTAAATCAAGAATTATTTCAAAACTAAAACTTAAAAGGCTATAATAGTTTTTACTTGGATGCGTCTATGTAAAAGAAACCTAAGAGATAGGGAAGGTTGTTTTTATATATTACATTTGTTTATATATATTTTTATGACCATTCATTTTTGTAGTGTTTGATGTCTCCTCTCAGGTGTAATCTCCATAAAATTCCCACCACCAAGTCACCTGTGCACCATCACTATAGTTCCCTTGCTCTTCCCTCCCCTGTTCTGATCCCTCTCCCTCCCCCTCCCCTACTGAATGTCTCTGATTTATAGTTTTCCTGCTAGTTTTGTTTTTGTTTTTGTTTTTGTTTGTTCCTGATCCCTTGTTTGGTTCCCCTATACTCCTCTAAGTGAAACCATCCAATATATTTCTTATTCCTTCTGACTTATGTTACTGAGCCATAGTCGAGATAGGGAAGTTTTTGTGAGCCATCTTTGACACAGGAAATAGATGCTAGTCACTTACATCATTTGCCCCGTACCTTCATGGAACAGTGTGTTCCTTAAACCCCATTTTCCTCACTACAGCACCTTCATTCTTATAACTTCTTTGCAAAGTTGATGCAAAATGTACTATTATGCCCACTTTATAGACTCAGAGACAGACATTCTCTAAGAGTAAAAGATTTGCTATTGGTCCATGGTGGAGTTGGAATTCAAGTCTTCTCAATCAACCCTTTTGGTTTTTTGTTTGTTTGTTTGTTTTTAAAGATTTATTTATCTATTTATGCAAGAACCGGGGTACGGGCCAGATGCGCGGGAGGGTGGGAGGATTTACCAGAGACAGAGCAGGGAACAGAACAGGCAGACTGATGAAATATACTGGTGAGGGGATCAGTGGGCGAGACAGGAGAGGTCTGCCTACCATGTGGGACCCTTGCCAGCTGTGATGGAACCGGTGCTGCAGAGGCTGCGGACAGCTTCACAGCATTGCGCTCAACTGCCTGTGCCACTAGGGGAGGCCCAATCCTTTTGTTTTTTTCACATCCATATTCCTTAAGTGTAATTATTTTTCTCTCAGTTGACAAGCATTTGTGGAGAACATTCTAGTCAAAGCATTTGCACAGAACACTGTGCATACAAAAATGTAAATTGCTTTTGGAGAACCATTTTCAACAGGTGAAAAGAACTAGGAATATCATTCTTAGCAGGGATGGGGGTAATTTAGTCTCTAAAAATGGCCCTAAGAGTACAACAGTATTGGCCTTGAAGTCCAGTATCCTTCCAATATCTTTTATTCTCTGTAAACACTGAATGCTCATCTACTGTAAGATCTTTTACAAACTGCTGTTTAAAGGTAAACTTTATTTTCTATACATTAACTTTGCAATGGGGATTGTGTTAGAATCTGTTTATATTCTGCTTCAAGTTAGCATTGCATATCTCTGTGGTCCAAGTGGCTGACCTCATTATTTCCTCTATGTGGTGCCATCAATCAGCTCTTACCAAAATTCTAGTGGTTCTGGTAGGAGGCGGAGCTGCCACCTATTAGATTGCTAATGTCCAGAGAAGATGTACCTGCCTGGCCTTGATGCTCTGTGCATTACACACTGTACTGCCAACTGGGCAGCAGAAAGCAACTGACCAGAGAATAAGTGTAGCCTCCAGCCCTCACATGCTCTTTGTCCCTGGGTGAAACATGCTGCCACAGCCTTAATTCTGGTAGCCTGGCTCCAAATTCTGTGATTATGTGGAGGGAAGAGGGTGATAGGGGGTGGTGTTGACTACTTCAGCACCCTTAATCTGTTTAAAGCTTATGTTTTTTTTAGATCTTTTTTTTTGTTTTCAAGTTTTACTGATTTGCCACTAATTTATATAACTATGATTTTTTACAAAAACATTTCAGTTGCACAAATTCTTGTCATCACCTGACATTGTCAGGCTTTTAATTTAACTCTTCTACTAGGTGTGTATTGGTATCACAACATTTTTTTTTTTAAGATTTATTTATGCGTACAAGAGCTCAGGTGCAGGACAGAGGTACAGGGTTGAGAGGATTTATCAGAGACAGAGTGGGGAACAAAACAGGCAGATTTACTGAAATACACTGCTGAGGGAAGCAGTCGGTGAGACAGGAGAGGTCTGCTGCACCATATGGATCAGCTCCCTGGCCAGAGATCGAACTCAGGCTGGAGTAGCTGCAGATTGCTTCACAGTGCTGACACTTTTACCCCTTGCACCACCAGGGATGCCCCACATCATGGTTTTAGTTTAGGTGCTTTTTAACATTTATTTTCTTTCACCCTCCACCAAACCACCCATGCCCATACTTCATCTGCCTCTCTCCCACACAGTGTCTGTTCTTCCCCCCACTCCCTGTGATAATCATTATATTCTGTTTTCTGAGTTCTAGATTTACTCCGATTATTCTTTGCATATGTTTTTTTTTGGGGGTGGGGTATTTATATTTCACAGTTGAGGGAAACTATCCAATATCTGTTTTTCATGTTTGGACTTATTTCACTCAACAATTGTTAAGTGTATTATTTTTATTTTTATTTTTAGATTTTATTTATTTATTTATACAAGCACTGGGTACAGTCAGAAGCGCGGGAAGGTGAGAGAATTCACCAGAGCCAGAGTGGGGAGTAGAACAGGCAGAGTGATGAAATACACTGCTGAGGGGAGCAGCGGGCGCGGCAGGAGCGGTCTGTCGTGCCATGTGGGACCCTCACCGGTGGCTGGGGATTGAACCCGCGCTGCGGAGGCTGCGGGCAGCTTCGCAGCCCAGCACTCAACCACTGCGCCACAAGGGAGGCCCTAAGTGTATTATTTAAGTAGAACATCTCTCCGGAATTTATTTAATCTGACCAAAGATTCCACAGTTCAAATTTTGTGTGTTTCCCTATCCTTTATTGCCTTTATCCATGTGTTCAGATTAGATCTTGAATGGTGAGTGGAATGAATTTAAGTCATAGAGATTTAAGGCATTAATACTGAAAATTCGCTCATCACGAATCTGCAAATAAGGGTATAGTCAAGTTCAGGGAGAATAAAATTAGATTGTTATTGTCTGCAAGGTGGTTAGTCTTGGTTTTTAGTTTTGGAATGCCATTGTTTCAGTGCTATACAGAGAATATGCCTCTGTATATGAACAAGATTTAATACTAGTACAACAGCCTCTCTTGGTGTACAATTAGAACAGATCTATATTAAGCCAGATTTGGACAGAAGGAAAACAGGAGGTTATATATGGTTTACTCAAGTGTTATAATTTGTTCTAGTTAGACCTGCCTTCCAATACTTGAATAATAGACTTGTGTGATCACAAGTGTTTTTATAAGTTTATCCACTATAAGACTACCCACTGAGTTGTAACATATTTGAGACTTGAAATGACCAAATATCAAACTGAAAGTTCAGCAATGACATTTGTAGTCGTTAAACCATTCATTGTTCCTAGGTTAAAAACTTCTTGGGCCTCTATTCTATGACTGAAAAGTTGACCAGTTTTTTCTGTTAATAAAACTAAATTACCAGTTGTATCAGTTTCCATTTGTATCATCAATTATGTTAATATAAAAACATAAAGTCATGGTCACTTACAGATTTGATTAATATGCTAAGTTGGAGGTGTGGTGTGTATTACCTTTATTAGTCTGTCTTTATTTAGTGTTTTATCTTTCAACTGAAATTATCCATTCTAAATTTAAGCCTGGGCCTCCCCGGTGGTGCAGCAGTTGAACGCTGGGTTGCAAAGCTGCCCGCGGCCTCTGCAGCGCCGGTTCGATCCCTGGCCGCCGGGTGAGGGTCCCACATGGTGTGCAGACCTCTCCTGCCGCCCGCTGCTCCCCTCAGCAGTGTATTTCGTCACTCTGCCTATTCTGCTCTCTGCTCTGGCCCTGGTGAATTCTCTCATCCTCCCGGGCTTCTGACTGTACCCAGTGCTTGTATAAATAAATAAATAAATCTTTAAAAAAAAATAAAATAAAATTAAGCTTTTAAAACTTGTATTTTCTACAGATATTCTAATTTCATAAAACATTAGAGTTATTTCTGTTGCATAAATCATAGATTTCACTGCATATAAAATATGCTTCAACACACTAAATAATGTCTTCTTGAAACTTACATTGCATTGATTACATCTGGCAGCCCCATATGGTAAAAGTTAGTTACCACCCTTCTGATTAAATTATGGTTGGAAAGCCACTTCTAGGGTGCAGTTCATTGATCTACTAAATTTCTCAGTGACATTCACAACATGAACTAATTTTTAGAGAATAAATTTGCAATAGAAATGAGAGCAGAGAAGAAGGTTTTCAATTTGTGTTTATTTTTCAAGATTCATTACTTGTACAGTTTACTTTCCAAGCTTATTCTAACCAAAAATGAGTGACACTGCTTTGGCAAGAATAGGTGCATGAGATATTTCCATATGTTTAAATAGAAATACTAAGTATGTTGTGATATACAAGTAGATGCAGTGAAAAATCTTTATTTTTTAAAGATTTTATTTATTTGTTTTTGCCTAGAAGAGCTGGGGTGTAGGTCAGAGGCGCAGAGGGTGAGAGCATTCAACAGAGACAGTGGGGAGCAGAACAGGGAGAGCTACTGAAATACACTGCTAAAGGGAGCAGCAGGTGAGACAGGAGAAGTCTGCTGCACCATGTGGGTCAGCTCCCTGACCGGGGATTGAACTCAGGCTGTGGAGATGATAGGGCTGAAACTTAACCCCTAGGACACCAGGGAGACCCTCTTTTTTTTCCCCTTGATTTGCCATTAGTTTATAAAAATACATGTTTGGGGGTACAACTTCACATCTCAACATGTGCACATGCTTTCCTTATCCTCCCCCAAAGCTCCAGTGCCAATGCTCTACCACTTTAAGGTCTTGTTTTCAGCTGATGACTTTGGATCCTATTTCATGGAGAAAATGGAACCCTTCAAGAAACTGCCACAGCCTCCCACTACCATAGGCCCCCATCTGAAACCATCTGTACCCATATACTTTACTTTTTCTATATATGGGTTGTTTATGCTTCTAAGGCCTTCCCCTACTGTGTACTGGTTCTCATCTCTCTCCTCATAGCACACTCCCACAATGTTCTCTCCTGAATCATCAATCCCCCCTCCCTCCTGAGAGTTTTACTAGGAAACAAACATCCTATTTTTTCTTCTGCTTTGAACAAGAAAACAAAATCTCTTGACTACCTTCCTTTCTTTATCCATCCACTGCTTGAGTTCTCTTTCTTCAGAAGAGTTTCTTTGCTCAGTTTCTCTCTCCCCATTCTGCCTTAACTAACTCCAATCTGTTTTCACCCACTCTCCTCCTTACCCTCTCATTCCATCTGTGTGGAATGCTTGCTGATCTATGGTCTAAAGACCAGCATCTCTCCAGATGTGTGCCATCACACCATACCCATCACCAATGCACCCCTAGTACTCTGCTGCCATGAGATCTAAGCCAGCACTGACCTACTCTTTGTTCATTATAAACTGAGGTACTTTGTTCATTTACCAAGTCTCCCAGTCTCAGTTCACTCTATTTGTGAAGTTAATATATCTAAATCATTCACTTAGCAAATATTGAGGACAGACAGGCCAATCAATGGGCTGCGTCCAGATAGTCCTGAGGGAGACAAACATAATTCTTGCCCTCAGAGAGCTTGCGGTTTAGGGAGGAGACAGATATTAAGCAGTAATCCTGGAAACAAATGTAAAAATCCCAGCCACTATATTATTGTAAAGGAATAAAAGAGCTCACTTGTGAAAGGCCTTGTTTGTTAGTACTCAGCTATTTTCTCCTTACTCATTCCTCTCAAACCTCCACTGCCTTGTTTTAACCACACTTTTACAGACAGGCATATCTATCCCAGTAGGTATCTCACCAGCTTTGTTTTATACTTGAGGGCATTTAACAAGCACCTGAATTCTCTCTTTAAAATGTTACAGTTTCCGAAGGGTCTCTGACTTCCACCAACTAATTTTGAAAAAGCCAATAATAGATATCAAGCAAAGAACATTTGTTGTGGATCACACAATAGAGGGGGTGGCAAGTACCAAGTCACACTAAAATGAGTGTCGGGGGTCCTGGTTTTATAAGGTTGATTACCAGGGCAGGGTAGCTGGGCATAGCAAATTTTAGGCTGGGCTATACAGAGGCATGAGCTGATGGGTTACAGGCTCCATATGGCTCACGTCTTAGCATCTTAAGTCTCTACCCAGAGGTGTGTGTATTTTACTAATTAGTCCCCGGCCACTTCTAAATCATTTGCTTCTTTCGATCATCAGGCTTCAACTGGTTCTGGGGCCACTGGGAGAAAGCAGGAAGCCTCTGCAGGACACAGAGTCTTTCTGTGATGGGACGATTCCAGAGAGAGCACAGAGGGTGGATTGTGGAATTCCTATTAGCTGGAAGCTCAATAATAGGAAGGTTAGGCAAGTATAGGCCCAATGGGTCCTATAACAAAAATACAGACACATACATGTCTAGACTTTCTTATTCAGGATGTTGGTGATTTGGCCCCCAGTCTGCATTTTCATTTCCTCCTGGGATATTCTGATGCAGAAGTCTCACATGTTAAAAAGTGTTGATTTAGAGAGTTTTACTGTCTACCTTTTTAATAATAGGTTATAAAAACATGTCTTAGTCATGTCATTCTGAATAAATTATGCTCTCCCAGAAACCATTTAGTCTAGGATTTTTGCCTCCCATTAATGATATTAATGATCCTTACAGACCACAGGCGCACTATCCAATTCTGCTAGATTCTCAGTCTTAAAATAACTCACTCTCCATACACACCTTTTCTTGCCTGGTGGCTCTGTTGCAATAAAACGCTTGAAGAAATTACAATGCCATCAAATCGCAATGCTAAAGAGTGAGGAACAACAAAGAGCTAAAACCAAAAAGAAAATTGCCCAGTGTGCCTTTCTGCCACAGACATGAACAGCGAGTCATCACAGATATTGCTTACTGCTGCCATTATTAAGCCATGTAGATTCAACTATGAACATAATTTCATCCTGTTAACACAATTATGCCAGGGGAAGTAATTTCAAAATATGATATGTGGCCATGTTGTGTGATAAGGTCATAAACTCACAAAAATATTCCTTGGTAAGTGATCAAAAGTTAAGTTATGTATCAATTTAGAATTATTGATGGCTAGAAAATCTGACTTGTGGGTTAAAGACAAAAATCTCACCAATGACAACTCATTATTTGTCTTTTAGATAATACTGTAATTAGTTTCATGTAAGGAAAATTTTTTTTTGTACATTTGAGTATTATGGACACCAAAATATGTTCAGATAAATAACCCAGTATTTTGTTTCAGATGGCTGACAGTGACTTTTCTAACATATGTTGCATATATCCCTCTGGAATCTACTGAATGCAATGAGTTATGACTTAATGTTTTTGAGAGAGTTCAAGAGCATCATCATGAATATTCAACACTGGGCACTATAGTAAATGATCCTCGACTTTAACATCGTACTTAATTTTTCATTTGCTATAAACCAACATGTTTTGTGGGTTCTTCCTATAGTCATTATACCTGTTTCCTGAAACCCCTCTCTCTAATTTTTTTTTTGCTGTCAAATAAAGATAATCAAAACAAGTACATATGTTCAAATTGTACATAACATAAAAGTAAACATTCTGTAGTAGGGACTGAGGCATGTCCTTCTGAGTTAAGCACACAAGCATCAATACAAAATGTACATCATTATGGCTATTTATTTTCAGCTATTTAAAAAACTTAATAATTAGTTTTTTTGCCAGTTTTTCAGCATTTTGAATTGTATTCTGGATAAAAGATCTGACAGGGTGTCCTTTGCATAATGGAGATAGAATCTTAACAGCTGTCCTAGAGCTTACTTGCATTTCCAACTTCTAATAAGTCATTGTTCTGTTGCCCCATTTTTAACCCCCCAAATCAAGTGGCCTAAGAGTTAAGAATTTAGTCTTTCATATTACTTTATCATCTGATAAGTTAAAAATGGTACCCCAGTGAAGTTTTATCTTAATAGTTATTAAGAAGCTTGATGGTGTTTTATGTGTTTAAAAGCTAGTTTATGTCCTTTTGGGTGAAAAGTTGGTTCATATCCTCTGCCTATTTTTTATAGGATTTGTGTTGATTGATTGATTTATAAATGCTGCATATAGTGTGAGAAAAGTGTCCTTTTGTCATTAATTTAAACTTTTTCATTTGTCACCTGTCTTTTGTCATTACTTACATGGCTTTTGCTGTGCAGATGCAGACTTTTGGTGTGTGTGCTCATATTTATCAAGTTTTTTTTTTTTTTCAAAAAAAATTATTTTTGTGTAGAAGAACTGCCAGAAGTGCGGGGAGTGAGAGGATTTACCAGAGATAGAGTGGGGAGCAGAACAGGTGGATTAACTGAAATACATTTCAAGGGGAGGGGGTGGGCAAGACAGGAGAGGTCTGCTGTGCCATGGGAGTAGCTCCCTGCCTGGGGATTGAATTCAGATCATAGCAGAGATCATACTGAGACTTAACCCCTAAGTCACCAGAGGGGCACTTATCTATCTTTTCTTTAATGATGCTGAGTCATTGTTACACTTAGGCCTTCTCCAGTTTGACATTGTGTGTGTGTGTGCGGGGGGGGTTGTGAGATAGCTATAAATGTCTGTAGATAATACATTTATTTAAAATTTACATGCATTTTTAGTATTTGAACACTGGTTGTATATACAAATATAGTGTGTGTATATGTGGTTACATAAGAATATATTTTGTAAATTCCCATGATTTCTCCTTTTTTACTTTAGATTTGATGCATTTAATTTAAAGTATGAAGTATTCTTTATTTTTTATTTATAAATTTTTATTTTTTTATATGTTATTGAAGTCACATTGGTTTACAACATTGTATGTGATTCAGAGGTATAAGATCACACCTCTTCAGATACATTTCACCACACCACACCCACCACCAAAACTTGCATAGTCCCCTACCTTAGTCCACTGGGCCCTCTCCACACTTTTCTCTCCAGCCTCCCACTCCTTTAATTCTACAGTTTTCTAGGGTTTGTAAAAACATTAGCAGTCTGTTCTTCCAACATCAGTTATCACTTACTGAATAATATCTCTTATTCCACTGATTTGACCTGCCATGTTTTATTCCATACTGTTATATTATCACCACCCCATTCTAATTTTTAATACTTTTAATGCATTTTAGCTTCTCATCACTCTCCTTTTATCCTCAGAATTTTCCTTGATTATTCTTGGTACTTGTTTTTTCTACATGAACTTTAGAATAGCTTGTTCAATTTTTCCAAAGTTGCTATTTTTATTGAAATTGCACAGATGTACTGAATAGTATAGGGAAAACTGATGTCTTTATGATATTAAATATTCCTGTATAAGAATAAGATATCAATTTCCATTTATCATAGTCTTCTCCCCCTTCCTCAATTGTCTGAGTACTATGAATTATTTTTGTAGTCTGTTTCAATCAACATCCAAATAAAGGCCCAGGCATCGCAATTTGTTATATGTCTCTCAAGCCTCTTTTAAGCCATCTGTCTCCCTGCCTCTTTGGCTTGCACTGCCCTTTGTCCCTACATTTTATTTGTTGAATCAGTGGTCCTGTGGCGTTTCCCACCATCTGGATCATGTTGATTATACCCCCCATGGTGTTGCTCAACATGTTCATCTGTCCTTATTTTAGGAAGAATACTACATAGGAGATGAAGTATTCTAGTCTTTTTGTGTGTCTTTTCCTGAGCAGTATTTCACTTTTTCTTTTGTATATATCTTTCTTATTTCCTTCTCAGTGTATTTTTGACTTTTAATGATATAACCTCTATAGGGGCAGTTTGGCAATATTCATTGAAATTACAAGTACTCTTGTCTTTTGACCTAGCAATTTAACTCCCAGGAATTTACCCTGCAGAGATAATTGTACACCTGGGAAATGATTTATTTTCAGAATAACTCATTGCCTTATTAATTGTAATAGCAAAAGATTGCAGTAATCTAAATTTCTTTTGGTAGGAGAATAATTAAGTGAATTATAGCATATCCATACATGAAATGCTGTGAAATTGATTTAAAAATGAGTAAGTGCCTTATGTAATGATAAGAAACAGTTTCTAAGATATATTGCTAAGTGAAAAAATGAAGTTGCAAACCAGTGCACATAGAATGTATATTATGTTATTATTTCTGTAAACAAAGAATATATATATATGTATATGTACATATACTATATGTACATCAGCTATCTCTAGATGTTTTTATTGGTTACTTCCACCAAAAGAAATTGTCTGACTAAAGAACAAGATGGTATTGAAAAGAGAATCTTCACTATTTATCATTTTATATATATATTGAATTTTGTGCAATAAGAATCTTACTGAATTTCTTTTTCATTTAAAGAAATTTAAATTTTTCAAGGCATCATTTGTTCAGCTAAGATCCCAGTTAATATATTTACATTTAAAATCTGTTGTAGCATTATTTGTCATAAATGGGATCACAATGTTAAGTGAAGTGAGATTTTATGTAAACGTTCACACACACCTCACCTCGATAGCTAGAAAACCTATCTAAAACTGATGTGGATACATAAACACACACACACACACACACACAGAGACACACAGGATTTAAGCAAAATCAGTTTGTAGAGGAGTTTCTGCATTCAGTCCATATGGACCAAGTGACCATAAATTCAAATTGAGTCTTGGAGAGTTTCAGCAATTCAAGAAGAAAATATGACATATATTTGATAAGAGTCTCTTGCATTTATCTCAACTTCAGCTTTGACGTCATTATTTTTCTTTTGGAGGCTATAAAATTGTACACTGAAAATATGGATTTATGCATCTGTTACAATGTAAACAATGTAAAATCTGTGAGCCTTTTGGTAAGATGACACTCGTCATTCACTTATTCTCTGCAAGGCTTATTATCTGTAGTTTTTTTTTTTTTTTTTAAGATTTATTTATTTATTTATACAAGCATTGGGTACAGTAAGAAGCACAGGAGGGTGAGAAAATTCACCAGAGCCAGAGCGGGGAACAGAGCAGGCAGAGTGACGAAGTACACAGCTGAGGGGAGCAGCGGGCGGCAGGAGAGGTCTGCACACCATGTGGGACCCTCACTGGTGGCCGGGGATCTAACTGGTGCTGCAGAGGCTGCGGGCAGCTTTGCAGCCCAGCGCTCAACCGCTGTGCCACCGGGGAGGCCCTTTGTAGTTTTTAAAATGTTGAATTGAAAAAACTGTTTCATTTTTTTCTAAATATACCCAAGTCTAATCTCTGTACCAGGCTCTGACACCTACGTTGGTATCATAAAATTATTCTCTGAAATTTTTCTGACCAAACTAGCTTTAAAATTCAATAGTGCTTAAGACAAGTAAGAAGCAGCTAACAAGTTAACCAAGCTAAAAGTCAGCATCTTGTCTGCATTTTATACCATGGCCCTCCTGAGATTCTTCAGTGGTTAACCAGAAAGGAACTTATGATGTACCTGCCTGTGTCTGGGCAGTGAGCACTGCTGCTAACAAATACAAGATCCATAAAATATCCTTCCCTTTTTACCTGTCCTCTGAGAGAATAGCATTCATTACATTTCTATGTAAAAAAGATTGATAGGGGACAATTTCCTGTCAATGAGGGCTGTTAAAACTTGGAAGAGATCAGGAGAAGAAGAATTACATCCATTTATTTCTCTCCAGAGCTCTGAAAATAAGTGGTTGATTCCTATTTAAAGTGGTATAATTCTAGAGAAGAAATACACTAAATTTCCCTAACTTCTTCCAAGTTTTTGCCTGTGCAACGTTAACCTGACTGATTTCCTTGATTTTCATCTTGCTACACGCTTCTTAATGTTACTATATTGAAAATGTTGTTCTGAAAATTACAGGGAAATGTAACTAGAATACTTTCATAGAGCCTTTTTATATCTACTTAGGTTTTACTTGTCTGCCCACACTCTGCCATAAAAATTACAAGTTGCCTTTTCAGTCATTTACAGTGATGAACAGGAAGAGGAAACCAAAATTTCTTTTAGAAGTCTGCACATAATATCACATGTGTGATAGGTTTATAGAGTTAACAGGTGAGTATTTTCAGGGAGCATTAATACAGCATTAGGCAATATCAGAAAATTTCTATTTTAAGTGTATAAGAATATTAAAAAATAACAAAGCCATAAAGTTATTTTTAACACGTTCTTTTTTACTTTCACTTTCTGTACTCCTTAGTCCTATAGGATTGCTCAAAAAATAATGTAGAGTAGCTAATTTCCCTAGAGTAAAGTAGGTATGAGCCAATGGCATTTTTTTTTCTTTTAAGGAGTCATTTAATTTAAGTTGGTGTTTTATATCAGAGTTCCTTCTGTCCATTCCTAGCATTTCTAGTACAAGGTGAAGAGGAAAGAAAATAATTTTTTCCAGACTTCTAAACTTGTATCCATTTTTAAAATATGAGATACTGTGACTTTTCAAAACATCCTAACAACTATATAATATATGAATAGCATGTGAACTTTCTAATCTTCAACCTGGCACACAACAAATGCTCAGAATGTAGTTTGGGCTGGACAGATGTTTCCAGCAGGAATATTCTACAGTCTTATAAACAGTCAACTCTAAAGTCTGGGGAAGAGAACAATCAGTAGGGATTTCTTAAAAGCTTAATGGGTAAGCTAAGAACATTAATGTCTGGCTCAGTTCTAAATGGCCTTGGACCACACATGACCTTGATTGATGATGACTTTTTAACTGGTCTCACTGAATTTCCTTCAGGCTTGTGTATCCTCTCCTGACAGGATTCCAAAAGAAATCATTCACTGGCAAGTAAAATTCTCCCCAATGTGCCAACGAGAACTATTAGTTGCCATTTTATGGAAAGCCAAAACTGAATTTACAGGAGGCCTTGGGACCTACCAGCTTACTGGTTTTTTGTTGGCATTGATTAAAATGTTCCAACTCTAGTCACCTGTTTTTGTTTTTGTTTTTTTTTTTTTCTAGTCACCTGTTTTAACCAAAACTTCTGGAATTCCAAAAAGAGCCTCTTTGTCAGTTAAGTTCTCCTGAAGAAAGGGAGTGTATTTTTAAAATATTTTAGGCAGCAAACTTGTTTTATGGGACTACTGATGCTGCTGTGTAGCCTACTTCTAGCTTCATACTGTCAATTATGGTAGCCACTGAACACATGTGGCTGTTTAATTAAAATTAAATAAAATAAAAATTCTTGTTTCTTCATTGCACTAGCCACATTGCAAGTACTCTATAGCCACAAGTGGCTACATACACACATATTTCTATAATCACAGAAAGTTCTGTGAGATAGCATTTTTCTAACTTTTTGCAGAATATGAAGTAATTGAGTATTTTGTCTTTTAAATTTAGAAATTCCTTGTGGCTTAAGGTTGGAGGAAATTTGACCAGGGATTTCGTTATTCAGTATTTTTTTTAAATTTTTTAAAAGATTTTTTTTTAGTTATGCATACAAGAGCAGGGGTGTAGACCAGAGGGGTGGGGAGTGGGGGAGCGTTGAGGATTCACCAGAGACAAAGTGGGGAGCAGAACAGGTGGATCTACTGAAATACAGTACTGCTGAGAGGAGCCGCAGGCAAGACAGCAGAGGTCTGCTACACCACGTGGGTTAGCTCCGCTTTGGGAGATCGAACATGCTGCAGTGGCTGCCGATAGCTTCATAGTGCTAAGACTTAACCCCTTGCACCACCAGGGAGGCCAGTATCTATTTATTGAGTCCAAACAATTTAAGAGGTTATCTTTGTTGTGAAATAATTCTTGAACATTTATAGCCCCTATCTTTACTTAGATATTACTGAGCATGAACCCACTACCCCTATAACACAGAAACCAAGAACCATGCCACCAGCTTTGAGAAAAGAACCAGAAGAGGTTACCTCACAAGAGACTGTAGGCAAGACTTAACTTGGTGTCCCCAAGGATGGTGCTTTGCACTGTTTTTATGGGTCTGAGGACCAAATATAGAAAATACAAGTTGGTAGAGTCTGATTGCTTTCTGTTAAATCGTGGTGTGAGCTGAATTTAGATCCAGAACTACAACAGACTGAGAGTCTTCCTTCTAAGTGATGTCCTTCTGACCTAGATTCAGGCAATTTAGTTCCATCTTGCATGACTATTTTAGGTGCAGAAAATGAGCTGTCATCTTACATCTTTTGGGCCTGTGCTCTTGAACACAAATTGTCAATTTATAAAAGATTGTTTCCATTTGTTACTTGTTTTCCTTGTTCAAAATTTATAGAGGTATCTTGTTCTTTAATTATTTTATGTAATTAGTCTCTTGGTCCTGTAAATAGATCAATCCCATTGAAAGGCTGTCTCCAATTTCCAGAGGCAGTCCTGAAGTTGAGTCCCAAAGTTAAGTTTATGTTGTGCAAGCAATAATAAAAGACATTTAATAGACAATAAAGAAGAACAAAGGTTAAAGATTGAAGCAAACCACGAGTCTGTAAGGAGTTGCAAGGGAAGCTAGTTGAGAAGAATTTCAGATGTCAGTATCAAGGCATCTTCAGACGGGATGAAGATAGGCGATTATGCAGTTAGATGTCCTCAGGATTTAGAAAACAGCAATAGTCACATTTCTGCACAGTCATTGTGGTGATCTTTCTGAAGTTGATAGTGAGTTTTCCATTTTTAGTTGTTGTAGTTTTAGTTTTTAATTAATCCAAGTCAAAAAGAGTGGAAGAAAAACTGAAACATTAGTTTGGAAAGTCATTGTTAAATACTAGAAAAATTTAGGATCCAGGCCTGTTCACAAAGAAAAAGTAGAAACGAACAAAAAAAACTTTAAAAATGATTAAGAATGCCAGAATCAGATATCCACAAAAAGCTTTATTACTGAAACATACTTTTCTCTCTACCTCTACCCAAATTTTATCAAATAATAAATTATTTGCAAATTAACTAGTTTTTCTAAACTACAACCATATACTCTCTTAAAATCTACTTTGATGGAACTTCCCATAAAGAATCTTTGGTCGAACTCTTAATGTTGCCTATAAGGACTCAGGGCCATGCTATTGCCTCACAATCAGACTTTGCCTGCAATACTTGTGTCCTAGGGTCAGTTCCTGTTATTTTCAAGGTTCCCCAGAATGTCCTGGGGTTTCAAGTTCTGCCAAGGGGTGACTTTCCTTATCCCTTTCTTAATAGACCTGAAAACAGCGTATCTTGCTGTCTTTTCTTTGAAGACTCTGAGTTCAATCTGGACTACTGAAAGTAGTCTGGCACAATCCTCTCAAAACCTCAGTGATTCAAATATGTTTTCCAATCGTCTTTTAGAAGTAAAAAAAAAAAAAAAGAATCTTAGTGAATTTATGCAAATATGTTGTTAGGTGAAATAAAAATAATTACTAAAAGTTTCACAACTTGGGTTGTCAGAGAGAAAAGCAAATGCTTATGTTCTGTTAACAGAAGCATTCATTTTGCCCTTGCTGCAGATCATAGCTCAACTCAAAACAATTTTCTGGGGGAAAAAAACAAAATTATTATTTCAAAAAGTTATTAAAATTATAGTATTTATCTACAATTCATTCAGTCCCATGTAACAAATCCTGATCTTTTGTTAGCAATTAAGTCCAACTTTCCCTTAAACTCTGCAGTTCTTTCCTTCTTAGAATGACAAACCTGTATGGCCTTTTTCTGTGAATTTTTCTGAATATAAAGCAAAGTAACTAACTCCTGTAAATAGCAGTAGTCTTAAAAATAGCTATAATTAAGATCTGATTATAATGCAACTGCAAGGAAGTTTGCTCAATTTTGTGATATATAATATTTTAGAAAAACCAGAAATTGCCAGTAATTTTTTCACTTTCACTAGAACATATTAGGCTTTTGGAAAGGTTTGTGTGATTTTAGAAAATTTCTATTTATTTATATACATGCTAAACACGTTTAGCATTTTTCCTTATATTCCAATGCTTTTTGTATATAAGTAACTTATTTACATAATAAATAATAAAATATTATTTTAATAAAAATAAAAACATTAAAACAATTATTACATCACTGTTAATTTTTGGACAGTATTTCATTTCTCCCTCAGGTGTAGTCCCCATAATTCTCCTACCACCATAGCACTGCAATTCGTCTCCACTTTCCCTAGTGTTCTTCCCTCCCATTTGATCCATCCCCTACCCCCTTTTCCCTGCCTCAGGTTTATAGTAGCTTGCAAGTTTTGTGTTTTTCCTTACCCTTTGTTCAATTTCTCTATATTCTATATATAAATGAAACCATCTGGTGTTTATCTTTTTCCTTCTGGCATATCACTTAGCATAACCCCTTCTAGCTCCATCCATGTTGCTGCAAATAGCATAACTTTATCTTTTTACATCACTGAGTAGTATTCCATTGTGTAGATATGCCACATCTTTTTTTTTTTAAGAGATTTTTTTTTAATATATATTTTTTATTTATTTATTTATACAAGCACTGGGTACAGTCAGAAGCGCGGGAGGGTGAGAGAATTCACCAGAGCCAGAGCGGGGAGCAGAGCAGGCAGTAGGACGAAAGTACACTGCTGAGGGGAGCAGCGGGCGGCAGGAGAGGTCTGCGCGCCATGTGGGACCCTCCTCCAGTGGCCGGAGAGCAGCCGGGAATCGAACCAGCGCTGCAGAGGCTGCGGGCAGCTTCTCAACCCAGCGCTCAACCGCTGCGCCACGGGGGAGGCCCTGCCACATCTTCTTGATCCATTTATCTGTTTGGAGACATTTGGTTTATTTCCATATCTTGGCTATCGTAAATAGTGCTGCAGTAAACAGCAGGTTTCTTTTTGAAGTAGTGTTTTTGTGTCTCTTGGGTGGATTCCTAGGAATGGATTCACTGATTCATATGGTAGATCCATTTTTAGTGTTTTGAGGAACCTCCAGATAGCTTTCCATAGTGGCTGAACCGTTTTACATTCCCAGCAGCAGTGTAAGAGGGTTCTTTTTTTTTTTTTTTTAAGATTTATTTATTTATACATACACAAACTGGGATACAGGCCAGAGATGTAGGGGATGAGAGGACTCATCAGAGACAGAGTGGGGAACAGAACAGGCAGATTGAAATACACTGCTGAGCAGAGCAGCAGGCGAGTCAGGAGACATCTGCTGTGCCATGTGGGTAGCTCCCTGGCCAGGGATCGAACTCCTGCTGCAGTGGCTATGCCAAGCTTCATAGGTTGCATCTTAACCCCTTGCGCCACCATTTCACCATATCCTTGCTACCATTTGTTGCTTCATTTTTTTTTTTTTTTTAATATGGGACATTCTCACAGGTGTGAGGTGATAACTCATTGTGGTTTGGATTTGCATTTCCCTGATAATAAGTAATGCTGAACATTTTTTTCATATGCATATTGGCCATATGCATTTCTTTGGAGGAATTTTTTTTAACTTTTTTGCCCACTTTTTAAAAGGATTGTTTGCTTGTGTGAGCTCTTCCTGATATCAATCCATTATCAGCTTTTCATAAAATTTTAATATAAACAATAAACTATTGTTTAATATCTTTCTACAAGAAGAACAAATTTTATAGGGTGTCTTAGATATTCTCCTTATGCCTTCATATATTTTCCTTTAATTAATTTAAGTCTGTTATTTTGAGTTTTGATTTTAGTGAAGTTTTGTCATAAGTATTAAAAGATTTCTATAAATTTTCATGAAACATTAATTTATTACCCTGAGTGATCATTAAATATTTTAAGAGGAAATCTATTTTTCTGATAAGGCTTAACTTATATGCACAATTGATGGGGCTGTTTCCCTAATTTAATTAAACCTGGGCATAAAAGAGCACCAAATTTTTAGTTAAACAGATAACAAAAAATACTGACCACAGTTTTAAGAATACTTTTGTCCTTCAAGCCAATGAAGAAAATTAGATTAGTTTTACATTTGAGTACTCATTTGATATTAAAACTTAATTTTATAAATCCTTATTATAAGTGATTTAATCTCAGTTAGCTTGATTTGAAAGTCCTTTTCCAAGATTCCCCTCTGAAACATTGTTTTTGTTTTTCCATTTTTTGCATCTTTTCATTTCAAAAATAACCAGCTTCATCTTGACATTGTTATGTGTGTCCTCAACAAAAATAAATTTATTTCTTATATCTTTATACACATACACCCTACATTTTTACATAAATTTTTTTATTAGCTTTCATTTTATACATTACTTAGAACTTTTATTTTTAAAGATTTATTTATTTATGCATACAAGAGCTAGCTGCAGTACAGGCCAGCAGCACAGCTTGTGAGAGGAGTCACCAGAGACAGAGTGGGGAACAGAACAGGCAGATTGATTAACCAAAGTACACTGCTGAGGGGATCAGCAGGCAAGTCAGGAGGGTCTGCCCTGCCATGTGGGTTGCTCCCTGGCTGCCCGGGAATCGAACTCATGCTGCAGTACCTGCGGATAGTTTCATAGGTTGCGGTCTTAACCCTTGTGCCACCAGGGAGGCCCCTAATTAGAACTTTTAACAATTAAAACCTTTATTTCTTATTTTCCAGATTGTAAGCATTTATAAAATCAGTTACACCATTATTTTGTTTAAATTAGAAAATTTAAATACCTCTTAATATTTTTTAAAATGGGGCCTCCCTGGTGGCACAAGGGGTTAAGACACAATCTATGAAGCTATTCGCAGCCACTGCAGCATGAGTTCGATCCCGGCCAGGGAGCAGCCCACATGGCACACCAGACAACCTCTCCTGGCTCGCCTGCTGCTCCCCTCAGCAGTGTATTTCAGTCAGTCTGCCTGTTCTGTTACCCACTCTGTTTCTGGTGAATCATCTCACCCCCACACCTCTAGCCTCTACCCCAGTCCTTGTATACATAAATAAATAAATCTTTAAAAGAAATTTAAAATGTTTTTAAATTTCTTTTAGGCGACATAAAACATTATTTCACACATAGACCAAACATACTCTTTAGTCCCCAGAGTAATTCCTATATTTAGTAAACAACATTTTAGTAAAACAATGTAGCTATTTAGTGAATTTTCATTATTAAAATTAGTAAAACTCATTTCTTAAAAAAAAAAGAGATTTGGGAAACAGGTAGTGCTAAAAGGAACAGTTTTAAAATGGATCTTATGTTAAACTAATTTGTCAACTCAATACTCAAGAGATTGGTGTGTAGATTCTTTAGAATCCTTGATTTTTTAATAGAAATTTATTTTTTTTAAGATTTATGTATTTATGCATACAAGAACTGGGGTACATGCCAGAGGTGGGGCGGGTGAGAGGATTCACCAGAGACACAGTGGGGAACAGAACAGACAGACTGACTGAAATACACTGCTGACGGGAGCAACAATCGCGTCAGGAGAGGTCTGCTGCCCCATGTGGGTAGCTTCCTGGGTGGGGATCGAACTCGTGATGCAGTGGCTGGGGATAGCTTCTTTGTAGATTGTGTCTTCACCCCTTGTGCCACCAGGGAAGCCCTTTAATAGAAATTTAAAAGTCAAGGGAGAGACAGCTTTATATTTAAAAAAAAATTCCATTTACATTTTTTTCTTCAGTCCCTCAGGACATTGTTTGGTTTATAACCTCTAGGGGCAGAGGAAAAGTGCAAATTTTCCTCCCAGGAGTTTCAGAATATATATTTATATTAAAAGAAGTCCAGCGTAGTTGCTATTTAAATTGTTTCTGTATTTCCCATGTTCATCTCCCAACATTTCCGCTAAACTGGGACCCCCAAATAAGCAGCTGCTTATGTTCTCCCGGTCTGTAAAATGGCAAGGTGCATTTTAACTATTTTTTTTAACTCATAATTGTGTTAACTAAACTGCCCCAATTAGAGGTCATCCTATTATGAATCATTCTGCTTGCCTTTTTTAAAACAAGCATTTTATTTATTAATTTATTTTTTGGTTTGTGAGATCATAGCTAAATAATGACGAAGCTTTAAGAATGTATTCCAATGGCTGTGTGCTGCCCCTATTTTTCCATGACTTTTATTTAGAAGGGCCTTCCTAGGTGATCAGAATAATGACTCTAAGCCTATGGATGTATTTAAGGTTGGAAAATATGCTCCTTATAACCTGGGACATGTGGCACAGTCATTTCAGGGCTAGCTACTTATAATAAGTAATTCCAAATCACACAGTTATATCAGATCATTTTACTAATTCAACCAATGATTAAAGAATGCATATTCAGTTATTAAGAAAGGAATAATAATATTCCAATTCTTTCCTATTTTGAATAATAATAATAATATTCCAATTCTTTTCCTATTTGATTTTGGAGCATCTCATAAAAATTTTTTTTTGAAAGAACAATATCTAACATTAGGACTTAAAAAGTTAAAAAAAATATTTTTTTAAAGATATATCTTGACTCTTTTGCAATTATAAAAGTGAAATTAAAGTCATTTAGTTTGTAAATGAATGAGAGAAACAGTAAGATGCCACAACCAGTTCATGAGAGAATCCATAAAGCCTATGAATATATAAACTTGGAGATGGCTGTGACTGCAATTAGTTGATGATCTGAGTACAGGGATCTGGGCCAAACTATGAGATTTGTCCACTATGATAGTGCTCACCCTGTAGCCAGGGAGTCAGGACTTCATCGAAAAATACTTATGTGGAGCTAGGTGGCAACCACGTATTTGCCATCCTAATCCACAATTGCTCAATTGTGCATCTCAAGTTCTGGGTCTGGTAAGCATTTGGTCAAAAGAGGAATGTTTCTTTACAGTTTCAGTCTGACCAGGTAACCAGAACCTTGAAGAGTGTACTAGATGGCGCAGTGGTTGAGTGCTGGGCTGCAAAGCTGCCGGCAATCTCTGCAGCGCCGGATACATCCCTGGCCTCCAGCGAGGGTCTCACATGGAGCGACAGACCTCTCCTGCCGCGCCCGCTGCTCCCCTCAGCAGTGTATTTCGTCACTCTGCCTGTTCTGCTCCCTGCTCTGTCTCTGGTGAATTCTCTCACCCTCCTGCACTTCTGACTGTACCCAGTGCTTGTATAAATAAATAAATCTTTAAAAAAAAAAAAGAGTGTACTAGATGGCAAAACCTGAAGCCTCTACTGTTGATTAAGAACAATGGCCACACAGCCTGGGCTCTGTTGGATTGAGTAAAATGTGGGAAAATATGCTTTCCTGCTCTTTACAAAGTTTGTGCTGTTAAAAAAAAAAACAACAATAAATAAGATGGAATTAAATGTGCTTAAAAGATACAAATCTGGTCAATATAGACAAGACAGTAATCAATTGCTTTCAACCACAGATGTATACTGTGCATTTTTATGGACAAGAATAGTTTACATAACTATCAATTTTCTGCAACTGTGAAGGGGCTGTAAAATTGTTCAAAGACAATGAAAGGCCCAAATCCCATAGGGTCAGATAACCTGGAAGGGAATATCCTAGATAATGCGTAGATTTTCCTTGAAGACATCCAGTAATTATCTTGGGCTATTTGCAAGTCTTTCCTATTTTTTTTCTGGTAAATTAAATATTTAAAGGTTACTCTTTCCATAGTTCTGCCACTTTGATTTGCCTGACCATTTCCTTAAGTTCATCTTGTTTGAGCAACACTTGATGAATTTTCCTTTTTGCTTGATTCGATAGAAACATAAAAAGAACATGAAGATATATCATATTGAAAATTTAGGTTAAAAGAGTATAGAAACTGGGCCTCCCAGTGGTGGCGCAGTGGTTGAGCACAGGGCTGCGAAGCTGTCCGCAGCCTCTGCAGCGCCAGTTCGATCCCCGGCTGCCGGTGAGGGTCCCCACATGGTGCGCAGACCTCTCCTGCCATGCCCGCTGCTCCTCTCAGCAGTGTATTTCGTCAATCTGCCTGTTCTGTTCCCTGCTCTGGCTCCGGTGAATTCGCTCACCCTCCCACGCTTCTGACTGTACCCAGTGCTTATAAAAATAAATAAATAAATAAATAAATCTTAAAAAAAAAAAAGAGTATAGAAACTGTCAGAGTGGGCTAGATAGTTAAAATAAAAGGCAAAAGAAAAGGAAAAAGATGAAAGGATTAAATTATTTATATCATAATAACTTAGATGTGATTACAGAATTAAATCTCTGCTTGCCTTATTACCTTGGTTCTGACCCATTAGTTTTAAGAGACATCTCAATTTAATAACACCATTTTTAGAGAAAAATCATTTCAAAAGGAAGAAAATGGGGCCTCCCTGGTGACACTAAGGGTTATGCACAGCACTGTGACCCTATCTGCAGCCTCTGCAGCATGAGTTCCATCCCCTGCCGGCCAGGTAGCTACCCACATGAAACAGCAGACCTCTCCTGTCTCGCCTGCTGCTCCCCTTAGCAGTGTATTTCAGTAGATCTGCCGTGCTGCTCCCCACTCTGTCTCTGGTGAATCCTCTCACTGCCCCCTTGCACCTCTAGCCTCTACCCCAGTTCTTGTATGCATAAATAAATTTTTAAAAAGGAAGAAAATGAACACTTCAAGAAATAGCAGAATGGTATATATTTATCCATATCTTTTTTTTTTTTTAAGATTTTATTTAGGGCCTCCCCTGGTGGCAGCTTCTGCAGCGCCAGTTCGATCCCTGGCCACTGGCGAGGGTCCCACATGGCACGACAGTCCTCTCCTGCTGCGCCCGCTGCTCCCCTCAACAGTGTATTTCGTCACTCTGCCTGTTCTGTTCTCCGCTCTGGCTCTGGTGAATTCTCTCACCCTTCCGTGCTTCTGATTGTACCCAGTGCTTGGATAAATAAATAAATCTTTTAAAAAAAAGATTTTATTTATTTATACAACAGCTGGGGTTGGGTTTATTTATTTATACAACAGCTGGCCAGAGATGTGTGGAGGCTGAGAGGATTCACCAGAGACAGAGTGGGGAGCAGAACAGGCAGACTAACTGAAATACACTACTGAGGGGAGCAGCGGGAGAGACAGGAGAGGTCTGCTGCTCCATGTAGGAATCTCCCTGGAGGGCTGGGAATCGAACCCTCGCTGCAGATGCTGGGGCCAGCTTCACAGAGCTGTGTTCAACCCTCTGCACCACCGGGGAGGCCTTATTTATCCATATCTTAGCATATTATTCCTTTAATAATCTAAGTCTAAACCTTCTTCAAATTCTTCTGAACCAATTTTCACCGTCATTTTTCATGCAAATGACGCAATACTTTTCATGTTGAATTTCAGATTAAAACCCTTTTAGTACCTTGTGAATGAAAATGTAATCCAAAGGCATTTCAAGGTACACTGGTGTTTTCTCTACATTTATTTCCCATTTGATTATTTGACTAGTCTAATCCTCCATTTGACCCTTATCCTCCATGCATCTATATATTTAAATTAGAAAGTTAGGAAGCTTTTGACAGCTTAGCACCTGAACAATAGTTGTTTACAAAGCATGCATGGGTCATGTCTCTTTCCTAGCTTTGAACACACTATGATTTATTCTTAGAGATTTGGAAAATTCTTCTGCTTGACATCCAAACATGTTCTTGTACAGATCCCAAGAACAAAAGATTTATCTGCTTACATAAATTAACTACTTACATAAATAAACTACTTGTTCTCTGTAATTGGGTCCTTTGTAAAGCATTTGGTTGCTGTTTCACAAGAAAGTCAGTTCATTTCTCCTGTGATGAATATTTGTATCACTTACAAAACTTTACATCCTGTGATCTGGTCTTTTACGCATACCTATATAGTACAGTTCTGCTGAAGACAATTCTGACTCTACGTTTAAGCAAAAACCCAGCTGTGGAGGCAGCAGTAATGGAAATAAATCAACTAAGAGGACAGGGTTCTTCCAGACTGTGGTCCCTGCACAGGAAATGACAACTGTGCCACAATTTGCATCTCTGAGGACTAGTAGACTTCTTTGGACATTAATTATAAGCTCTATCTTGATTTCAGAATAGTTCAAAAAGTGGCAGGAACACCACACATGTTATAATTGAGGGAATTTGTTAAATTGCAGATTGCTAAAATATAGATTGTTTCTTAAGGTAATGACTCTTTTTTCATGTGTGACAAATTCTTTGACAAATTTTACAGCTTCATTGACACTGTTCTAGGTTAATCCTTTCTCTTAATAAATCAGGAAACAAAGACTTGAAGACTTCAACTTGTTCCAGATTTCACCGATGAACTATTACTAACTAAATTTAAAACAATGATTTCCAAGCACCTGATGCCTGCCGATGACATAAAAAGCAGTGAAACTTCACATATTCAAACACATCCAGTTTAAGAACTGTCTGATTTTCATGTTCTTTGTGTTCACCGAATATATCCTTGTCTGTGGTTTATGTCTTATTCTTCTCTGTGACTGATACATTTATTCTTTTATGTGATTGTAAGAGGCATTAATTGTTTCATGTTTTGGTCCCCATTCCAATGTATTTATGTGGCAATAATTATTTAGTAACCATATTGAGGTTCCTTGAATTAAAAAATTTACTAGTCCTTTAAATGGTAAAGTCTGAAAATTAATAGTTTAGAGGTCTTCTAAGACTGTGATCTTTCAATGAGACATTTCTGCTTAGTTATTTCCTATGACTATTTTTTTTGACCTTGGGAACTTCTTCAGTTATTTGTCTTACCTACTTTAAAGATCACTTCCTCTTTTCTTCCCAACTCACAAATGAATTGTGAACAAACCATTTTAGAAATTTCATTTTTTAAAAAATCTGAAATAATTATTTAAAAGAAGCAACAAGAAACAAATTAGTAGTCTCTTGATAAGTAAAATTAATTAAAAGGAAAGCTTTTTTAAAAACTATCATTTTCATGCTAACTTTTAGTTTTGTAATTCTTTATTACTCAATTATAAAAAGATTGGGCTCCCTCATCTGCTTCAATGAAGTGTTTTCTAAAGCAGTATATATACATACATATGCCACAATCTATACCTAACAAGAAGGAGAAAGGCAAAAATGAATAGGATCAGTAGTTTGTCCTTGGCTCATCTACTTTTGCTTTTCTCAGTACAATGGTCCTATTACCATAGTGGCACTGAGGATGTTTACTGATTTTATGTAAAGTCTCTCTTTTTCAATAGCTTTAAAATAATGACTCTACAAAGCTATGCTCCATGTTAGAGTAACTCATTTTGGGATGTGCTAATTGTTATAATTAATAGGGGGGAACCTGCCATTTTGCAGACTAATGTTAATACAGTAACATTTGGGTACCACCTTTTGTGATTTTTCAAGGTGGTGTACTTGTTTGTTAATGCAGCCCATGTCCAGCCATTTCATTATGCCAGCATTGGTGACAGAGCTTTCCAATCTGTCAGATTGGAAAGATGGCCTCAGACTCAATAAGGAAACACTTTATCAAAGGGAGTAAAAAATGGAAATGAGCTACTACCTATGGGTTTAGATTAAATTAGCCTGGAGAATTTAGAAGCAGTTACTCTTTCAGTTCCTTATAATGCAGTGCTATGGACCTTTACATCTTACACGCTATATTAATTCAGCAAATATGTATTTGGCACCTACTATGTGTAATGCGTTAGATGCTTATTCTAATTATCCTAAGATAAATGCATTTCCATTTTTGTCTTCAAGAAGCCCAGAAAAAGAAATTAGGCAGCTATGGAGTTATCTGTAAAAGAAAACAACAGGACATGCTAGTAAAGAGATAGAAATAAAATATACCAAGATTCCAGGAAATCCTTCCAGTTTTAACTGGAAACAGGAGAGGCTTCATGAAAGAAGTAGAGCAGAAAATTGAGAAACAGTAAAGATTCGAACATACAGACCAGGGTAAGTAGTTTCAGAAAGGAAACTGCATAAGTCAGGAACAGGGATGAGACATTCCAAGATATGTACTGAAAAAGAAATTCTAGCTAGAATTTTATGAAAATTAGAAAGTTGTGGTGGGGGCCTCCCTGGTGGCGCAAAGGATTGAGATGCAGCACTGTGAAGTGCTCTACAGCCACTGCAGCATGAGTTCGATACCCAGCCAGGGAGGTGACCCACATTGCGCAGCAGACCTCTCTCCTGAATTGCCCGCTACTCCGCTACTCAGCAGTGTATTTCAGTACATCTGCCTGTTCTGGTCCCCACTCTGTCTCTGGTGAATCCTCTCACCACTCCCCCATCTCTGTCCTGCACCCCAGCTCATGTATGCATAAATAAATAAATAAATCTTTTTAAAAAAAGAAAAGAAAGTTGTGGTGGATCACAGTACAATGGGTTAGTCTACAGGCATGAGAGAATTCTTAAAAGTTTATAAATATTAGGATACCTGGTCCTAACTATACATCCAAACAATTTATCTGGAGACTAGGTCTGTGTTGGGTTGAAGAAGGCAGCAGCTGAAGTTCAAAGAATGACTGGGGATTATTGCTATAGTCCCTGAGAATGCATTAAGAGGAGGAACTGTCACTGTGGCCTTGGGGATGGTCATGGCATGATGGAGAGGAAAGGTGTCAGGGATGACTATGGAATAAGTGTTAACAGTTCATTGAACATAAGGGAACAAGATGGAAAGGAGTCGAAGACTTTGATTTTAAGGGAGGAAAAAAAGGAGTGGGTTTGTTTGATCGATAAGGAATCCTGTTTGAACCACCTTGAATTTGAAGTGCTGGCTCTGGATCAAGAATTGAAGACTAGACAGCCTGTGAACAATTTTCAAGGCATAGCAGAAATTAAGATGAAAATAAAGCTAGAATTTTACTTACTTGGAAATAATATAAATAGGAATAATAGTTGAAATATCTTTGTTTTGAGAGGAGTTCACCAGCAGAAGTAGAACATTTCAAAGAAGAGAGGAGTGCCATAGAGAATACCTGTTCTTAGACGTAAAAGGAGGAAAGAAAATCTTGTCTTTGTCCCAAAAGAGACTCTGAAAGAGTGTCAGAGGCAGTAACGAAGGGAGCCAGGGGCAGGGGTTGTTGGATAGAATCAGAAAGTTTGGTTCAGGCAGCAGGAGGTCATTTTATATGCTGGAAATTGTGCCTTTAAAAGGAGGAAAGATCACTCAGCCATGTATGTTCTAAAGGTATGTTCTAAAGCAAAGTTTTTTTTTTTTTTAAATTATTCAATAAGAAGTTTCCTGTTACCTTACACTTCTGAAACAGGATCCCTGGCTCTGGCAGCACTGGCCTGGGCTGCACTGCAGCAGTGCCCAGGCCAGCCCCAGGGGTCTAAAAGGAGAGGCAACCCCCAAACTCTATGGCTTCTGGTTTGGGGGTGATGGGAGAAGCAGCTTCAATGCTGTGGCTTCCTGAAGCCACAGGAAGATAGGTACCAAGACATGCTGGGCCAACATAGCAGGCTCTCAGTAACAGCCCACCCATTGGGCTATGGGACCCATTGTTTTTGCAGAGTCCATGAATTGTTACACCTGACCCTACTAAGGGGTGCCAGGTGCAGCAAACCTATGGCCCCACTGAGACAAGCTCTGGCCATGGCTCCCCAGAGACCACTGGCCCACAGCCTTACCCTGATATCAGTTCAGGTCAGTTCTGGTTAGGTACTGGGGTTTTTCCTTTTGCATCTGGCACTAGAATTATGAATGGACCAATCAGGTTCAAGATGAATGGGCCAATTGGGTTTGAGCTCTTCAGCTCCATTCAAGGACTTGCATGCATTATGCAAACTGAAAATGGAGCAAGTTAATTGGTGCTTGACTGTCATCAATCAAACAGTATTGAAAAATAGCTTGTAGGGTAGAGAACCTGAAGTTGATATAAGGCAGAGCAGAAGCCAGCTTGAGGGTATTCAGAGATGACTTCCACAGACACTTAACAGATTTTAATAGACTTTGCAGACCTTTATAGACTTTGCAGACCTTTTTAGACTTCTACAGATTTTCAGACCTACCTAGACTTTTGGAGCCCCACTCACTGCACGTGCCTCTGACCCTGCTTCTGATACCACCACTAGCACTATTGGCATGGTCCCAGTGTCTCAAAGAGCTATTATGCCAGTAGTTCACAAGGACATGTAACACTGTTGTTTCTGAAACCGTCTCCTGGCAACCATTGGTGACTGGCACTGCTGACCAGTGCTGACAAGCCCTGTTGACTTGTATCAAGCACTGCTGACCCATGTCAGGCCACCTCTGGGAACTGTCCTCTGGTGCTGTTACATCTGGCACTGCCTCCTCGTATTGCCTCCACTGATGTCCAGCCCTGCATCTGGGGCTGTCCAACCCAACCTTAAGATTCTTGCTGTGGGCTGATACAGTGTTATCTCATCAGCCCCACTGGTGATCACCCCCAGCTGCCACTGTGAGTTGAATCCTAGTCTGTCACTTACTAGTATGCCACCTGCTCCAGACTCCTGTTGAAAGGACAGTACTATCTTGCATGAGCAGCCAGCACTATCTGGGGTAAGACAGTTGGCCACTTATGGCTTTAGAAACTCTTTCCTCCATCTCCTTTTTGTTAATAAACCACATTGTTGCACCTTGAGCCTGAGTGTTGTCTTGAAATTGAGTGCATGGGTAAGAACCCACAGAAAATGACCTGGCCCCGCCCACCTTGGCACATTATTTTCCTACCATTTATAGGCCATACTGCTTCTCATTCCCTATCAGAAAATGTAAATCAGTGGTCTGCTGCTCACTGCCCTGCAAGGACTTTTTCTCGTAAACATATGGGTGCTACTTCTGGGAGACCTCTGGAAATCAGGAGATACATTAGTGGTTTGATATCTCCCCAGTAAGAGAATGTCACTGAGCTACAGGCTCATGAATCACTGTTTCCTTCTGCATCTAGACAATTTGCTGTAGATCATGGTCCTAACATGAAACCAGTGAATGTTTTGACCATCACATGTAATTTTCAGTTATCCATGTGTGTGCATTTTTCTGAAGAGATGATTTATCCTTCAGCTGGTTCTTAAAAGAATATCTTAAAAAGATAAGAACTACTGTAATTGATCATATACTCTCACACAATGATGTTAGCTCCTTAAGGGTAAAAGCCTGTGCTTATGAAGTTTAGTGTCTTCATGGTGGCCCTATAGTCTTGGCTGAATGAATAGTTAATTACGCTACATTAAATGGGCCATAGAAAAAAATAAAGCACTCATTTTGACTCTATAGCCTCTTGCTTGACTTAGCAAATCTGTAAACCTAAGAAATACTTTTTTATGATAATCTCTTTTATAAGTAATAACATAGCTTTAAATGAGTGCTTCATACACTCTATCTCATTTATTTATTAGTGGTGTGGAGCATGATTTAATATCTTTAATTCATGAGGAAGTCTGAGAGAATGCAGGTAACTAGCCAAGTCATACCTTATATGTTAGCTATAAATATTATCTCATGATACTTTCATTTGTAATTAAAATGTCGATGAAATAATAGGCTTGACCTAATTTCCTGCAGTGCTTATTAGTTGACAATAGGTTGGTTTTTATTTTATGTAAATGAAATCATTTATTAGTCTGGAACTTGATAAACATGTTAAATGCAATGGTTTTCTTATAGTTGTTATTGAATGGCAGATACTTCCATTGTATACTGACCTTAATTTCTTGGTCTTCTACCAGATAACATTAAATAAAAATAATAAGGTGGTGTTTGTTTTTTCCAGGGTAGAAGATAAGATGTAATGTCCAAGAGCAGTGTAGCGTCCTGATTAAAAAACAGGAGCTTTTAGGATTAACTTGAATTTTAAAGTTCTACTAAATGGTATCACATCCTAAGTATCAAATACCATATATGTCTTAATTTCTTTTAACTCCTGCTAAATTTAGCTAAAGGTACCTGCTATATTTTCACCTGAATCTAGTAAATTCTCCATCTATTCTACTTCCACCTTTTCTTGGGTTCTTCTGAGCAGAAAGGAAGGGATAATCCCACAGTAGCCTCCTATCAGTGTGTAAGTTGGTCGATGAGCAGGACAGCTGCGCTCCCAGCACCTGGCTCCTGTTCCATGCTGTGTGCATGACAGCTGCTGTTCTAGAGCAGTGCAAGGGATCTCCCAAGAGCTGCCATCCTTTGCCTCCTCACGGTGCTGGTGGTGAGAATGCCTTAACGTCCCAAACAAGTGAGAATAATTTAAACCTTAATATAAAAACAGAGGTGCACATAGGCAGTAACAGAGTATAGAAAGTCAAGGAGAGAAGGAATCTTGTCCCCAAGTGGTGGGGATCTGACTTTTGGAACACTGGTGTGGCAAGAGGCTGACATATTATTCATAGCTCTCTGGGTACTGCCAATGCTTTCTCATTCCACCAGAAAAGGGTCAAGAGCCAGGTAAATCTCATATTTAGACATATTCATTTACATAGAATCACCAGTTGCTTGCCGATTTTGATTTTTACTTTGTATTAATTTGTCTTTTTCCTGGTCCTTTATTTAGGTTTTCTAAATTGCTGCTATGAGTGAGACCATCCGGTATTTTTCTTTTTCTTTCTGACTTATTTTGCTGAGCATGATCCCTTCCAGCTCCATCCATGTTGCTGCAAACTGCATGTGTTTATCTTTTTTCATTGCTGAGTAGTATTCCATTGTGTATATGTACCACATCTTCTTGATTCAGTCATCTATTTTTGGGCATTTGGAAAGTAAAAATCAAAATCAATAAGCAACTATAAACCAGAGACACACTACGGGGGGTGTGGGGGGAGGGGAGAGGAAGGACTAGAGTCAAAATAAGGGGGGGGGTGCAATTATATGGGGAATATAACCAAAATGAAAATGCATACATTGTGCAAAAATGAAAAATGATGTAAGAATTATATAAAATAAAATATTTTTATAAAAAGATGTTTAAAAAAATGAATAGAATCACCAATTTGTTGCTAGAAGCTGAAATGGTAACAACCTTGAGTATAAAAGGAACTGTAGGAGGCTCCTTCCTGTCCAGTGATTATCAGTGGGAGCAGTAATTCATAGGGAAGACCATGTAAATAAAAACCACATGAGGATTTGCTGAATTTGTTTCTCCTGGTTACCACTACTTCCTGTGTCTTCCACATCTTGACTGAATAAACTGGCTTGATACAGGTGTGTGTTTCATCTCTTCCCATAGTTGGTAACCCAACTGCATGGTGCATAAACTTTAGAAATTTGGTGAGCGGGTAAAGCAAATGTCTCTCTTTGATAGTGCATCTTAAATCTTTAAGTATGTTTTGTTTACATTATAGGTTGTACTGGACTTAAATAATTTTTTAGTTGGAGTAAACTTTTAAAATCATGACCAAATATGATTGTGAAAAATCATGTTTATGAAAAATTAACAAACTAGTCTCACTAAACATGACCTGTAATTATTTATACATGTACCTGCATATTCTTTTTTAAAAATATTTATTTTTATTTATTTATGAATACAGGAACTGGGGTATAGGCCAGAGGTGCAGGACTGGTGGGGGGGGAAGGTGAGAGGATTTACCAGAGACAGAGTGGGGAGCAGAACAGGCAGATTGACTGAAATACACTGCTGAGCGGGAGCAGTGGGCGAGACAGGAAAGGTCTGCTGTGCCATGGTGGGTTAGGTCCCTGGCTGGGAATGGAGCTCATGTTGCAGTGACTATTGATAGCCTGGTAGTGCTGAGACTTAACCCTTTGTGCCACCAAGGTGGCCCTGTATCTACATATTCTTAACCCTATGAAGATGGGAACTAGAACTGGCTTGTTCTTGGGAGTAGGCTCAGAACTTAGCAATGTTATGTGTTCATTTGACTATTGCTATTAAAAAATAAGATCTTCTGGGCCGCCCCGATGGCGCAGCAGTTGAGCACTGGGTTGCAAAGCTGCCCGCAGCCTCTGCAGTGCCAGTTCGATCCCCAGCTGCTCCCCGGCCACTGGAGGAGGGTCCCACATGGTGCGCAGATCTCTCCTGCCGCCTGCTGCTCCCCTCAGCAGTGTACTTCAGTTCTTCTGCCTGCTCTGCTCCCAGCTCTGGCTCTGGTGAATTCTCTCACCCTCCCGCGCTTCTGACTGTACCCAGTGCTTGTATTAAAAAAAAAAAAAATAAGATCTTCCAACATATCCTTTAATGAGGCATTTTGTTAGAGATGTTAAAAACTTTGTGTTTACAACATTTGGTCTGCTTTAGAACTTTGCTAAGAAATAATTCTTATTTTTTATTTTTTTTTAATAGAGGCATGTTTTTATTTATTTATTTATTTGTTTGTTTGTTTGTTTTTTGTTTATACATGCACTGGGTACAGTCAGAAGCGCGGGAGGGTGAGAGAATTCACCAGAGCCAGAGCGGGGAGCAGAGCAGGCAGAAGGACCGAAGTACACTGCTGAGGGGAGCAGCGGGCGGCAGGAGAGGTCTGCGCGCCATGTGGGACCCTCCTCTGGTGGCCGGGGAGCAGCCGGGGATCGAACAGGCGCCGCAGAGGCCGCGGGCAGCTTCGCAACCCAGCGCTCAACCGCTGCGCCACCGGGGAGGCCCAATTCTTATTTTTTAAACTTATGCCTCATCTTTCTGAAATCAATAATTAATATGTATATCATTTTCTTCCAGGCTTGAAACTATTACAACATGGTTTTCCTTGGACTCTTCTCCTTGCTGGTTTCACAAAGTCTGGCTTTAGGAGCCACTTTCCCTGATGACACCATTGCTGAGCTGTCAGTGAATATATATAACCATATTCGAGCCACTGGAGAAGACGAAAATATTCTTTTCTCTCCATTGAGCATCACCCTTGCAATGGGAATGATGGAACTTGGGACCCAAGGGTCAACACTGAAAGAAATCCGCCACACAATGGGATATGACAGTCTGAAAAATGGTATGTGTGCTTAAGTTGGATTCCTCAAGGTGGTTTGACTTTAATTTTCAAGCCAGTTACATTGTTGTGTAATGCGACAGTCAGAAGTGTTTACACAGGGTAAGAAGGTGATTTCACTTAAATGGCATGGAAAAAAAATGAGGAAACACAAGAAAGGTGTTAATTCCTGACTTTACCACTGTCTAAATAAATCTCAGGAAATGGCATTATTATTGTTATTTAAATAACCCTAACCTCGATGAACATAAGCAAACACAATTCTTGCTCTGCAGTTCCAGTCTGGAGAGGCATTTCTTGATCAATCATCAGATAAATAAATACAAAATTACAATTATAATTGCTATAAAGAAAAGTCTAAGACTATGAGAAATTTTTGCTTAATTCAGTTGTATCTTCGTTGTTTAAATAACACCCATGGGATTTTTTTAAGTGTTGTAATGTTATGAAAATTGTATAAGAGACATTTTTAGTCAAAAATTATTTCATAATCACTGTGATAAAAGATTTCTATTCTAATATTTCCTATATATGTGAATAAACTCATTAAAATCTTAAACTAAAGCAATTTTAATTGATTTTCTAATTATAAGTTAAAAAATTCTAGTGAATATAATATTTAAAGGATATGGTTATTTTTTTTCCCTTACAATATTTACTTTCTTTTCTCAGGTGTAGTCCCCATAGAATTTCCACCAGCAATTCACCCATGCACCATCACCACAGCCCCTTGTGCTCCTCCTTCCCTCATTTTGATCCCCTCTTCCTCTTCCTCCCCTGCAGAATGTCTCTGATTTACAGTTGTCTTTATATTTTTGGTTTTTTTTTTTTTTTGGTTGTTATTATTATTATTTTTTCTTTGATCCCCTATAAACCCCCGATAAGTGAAACCATCTGGTATTTTTCTTTTTTCAAAGGTTAATTATTTTTAAACTAGATAATTGGATTTAGTTCTTACTCCTGATAATTTTAAAATAAGATTAACTTAATGATAAGAACCTAAGTACTTTGAAGGCAAGACACTAATAATGCTCTGCTTTATGGATTCTACCAACAACTAAGTTGAAATGAAAAATAATACATCGGTAATACTAAATGCAAAAAAGTTAACTAGAATTTTGCTAGAAATAGCAAAATAGTAGAACCTCTTTAACATGTCAGTGTTAAATAAGCCAATGTTCTTTCCTATTGCCTATGTTGTATTAATCTGCCTTGTGATATTTTAGTGCTTTCTCCACTCTCCTTCACATTTCACTGTTTGCTCCAAAGTAAACTTTTCCTTTGTGTTTTGCAGGTGAAGAATTTTCTTTCCTGAAGGATCTTTCTAACTTGGTAACTGCAGAAGAGAGTCAGTATGTGATGAAACTTGCCAATTCCCTCTTTGTGCAAAATGGAATTCATGTCAAAGATGAGTTTTTGCACATGATGAAGAAATACTTTAATACAGAAGTAAATCACGTGGACTTCAGTCAAAATATAGCTGTGGCCAGCTATATCAATAAGTGGGTGGAGAATAACACAAATAGTATGTAATTTATTTTCTTTCTTTCTCTATTAGCTTAGTTTTAACTTTCTTTTAATTCTGAAATTACATTTTCCCCTCATTCCTTTTGCATTTTGAATGTTAGCTACCATTAAGTTGAATAGCTAGTAATTATTACATATAGATTGCAGTCTATTTTCAAAGCATTGTTTATAAATAATTATTTGAAAAAGGAGTTAAATCTTTTGGCAAGTATAGGATTTTAGTTTTGATAAATTAATTAGAAATATGTGCTCTCCAGTTAATGGGTTTTCTCTGTATGGTATGAAATTTTGCTTGAACTGACTATTTAATAACTTATGTAGTAGTTAAAATACAAATAGATGACTCGCGCAATACGTTTAAAAATAGGAAAAAGTTAGAAATCAGAGTTTGGAGATGTTTATTGGCTTTTAAACCGCAGAACTGATTAATAATCAAAAAATTTGAATAGGATTCTTTTCAAAGAAAATATCACATTTTAAACAAACAAAATATCACATCCAAATAAGTGGAACAGAATTGGAAATATATATATTTAATTAAAAATTATTTTAATCACATTTCAAAGCATAAAGTTTTCAAATATTTCATATTTTGTATTTTATTTCCAAATTTACTATCAAAATGATTAAAATTAGAATTTAAAGAAAGAACAAATTAAAAGTAGAAAACTGAAGCTGTTCATTAAATTAAGTTATACTGTCAAAACCCCCCAAATAATGTTAAAATAGTACATTTTATGTTGGTCTGCAACAACAAAAAGCTTGATTTTATAACCTATATCCCAATTGCTAAGGCACCATTAAGCCCTAAGGAAGTACTATGATTAATAAAATGAGAGAATACAGAGCAAATTTGGTTCATCTTTTTCAACTAAGAGGTAGAAAGGTAAGGTTAAAGAAATGTGTTTATTTTTCTAACATCCAAAGAAAAAGTCAAGAATAATAACTCACCTTGAACAGGTTGAATTATTAAAAGCATTTTGTTGCCAAACTTTAAAAAACACTTTAGCAAACAAAGATCCAATGCCATTCAAAATAGATCTAGAAAGGAACATTTCAAATAATAGAAAATAAGGCATCATGAGTTAAATTGGCTGTCCCACTTTTGTTTTCACCAGTTGCTACATTTGTTAGAAGGATAGCCAATATATATTGGGGGAAAGTTTGAATTTGACAACGTTTTAATGATGTATATTGTCCAAGACTAAACTTAGATTCATTGAGAACTTGCCCTGTTGAGTTTCACATCTATCGCTACAACTAGAAAGTGGTGGTTCTGTAATTCTATTCTTTGTGGTTCTGTAATTTATGCAAATATGAAGATGCTACTGGTGTTGCTTTTGGTGGCATGGTGTTTTAGAAGCCCTGACTCTGTAATTCTGCATGTGTTTCTTTTTCCTGTAAGATGCTTTTTTTTATTGTAAATTTGGAAATGGTATACATTTTTCTGGCTTACATTGTCAGTTTTATAAGCTTTTGGTCCCCTCTCACCTCCCAATTAAATATTAATTTTCATCTGTACATTTTTTTCCTGAATAGATTTGTTGAAAGATTTGGTATCTCCAAGAGATTTTGATGCTGTCACTCATCTGGCCCTTATCAATGCTATCTATTTCAAGGGGAACTGGAAGTCACAATTTAGACCCGAAAATACTAGAACCTTTTCTTTCACTAAAGATGATGAAAGTGAAGTCCAAATTCCAATGATGTATCAACAAGGAGAATTTTATTATGGTAAGACATTTTGACTTTTTGCCCTCTCTTTTTATTTCTCATCACATTTTTTTATATAATTGTTTTTTAAAGATTTATTTATTATACAAGAACTGGGGTACAGGCCAGAGGTTTGGGAAGATGAGAGAATTCACCAGAGACAGAGTAGGGGGCAGAACAGGCAGACGACCGAAAACACTGCTGAGGAGAGCAGCGGACGAGAGAGGAGAGGTCTGCCACGCCATGTGGATATGGCCCTGGCCGGCAATTGAACCCACACTGCAGAGGCTGTGAACAGCTTCACAGTGCTGTGTTCAACCCACTGTGCCACCGGGGAGGCCCTTTCATCACATTTCTTTTTTTTTTTTTTTAAGATTTATTTATTTATTTATATAAGCACTGGGTACAGTCAGAAGCACGGGAGGGTGAGAGGATTCAGTAGAGACAGAGCAGGGAACAGAACAGGCAGACTGACGAAATACACTGCTGAGGGGAGCAGCGGGCAGCAGGAGAGGTCTGCGTGCCATGTGGGACTCTTGCCAGCAGCCGGGGATTGAACCAATGCTGCAGAGGCTGCGGCCAGCTTCACAGCCCAATGCTCAACCGCTGAGCCACCAGGGGAGGCTCCTCTCATCACATTTCTAATAACAACAAAATAAATAATTTCTCAAATTGCTTGTCAATCAAGTTCTGGGACTTTAAATCAACTTGCTAGGCTCCACTTTAAATTAAAATATTCAATTTAAGAACTAAATACTGAGTGACTATTATATGAACTGAAAGTTTTTCAATATGTTTCTTTAATTTACAAACTTAACCCCACCTGTAGAGTAATAAAAGAAAGTAAAAGTGCCTGACCTTGGGCAAGACTATTTTGAGTTTCCAAAGAGCCATTGGTGTGGGTGTGTTTTTTTGTAAACCACATATTACACCTAACTCTTGATTTAGACACCTCACCACTTTGTGAATTAAAAGCATTCCTTTAACATTTCACGTTTAGGCTTGTGCATGTATAGGCCAGACATGATTATTCATTTAATGAGAGCCTATAATTTGTGATATAACTCAGTATCATTGGCATTATTTTCAAAGGTGTTTCATTAAACTTTTCAGAAGTTCAGAGTGCTAATACACTACAATGAACTATAATAATTGAAGTTATAAGCAGAAAAGTAAATTTAGGCTAAGTATATGTTAGAACTAATAGTTTGTTCTATTTAAAAAATATTGTAAAAGTAAGATTACAATTACAGTTAAACTAGTTAACAGTCAAAATAAAACAGGATAATATCCCTTTACATGAGAACCAGAATGTTTAACATGATATCTAAGTGGCCTAGATAAGTTACAGAAAAGTTTTGGTAACAAAAGCACAATAATTTTTTTCAAAAGTGAACATTTTGAAGAAATGGCAGTTTAGTTTGTCTTCGAGACATCTTTATTATTTTATGAAAGCTGTATCAATTAGCTAAGTACCAAGTCAGTTACCAAATTTGCCTAGTTACCTAATTTGGAGGTATTTATAGCCACAAATATACTAGATAACATTTGAAGAATGCTTAGATTTCTTTTTTTTAGATGTATTTATTTATTTATGCATACAAGAGCTGGAGTGCAGGCCAGAGGTGTGGGGGTTTCAGGGGGTGATAGGATTCACCAGAGACAGAGCAGTAAGCAGAACAGGCGAATCTATTGAAATACACTGCTGAGGGCAGCAGCAGGCAAGACAGGAGAGGTCTGCTGCACTCTGTGGGTTAGCTCCCTGGCTGGGGATCAAATATGTGCTGCAGTGGCTGCTGATAGCTTCATAGCACTGAGATTTAATCCCTTGCACCACCAGGGAGGCCCTAGATTTCATTCTGTCTGTGTAAACTTAACCTGAAAACTTACAGCTGTGGTAACAATTGAGTACCAAGTATTTTGTGGAAAATTTTTCTTTTCTTAGAAATCATGTGAATGTTGAGAGAAGAGATTTTAATTTCATCTAGGAGTCAGTACTTTATTTTTCTAACCAGAACTTTTCACTGTTTCTAATGATCCTTAAATATATATTCATTTGACATATCTCACTTAAAAATGAAAAGATGTTATGACAAAATGCAAAATAATTCTGGGGATTCTAAAATAAAATAAATTCTGCATGACTGAGGATTCACTTGAATTTCAAGACCTATTTTCAAATAAATGCTTTTTACAGATGCCAACATTTTATATCCTGTACACTGTTTTTGGAAGAAAGTTATAACAATTTTAATTTTTTGTTTAAGCTTTTACATGGATCTTTTATCATCTTTTTTTTTTTTCTTTTTAGGGGAATTCAGTGATGGCTCCAATGAAGCTGGTGGTATCTACCAAGTTTTAGAAATACCATATGAGGGAGATGAGATAAGTATGATGCTCATGTTGTCTAGACAGGAAGTTCCCCTGGCTACTCTGGAGCCACTGGTCAAGGCACAGCTGATTGAAGAATGGGCAAATTCTGTGAAGAAACAAAAAGTGGAAGTGTACCTGCCCAGGTAAGAGGATGCTGACTTCAGCTGACAGCTTAGGAGGAGGAATATCAATGAAGGATGCAGCCCAGAAAAACGCTTACCTCTACTTTTTAATTTTAAGTGTGCTAATCATTTCTTCTTTTCCTCTTCCTCTTCTTCGTTCTCCTTTCTTCCCTTCCTCCCTCCTCTGCTCCTCCACCTCTTCTTTCTTCCTTTTAATTCTTTCATACTCACATGGTCCTACCCAGAGACACATGCTCACTCATTGATTTATTCAGTACTAAGACCTAGTTTCAGATACGAGTGAATATTCTTAGCTCCATTTTATAAGATTTTTAATAGATTATCTCTGAATATCCCTGACAATTTTCTGTAATTCACTAATATTTAAAGTTGATTATAACTCCTACTTAATTGGAAGAAGTGCGAGATATCTCTGTGCTAGGCTTTGAGATGCAACAAAAAATAAACAGGAAGAAGCTTAAAATCCTTGTGGCTGAACGAACAAAATCTGTGCAAGGCCTTGATGTATTGATTACCATCCACATCTTCAATCTTGCCTCTGCTCACTAACCACATCAAATATTTTGTGGCATGTACCACCTATGTGTTTTTATTTATGCCACAGACATCAGGTTCTTTTTCATGCCTCTCCATCTCTGTGTATATTTTTGCTTTGTCCTACAATGCCCACCTCGCATTTCATTGCCACATATTGTTTACTTAGCCTTCAGGGTACAGCTCTGTCCCCAGTTATTCAAGAAAGTCTTCCATGAACTAGCTATCTAAAGGAGCAGGTGAGCCTCACTATTGCCTCGCTAATCACCCCACAATGAAATGACCTTTGGTAAATCTTGTTTTCCTTCTGTAATTTCTTCTAGGTTGTTGTTACTTCTTTCTCCCATAATAGAAATACCATAAGTGTTTGCAAAACCAAATGCACCGAATGTGTTTATTCTCTTCTTGAATACCTTGAAACTCAGTAAGGGAACCAGACCAGTAAATACATATAACATGTTTATAAATATAATATATGTATTTTAGGCTAGGCACAAGACATGTAAATAAACAACAGAAAAAATATACATGTATGTGAAAGTACAGTGCTAACACTTATTCCATAGTAAGACAATTATACAAATATGATTAATGTGAGCCTTGAAAGGTGATAAATATGAGGCTAGTCTTCCCTTGATCTTAGCCAAAATGCCAAGAAGCAATGTATTTGAGACTTAGTTTTAAAACTGAATTAGTGAACTTAGTGAATTCATTCATTTTTTTTTTAAAGATTTATTTTATTTGTACATCCAGAAATGTGGGGGGGGGGAGATGAGAGGATTCACCAGAGACAGATTGGGGAGCAGAACAGGCATATTACTGAAATACACTGCTGAGGAGCACAGTGGGTGAGATAGGAGAGGTCTGCTGTGCTATGTGGGTTATCTCCCTGGCCAGGGATCGAACTCATGCTGCAGTGACTGCAGATAGCTTCATAGTGCTGAAACATCCCCTTGTGCCACCAGGTTGGCCCAAATTCATTCATGTTTTTTTCTAATTTTAGGAATTGTCATTTAAAAGTCACCTATTATATATGCTTGTTTTTACAAAACTTAGTTTATTCATGTTAATGAAGGAAGTCTACTTAGAAATGTACACATTTTTGGTTATAAACATGTATGTTTATCATGCATACATATATGTCTATCTGTCTGTCATCTACCTACCTTTGTTAATATTATATATTCATAGTATTTAACCATATATAATAAAGCCATGCATTTCTTAGTCTACATATAAAAACTAAGGTTATCATAATTTTAGTTTTTACTAAGATATTTATATTGCATAAATTTCAATGATAATATTTTGATGTAGAAAAATTCCACTATAAGTCTATTCTCAAAGAGCCGTAGCCAACGAATATATAGCAGATAATACCACATTTTTATATATAATTGACACATACATACTAATACCCACCTACAATATATCCTAACTCTAAAAGAACAATTTGCTTTTGAACATTAATATTTAAATGTAAATTACTAAATCATATCTAAACCCTCATCTAGTGACCATTCATCATTAATTTTATATTTTCTTTATATTTTATAAGGAATTCATTTTGATAAAATGAGAACTTCAGTACAATGCTAATGCTTCCATTATTAAATTTCATGAATTAAATGTAGTTTCTTCAAATGCTTCAATTCTATGAGGGTGCATTTATTTAGAAGAATTTTAACAAAATTCTAAATGAACGTTTAATAAGAATCACATAATCTATTATAACCACACTCACTAGAAAATCTTGCCTCCAGGGCCTGTCCTCTGAGAACTTAAATGTGGCAGCATAAGAAAATTAAATTTTCATTTTCTGAGAGATACTCTTCAATTATGAAATGCTTTAGCTTACTTGCTCTTATTAATGCTGACTACTAAACTGAGCACTGCCAATTATATATGCATTTCTCTAGAATTTCTAGGGACTTCCTTCTGCATGGTTAATGCATAGAGGGGAAGTAAAATGGCACAATAAATTAAGTTTGTCAATTTTTTTTTAAGATTTATTTATTTATTTATCTATCTATTTATTTATTTATTTATTTATGCACGCACTGGGTACAGTCAGAAAAGCGGTAGGGTGAGAGAATTCACCAGAGCCAGAGCAGGGAACAGAACAGGCAGACTGACGAAAAACACTGCTGAGGGGAGCAGCAGGCTGCAGGAGGGGTCTGCGCGCCATGTGGGACCCTCGCCGGCCCTCAGGGATGGAACCGTTGCTGCAGAGGCTGCAGGCAACTTCGCAGTCCAGCGGTCAACTGCTGCGCCACCGGGGAGGCCCAAGTTTGTCACTTTTTAAGTTAAGTTTGGCTATTTTCAAATTCATATGCCTCAATAGCAATTAATGGGAAACTACCCCCTCCAATTTATAGCATAAAGTCCAATATTTGTTCAAAGAGGGTCATGATTTCTGCAATTGAATTTAAGCAAAAGTAAGAATTTTGTAATAGCTATGTTTTAGGTTTATTGAAGTGTGTCTGTATGGACACTACTCAGTTATGAAAAAAAGGTGGACTCTTGCCATTTGTGACAACATGGCTGTTGGGGATTATGCTGGAGGGGATTATGCTAAGTGAAGTGAATTAGAAGGAGAAGGAAAAATACTAGGTGATTTCACTTGTATGTAAAATATATGGAGGGAAAACAAAGGAACTGATAAAACAAAACAAAAACCCTGGATGTATGACTGCAGAATTGAGAGTAGGGAACAAAGTGGGGAGGGGCCCAAAGGCCTATATAAAGAAGTATGAATATTTTGATGGTGGGTGCTGTGGTAACATCCAGCTGAGGAGAGGTGAACCTACTGCCTAAACCATTGTTAACTCAATAAAGAAAAATAAATAAATAAAGGAAAAATAAATAAATAATTTACACTGGATGTCATTAGGGAAATTTTGTACTTTAAATCCGGTAGTATTTATTGAAGGCTTACTGTGTAAACTAGTCATACAAACTTATTGTTTGTGGTGATAGAAATATATTTTTCCTGCTAGAAAAAGATGCTGTTACCTGGGGTACTGATTCATAGACTTTATACAAACATCTTAAAACTGATATCCTTAAGTGTGTATGGGGAGATGGAAAAAGATGCAATTGCTTTTATATTTTTGTAATTTCACTCCCTGAACAGTAATTCCTATAGGGATCAGATGTTGAATTGAAATTGTATTATCAAAAATACTAAAATCTATTTGAAAAAGGGTGAGATTGCTATACTTATGTGATATCACCAAATTCCACAAGGTCTGTATGCAATCATCTTTTCTAAAATTTAAATGAGATTGTCAGATGTTCTTCCAATATATCAATTGTAGCAAAAATAGTTATGTCAAATAAAAAAAAAAAGTATTTTAAAAGTACTCTAGAATAATGCCTGACACAAAGTAGACATCATGCAATTATTAGCTATAATTGTTTATTTTTCAGTGTACATTTTAAGTCCTGTTACTATTCTTGTGCTAATATATGGGTAACTTTATGTATATTTTTTCCTAAGTAGAATTTTAAAAAATTTGATTCAGATGAATATTACTTCATAATTTACTCTTGCTTTTCAGTTTTCACTGATATAGCTTATCAGGTAGAAGAAGATTTTTCTCAAGTAAAAATCAAGTATCCTGATACTGGAATACAATTGCACCTGGCTGTAGTTTTTTTTCCATAATGACTTTCATAGTTTCACTTTTGTTATTTGTGAGTAGAGTGCTAGAAATTAGAGGATATAAAGCAGTTCTTCATATTGTAACCAGAAACCATCCAGTTTTTTTAAATGATCGCCATCCTGTTATTTGAAATGAAATAATAAATCACTTTAGTTTTGCATTTGTGAAAGAAAACCAATTCATATATCATCTGATTTTTAACATAAGTGCATTTTATTAGGTTTTTCTACAAAGTGATTAATTTCTTAACTGCTTATAAATTTTATGAATCTCCTTATATGTAAATATATTTTGTTCTTTTCTAACAGTATTCCACACATTTGTTTAATGTTTCTGCCCTCTATATATCTCTTCAACTTACTCAGAAAGATTAAAGCAGTCATGTCTTTTGATTTTACAAAAGCAGTGCTGTGGGCTTGATTTTTAAATTCAGTGGGTGAAATATAAATCTGTTCATTGTTTCTTTTTAAATTAGTCATTTTGGAAGTACAGTGATTCGTGGTAGGGGCACTTGTAGTCAGAAAAACCTTATATTCTTATTCTACCATCTACTAGCTGCTTAATTAGGTCAAGTTCTTAGCTTTCTTGAACTTAGTTTATTCTTCATAAGATTGTGTAAGATATCACAGGGGTGATTAAATGAGATTCTATACAAAAAAGGATTTGCTTAGCACTGTGACGGCACTCAGTATATGGGCAATGATAATTATTATATTAATATTAGTTTATATTAAGAGATAATAAATGGATAATGGCTACTTTTCAATTGATGAGGAAAAAAAGACAAAGAATGGATAGGTGGGAATTATACTTCTTCAACTTTGAATAAACAATCTCACAAACACCTTTTTTATTTACTTCAATTGTGCGTTTAATCAGATACTAGAAATATTATATGAATAAGACACTAGATTTTACTAATTTACACTTAAAGTAGCAAGAGTTAATATTAATAAAATTAATAATCAGTTTACTCCACCACTACTAAGATGGGGGGGTGGAATTGTATAGGGACTATAACCAAGGTGCAAAAATGAAAAATCATGTAAAAATATATAAAATTAAAATAATAATAATAAATTAAAACAAATAAAAATTTAAAAAATGCAGATGCACAATATTTTTATGTCTATGGTAATAGGAATGTTATAACACCAGCAATAGAAGTGCTAAAACTGAGGTTCAGAAATTCTGGAAATTGCCCAGGTTCATCTGGTTAAATTGCACATCCTTATCTGAGCAGCCAGCCTTAGATGTGTAAAACATACCTAGCTGGTTTTAAGAAGTAAAAAGAAGAATCCCTACTGAGATCTTCCTTCACTTTTCTATTTTAGATGGATCAGAACATTCATAATATTGCTTGGATCTATATCCCTGCTTGGCCACTGATTAACTATATAACCTTAGTCAAATTATTTCATTTTTCAGCTTTTTTATTTTTCAGCTTATTCTTCTGTTAACTGGAGGTGGTAATAAGGCTCATAGGGCTGTGGTGATATTTAATTTAGTCTGTTTTCATACTCTTGGTATATAGCAAGCTCCATATAAATTATTTTAAAAAGTAAATAATAATAATAAAACCACTTTAATCAAGCCATAGAATACTTCTACTTTCACAGTCATTTGCTTCTGTAAAAACAAAAACGAAAACATGTTAAGTCCAAGTTGAAGTGTAAGATAGAAGTAAATTCAGTAGTTTAGTATTTTTCATATACATGTACTCATGAGTTGGTCCTATTTTTCCATAAATATGGATCTGCTAAAACCCTTTTCCCCTGATTATACCTGTTGGCATCTGTTTTATAGTAATTATCCAATTATTATTTTCATAAAACCATGCATGAGAAATGATGCTAATGCAACATTTAATGACTATCATAGACTTCATGCTTTCCTTTACTTTATTACAGAGCAAAAGAAAATTATTTATTTTTTAAAATTATTTTTCACTGAGGTTATGTTGGTTTACATCACTGTATTTTGGGAGTATAGGATCCTCCCTTCCACTGATGTTACCATAGCACTCTCGCAACCAGAGCACCTGAAGTCCACCACCGCAGTCCACTGTGCTCCCTCCCCACTTTGTGCTCACCCCTTTCCCACCCTTTTCCTCTCCCCCTCTGAATGTCTCAGTTCTCAAGGGCTAATTTTCGAGATTGACATTATCTGACCCTTTGCCTGGTTTTCTGTATTCCACCATATAAGTGATACCATCTGGTATTTGTCTTTTTTCTTCAGACTTATTTCATTTAACATAATCTCTTCCAGCTCTATCCAATTGCTGCAAATGGCATGAGTTTATCATTTTTGATTGCTGAATAGTACTCCATTTTGTTTATATAGCACTTTTTTATTAATTATTTTTTATTTTTTTATTTTTTTTTATAAATTTTATTGTTATATTCCCCATACAATTGCAGCCCCCCCATTCTGACCCCAATCCCTCCCCTCCCGCCCCTGCCCCCCTAAAAGAGTCTCTGGTTCATAGTTTTTTGTTGATTTTGATTTTCACTTTCTTATAGTTATTCATTTTCCTGGTCTCTTATTTAAGTTTTCTAGATTCCTGCTATGAGTGAGACCATCCGTATTTTTCTTTTTCTTTTTGGCTTATTTCGCTGAGCATGATCCCTTCCAGCGCCATCCATGTTGCTGCAAATTGCATGTGTTTATCTTTTTTGAATGCTGAGTAATATTCCATGGTATATATGTACCACATCTTCTTGATCCAGTCATCTATTTTTGGGCATTTGGGTTGTTTCCAAAGCTTAGCTATTGTAAACAGTGCTGCTATAAACATAGGGGTGCAGGTGTTCTTTGGAATTGATGTTTCTGTGTCCTTTGGGTAAATACCTAGGAGTGGAATTGCTGGATCATATGGAAGCTCTATGTTTAGTAGGTCCAGAAATCTCCACACAGCTTTCCACATTGGTTGGACCAGTTTGCACTCCCACCAACAGTGCAGAAGAGTTCCTTTTTCTCCACACCCTCGCCAACATTTGTTGTTGCTAGTTTTTTTAATATGTGCCATTCTCACTGGTGTAAGATGGTATCTCATGGTAGTTTTGATTTGCATTTCCCTGATGACAAGTGATGTTGAACATTTTTTCATGTGCCTGTTGGCCATTTGCAATTCCTCTTCAGAGAAGTTTCTTTTTAGCTCTTCTGCCCATTTTTTGACTGGATTATTTTCTTTGTTGTTGTTGAGTCTCATCAGCTCTTTGCAGATTTTTGTGATCAGTCCTTTATCATTAGTGTTGGGTGCAAAAATGTTCTCCCAGTTGGTGGGGTTTCTCTTTGTTTTTGTTATTGTCTCTTTTGCTGTGCAGAAGCTCTTTAATTTGATGTAGTCCCAGCTGTTTATCTTCGCCTTCACTATCACTGCTTTGGGTGATGTGTCTGTAAAGATGTCTTTGATGTGCAAATCACGTAGTGTTTCGCCTATATTTCCTTCTATATATTTTATGGTTTCAGGTCTTATGTCTAATTCTTTAATCCATTTTGAGTTGATTTTTGTGTATGGTGTGAGGTAGTGGTCAAGCTTCATTCTTTTGCATGTAGCGACCCAGTTTCCCAGCACCATTTATTGAACAAACTTTCTTTGCTCCAATGCATAGTCTTTGCTCCTTTGTCAAAGATTAGTTGACCATAAATCTTTGGGTTTATTTCTGGATTTTCTATTCGATTCCATTGGTCTGTATGTCTGTTCTTGTTCCAATACCATGCAGTTTTGATGATTATGGCTTTGTAGTATAGTTTGAAGTCTGGGAGTGTGATGCCTCCATTCCCTTCTTTTTTTTCAGGAGAGCTTTGGCTATTCGGGGTTTTTTGTGATTCCATATGAATTTCATCAATAATTGTTCTATTTCTTTGAAGAATGACATTGAAATTTTGATTGGAATAGCATTGAATCTGTATATTGCTTTTGGAAGGATGGCCATTTTAATAATGTTTATTCTTCCAATCCATGAGCAGGGGATATCTCTCCATTTCTTTGTGTCTTCTTCTATTTCTTTTAACAGTGTTTTATAGTTTTCTTTGTATAGGTCCTTTACCTCTTTTGTTAGATTTATTCCCAAATATTTGATTTTTTTGTTTCAATAACGAAAGGGATGGTTTTTTGATTTCTTCTTCTTCAGATTTATTGTTTGTGTATAGGAAGGCTACTGACTTTTGCGTGTTGATTTTGTATCCTGCCACTTTACTGAACTGATTGATGAGTTGAATTAGCTTTTCTGTGGAGTTTTTGGGGTTCTCTATGTATAATATCATATCGTCTACAAATAGTGATAGTTTGACTTCTTCTTTTCCTATTTGCATTCCTTGGATGTCTTTCTCTTGTCTTATTGCCCTGGCTAGGACTTCCAGTATTATATTGAAAAGCAGTGGTGAGAGTGGACATCCTTGTCTTGTTCCAGATCTTAATGGAATTGCTTTCAGCTTTTCACCATTGACAATGATACTGGCTGTTGGCTTGTCATAGATGGCCTTTATGATGTTAAGGTATGTTCCTTGTATCCCAGGAATTTCAAGGGCTTTTATCATGAATGGGTGTTGCACTTTGTCAAAAGCTTTCTCAGCATCTATTGATATTATCATATGGTTTTTATATTTCTTTTTGTTGATGTGTTGGATAACGTTGATTGATTTTTGGATGTTAAACCATCCTTGTGTCCCTGGAATGAATCCTACTTGGTCGTGGTGAATTATCTTATGGATACATTGTTGGATTCTGATAGCTAAAATTTTATTGAGGATTTTTGCATCAGTGTTCATTAGGGAGATTGGCCTGTAGTTTTCCTTTTTTGTGTTGTCCTTGTTCGGTTTGGTATTAGTATAATGTTGGCTTCATAGAACGTGTTTGTATTGTCCCTTCCTTCTCAATTTTTTGGAAGAGTTTGTGAAGGATAGGCACTAATTCGTCTCTGAATGTTTGGTAGAATTCATTTGTAAATCCATCAGGTCCTGGGCTTTTGTTTTTGGGGAGGTTTTTGATTACCATTTCAATTTCGCTGCTTGTAATTGGTCTGTTTAGGTGTTCTATTTCTTCTTTATCTAGCTTTGGGTGATTGTAGAGTTGTAGGATTTGTCCATCTCCTCTAGATTGTTAAACTTGTTTCCATATAACTGTTCATAGTAGTTACTGATTATTCTTTTTATTTCTGCTGTGTCCGTTGTGATTTCTCCTCTTTCATTGATGATCCTGTTTATTTGTGCTTTCTCCCTTTTTTCCTTTGTGAGCCTGGCTAGGGCTTTGTCTATTTTATTGATTTTTCAAAGAACCAGCTCTTGGTTTCATTGATCTTTTGGATTGTTTTTTTAGTTTCAATTTCATTTATTTCTGCTTTGGTTTTTATTATTTCTTTTCTTCTACTGGTTTTGGGGTTTTTTTGTTGTTCTTTTTCTAGATCTTTGAGCTTCGAGATTAGGTTGTTTCTTTGAGTTCTTTCTTGTTTCTTGATGTGAGCTTCTATTGCTATATATTTTTCTCTTATTACTGCTTTTGCTGCATCCCATACATTTAGGATATTGGTGTCCTCCTTGTCGTTCAATTCAAAAAATTTTTTAATTTCTTCTTTCATCTCCTCATTAGTCCAGTGGTCTTCCAGTAGTGTGGTTTTTAATCTCCATGAGGTAGGAAAGTTCCTTGCCTTCTTTTTATGGTTTATTTCTAGTTTGATGCCTTCGTGGTCAGAAAAGATGGTTGATATGATTTCAATCTTGGTGTATCTGTTGATGTTTGTCTTGTGCCCCAGTATGTGATCAATCCTGGAGAATGATCCGTGTGTGCTTGAGAAAAATGTGTACTCTGTTTTTTTGGGGTTTAGTGTTCTATAGATGTCTGTTAAGCCCAATTGCTCTAGGTCCTTATTTAGAGCTTTGGTTTCTTTACTTATTTTTTGTCTTGTTGATCTATCCATTGTTGATAGTGGTGTGTTGAAGTCTCCCACTACATATGTGTTTTCTCTGATGTCTGTTTTCAGAGAGGACAACAGTTGTCTGATATATTTTGGTGCTCCTTCGTTTGGTGAGTATATGTTAATGAGTGTTATTTCTTCTTGAAGTATTGTCCCCTTGATCATAATGTAGTGACCATTGGGGTCTCTTTTTATCTTTTTGAGTTTGAAATCTGTTTTATCTGATATAATTATAGCTGTTCCTGCTTTCTTTTTTGGTCCATTTGCTTGTAGGATTGTTTTCCATCCTTTAACTTTGAGCCTATTTTTATCTTTTGTAGCTAAATGTGTTTCCTGGAGACAGCAAAAGGTTGGGTTTTGTTTCTTAATCCAGGCTGCAACTCTGTGTCTTTTTATTGAAGAGTTTAGTCCATTTACATTTAGAGTTAATATTGATATGTTAACATCTGTATTTGCCATTGTGTTTGTCTTTCCTTTGATTTTATTTATTTATTCTTTTAATAACTTTTTTTTTTTTTGGCCTTCTTTCATTGTTATTCGTCCCTCTGAGGTTCTGGCTTTAGGACTCCTTGTAGTATTTTTTGGAGTGGGGGTTTAGTTGCAATGAAATTCCGGAGTTTCTGTTTGTCTGGGAAAGTCCATATTCTTTCTTCAAAGAGGAAGGAGAGCTTTGCGGGATAGAGTATTCTTGGTTGGCATCTGTTTTCTTGGAGTCTGTTGACTATATCCCTCCACTCTCTCCTTGCCCGTAGTGTTTCTTCGGAGAAATCTGATGTCAGCCTGATTGGCTTTCCTTTGAATGTTATCTGTTTCTTCCCCTCTTGCCAGCTTCATTATTTTTTCCTTGTCCTGGATTCTTGGGAGCTTTACTATTATGTGTCTTGCTGTATTTTTCCTTTCGTCGTGGAAGTTTGGTGTTCTTCTTGCTTCTTGTATATCAATTTTCAGCTCCTCCTTCACATTTGGGAAGTTCTCTTCAATTATCTCTTTGAATATTTTCTCTGTTCCTACTTCTCTCTCCTCTCCTTCTGGTATTCCTATAACTCTTATATTTCCTTTCCTCATGGAGTCAGATAGTTCCCGAAGTCTTTCTTCATTCTTTTTCCTTCGTACTTCTCTTTCCTTTTCTGTTTTGGTTCTTTTTATTTCTGTTTCTTCAAGAGTACTTATTCGTGCTTCCATTTCATCAATTCTGCTTTCATTGCTTTTCCCAGTATTCTTTAGTTCTTCCATTAATTCTTTGATCTCCTGCATTTCTTTTACTTCCCTCTTTAGGGACTCAATTTCATTCTTCTGATCGTTGATTATTTTTCCCTTATCATTGTTTTCCTTTATGACTTCTGTCAGTTTTTTAATCACGGCAATTTTAAATTCTCTTTCTGGAAGGCTCAGAAGTTCTTCCAAGTTACTGTCGTTGCAATCTGGGGGCTGGTTTTCTTTTTGTGGTGTGCTTTTTCTCTGGAGAGTTGCTAGGTTGCGTGTGGTTCTTCTCCGCCCTACTGTCTGTTTTCTAATTTGCCGTATGCGTTGGGACACTGTGTTGTTGGGACTGGCCGGCATCTTGGGTGGGCTTCTCTGCTCCCCTCTGGTTCCTCCAGGAGTCATCTGTCAGTTTCAAGCAGTCTTTACTGGAGAAAGGTCCCTGTTCTAAAATGCCGATGTGGGGACACACTCCCCTGTGCGCCTGGTCTGCCCCGGCGGTGGGTTCCTGCTCCCCCTCTGGGCTTGGACTGCAGGCCAGAGGGGGTCTGGCGTGGGCGAACTTCCCCCGCTCACCTCTGGCTCCTGAGGAAGCCTTCTGCAGGTAGTCTTTAGTGAAGAAATGTCCCTATTCTATAATGGTGATGTGGGACACACTCCCTGCGCGTCCGGTCTCAGGCACACTCTTCTGCGCGCTTGGTCTGCCCCGGCTGTGGGTGCTCGCTCTCCCTGTGGGCTCAGACTACTTGTTCGGAAGGGGCCCGGTGTGGGCTAACTCCCCAGCTGGCCACTAGCTCCTTCAGGAGCCTGTGCTGGCTTCAAGTCGCTAGGTGGCGACAGACATCTCTCCTAGAGCCCTTGGGGAGCTAATTTTCCACCCCGTGGGACAGGGAGCAGAGCGGGGATGGTAGGGTACACCTCAACGGCTTTGGGGTGCTGTGTCTGCCTTGTGCCCCACCGTCGTGGGGAACCCACGCCCCTAATTTCGTGCCCCGGGTCTCAGTTCTGAAGCCCTCAGTTCCAGGACGCGGGCTGTAGCCCAGATCAGTGGCGCGGGAATGGCGCCTTTTGAATCCCGCTCCCGTGCCTGGGCGCCTGGTTCCTGCTCACTCAGGGAGGGCCTCCGCGGTCTCCCCGCAAGCCTAGGTCGCAGGCGTGGGGACCTGGGCAGCTGCGATCCGATCTGGACCCGTGATTGCTTTTCAACCGCACTGCTTTTCAGCACGATCCGCGCTGCTTTCCGCGCAATCCTGACCGCGATCCGCGCCTGTTTTTCCAGCGTGCCGCTTTCCGCGCAGGCTTACTGGGAGGCAGGGGCTGTGTGCTGGTGCTGGTCTCCTCCTGGGCGGGGTCTCTCTTCAATGGCGCCCGGAGCTCACCTCCGTGGCGGATCCTGCAGGGTTCTCCACAGCTCCCGTTCACGGGGTGTGGTGGCTGCAATAGTTCCTTTCCACTCACAGTCCCGCTTGCTGCGTCCTTTGTTCTTGTGGGTCGTTTTAGTTTGTTGTTTTCCTCCTCTCTGCCGGTCGGAGAGTGCCGCCTCTGTGGGCGGGGGAGGGGAGCAGGGTTCTGCGCTTCCCTCCCTTCTGGTCCTCTTTTATGGCCACTTTCTTCTTCGGGCAGTTTGCTGGAGTCGTCCGTTTATCTTCCGTGTCCCAGTTCTCACTGGGACCTGCCGCTTTTCCTCCCTATTAACTTTTTTTTAATGGGAGATCTTACTGGCAGCGTCTCCTCGCCGCCATGTTGCTCCGCCCCCTTCAAAATCCTCTTCTTCTTTTTTTTTAAGATTTATTTTATTGATATAAGAGCCAGAGTACAGGCCAGATGCGCGGGAGGGTGAAAGGATTCACCAGAGACAGAGCGGGGAACAGAACAGGCAGACTGACTGAAATCCACTGTGGAGGGGAGCAGCAGCCGGGACAGAAGAGGTCTGCTGGCCATATGGGTTGCTCCAAGGCCGGCAGGGATTGAACTTAATTATTTTTTAAATTTTCTTACATTGTTGTTCATTTTTGTACAATGTTTTATTTCTCCCCTCATGTTTAGTTCCTATAATTCTCCTCCTCCCATGGCATCCATGACCATCACGATAGTCCCTTTGCTCTTCCTTCCCCTGTTTTGTCTACTCTCTCCCTGCTCCCCTGTGGTATACCTCAGATCTATGGTTTGCTTGTAAGTTTTGATTTTTCTTTTATTTATTTATTTATTTTTCTTTTCTTTTTTTTTAAGATTTATTTATTTATTTATACAAGCACTGGGTACAGTCAGGAGCACGGGAGGGTGAGAGGATTCACCAGAGTCAGAGCGGAGAGGAGAGCAGTCAGACTGATGAAGTACACTGCTGAGGGGAGCAGCGGGCAGCAGGAGAAGTCTACGCGCCATGTGGGACCCTCACCTGGTGCCGGGGATCGAACCAGCGCTGCAGAGGCTGCGCGCAGCTTCGCAGCCCAGCGCTCAAGTGCTGAGCCACCGGGGAGGCCCATGTTTTGATTTTTCTTGATCATTTGTTCTGTTTCCCTATATTCCCCCTATAATTGAGACCCTCTGATATTTTTCTTTTTTCCTTCTGACTTATATCATGTAGTATAATCCTTTCCAGTCTCACCCATGTTGTGGTACATGGCATGATTTTATCTTTTTTGATCACTGAGTAGTATCCCATTGTGTATATATACACTACATGCTCTTGATCCATTTGTCTATTTTGGTGCATTTAGGTTGTTTCCATGTCTTAGCTATTATAAAGAGTGCTGCAATTAACATAGAAGTGCAGGTTTCCCTTTGAATTAGTTTTTGTGTCCTTTGGTTATATTCCCAGGAGTGAAATCACTGGATCATATGGAAGATCTATTTTTACTGTTTTAAGGATCTTCCACACAGCTTTCCATGGTGTCTTGACCAGTTTGCATTCCCACCAGCAATGTAAGAGTGTTATTTTTTCTCCACATCCTTGCCAGTATTTGTTGTTGCCTTTTTTTTTTTTTTTTTAATATGGGCATTCTCACTGGAGTGAGGTGATATCTCATTATGTATACCACATCTTCTTAATCCACTTAGACATTTAGGTTGTTTCTATAGTTTGGCTAATCTAAATAATGTTGCAATGAATATGGAGTACAAGTTTCCTTTTGAATTAGTGTGTTTTGGGGGTAGCATCTAGGAGTGGAATTTCTGGGTCTTGAGGGAAGGACCTAAAGATCCTAAAGATCCATTTTTGATCTTTTAAGAAACATTCATACTGCTTTCAATAGAGGGTGGGACAGTCTATATCTCCATCAACAGTGTAAAAGTTTTCCTTTTTCTTTATATCCTTGCCATCACTTCTCATTTCTGGTCTTTATCATAAGAACCATTCCCACTGTTGTGAGATGGTACCTCATCATGGTTTTGATTTGCATTTCCCTGCTGATAAGTGTTGAATATTTTTTCATGTGCTTATTTGGCCATTTATGTATCTTCTTTCGAGAACTATATATTTAACACTTTTACTTATTTTTTAGTGGGTTATTTGTTTACATTTTGTTGAGTTGTATGATTTCTTTGTATATCTTAGATGTATAATGTGCAAATATTTTCTTCCATTTGGTTGGGTATATATTTGTTTTAGTTACAGCTATCACTATACTCACTGGTGAAAAAAAAATGAAAGCTTTCCTCTATGATCAGGTCCCCAACAAGAATATCCACTTATCACTATTCAATATAATATTGGAATCCTAGCTAGAGCAATTTTTTCAAGAGAATTATATAAAATGAATCCAATTTAGAAAGGAAGAAATATAGCTGTCACTGTTTGCAGATGATAAGTAATATACATTCAGAAAACTAAAGATTCATTAAAAGCCTTTTAGAAATAATAAATCTGTAAAGAGTCAGGCTACAAAATCAACATACAAAAGTCTGTTGCATTCCTATATTAAAATAATGAGTAAGAAATAAAGAAAACAATCCCATTTTTAGTAGCACCAAAAGTATTAAATACCTAGGAATAAACCCAACAGAGAAGGTGAAAGTTCTTTTCATTGAAAAATATGAGACATTGTTAATTAAAAAAGACAGAAGGAAATGGAAACATATTAAATGCTCATACATTGGAAGACAACATTTTCAAATAACCATCTTACCCAAAGCAATACATATCAATAGATTCAATGCAATTCCTACCACAATTTCAATGGAATTCTTCATAGAAATAGAACAAATATTATTGAAATTTATATGAAATCACAAAAGACTATGAGTGGCCAAAGCAATCTTGACCAAAAAGAAGAAGATAGGAAGTATCATGCTCCCAACTAAACAATAAGGCTATAGTAATTGAAACAGTATGCTATTGGTATACAAAACAGACTCACAGATCATTGGAGTAGAATTGAAAGTAGAATCTGACTCAGAATTGAGAACCTAGTAAAAAACCCACATTTATATGGATAGTAATTCTATGACAAAAGAGCAAAGAGTATACAAAATGTCTTCAACAAACGTACTGGGAAAACAGGACTATAATATATAGAAATATTAAATTAGACCTCTCCCCCACATACACAAAATTAACTTGAAATGGGCAAAAGACTTAACTTTAAGGCCAGAAACCATAAAGCACAGGAGAAATCAAAGGCAAAATACTACATGACATTGACTTCAGGGATATCTTTGGAGACTTGAATCCAATTGCAAGGGGGGGAAAAGGTAGAAATCAGTGATTGGACTACACCAAGCTAAAATACTTCCATACAGCAAAAGAAATGATCATTAAAACAAAAAAAGTACCTTAATGAATGGGAGAAAATATTTTCATATCTTACATCTGACAAGAGGCTTTTATCTAATATCTGCAAAGAACTCAGACAATTTAACAATAGAAACAACCCAATCAAAAAATGGGCAGAAGAGTTAAATAGACATTTCTCCAAAAAAAATGTACTGATGAAAAACTAGCACATGAAAAGATTTCAACATTAGTTATCATCAGGGAAATGCAAATGCAAACCAAAACCATAGTGAGATAACACTTTCATCTGTGAGAACTGCCCATATTAAAAAAAAAATCTAAACTCAACAATTTTTGGTGAGGGTGTGGTGAAAAAGGAACTCTCATTTACTGGTGGTGAGAATATAGACTAGTCTGGCCCCTTTGCAAAAACAGTAGGGTGGTTCCTCAAAATACTGAAAATAGATCTACCATATGATAAAGCAGTTCCACTCCTATGTATATACCCAAAGAATTCACGCAAACAAACCAACCAACAAAACACTATGTGAAGGGATATATATACACTCCTGTGTTCATTGCAACACTGTAATAGCCAAGCTATGAAAACATCCTAAATGTCCATTTACAGAGCAGTGGATTAAGGAGATGTGATGTGTGTATATGTATGTATATGTATATGTACACACAGAGGAATACTATTCAGCCATAGAAAAGCATTAATTCTTGCTATTTATGACAACATGGATGGAATAGGAGGGAATTATGAAGTAACTCAAAAAGAGAAAGAAAAATACCAGATGGTTTCAATCATGTGGAATATGGGGGCGGGGAGGGGATACTGGGGAATAAAGGAACTCACAAAACCAAACCAAAAGATACCCTAGAAATATGACTGCAGAATTGAGGCTACTAGAGGGGAAGTACATGAGGGTGGGGAAAAAGTGGGGAGGGGGCACATTGGTCTAGGCTAAAGGACTGTGGGTGCTTTAATGTTGGGAATGGTGTGATAACATACATCTGAGGAAGTATAAATCTGTTCCCCTAAATTAATTCAGTATTCTAAAACAATTATATACCAATAAGGAAAAAAAAAAGCAGTTATTTTTAATGAAGCCATGATGCTTGGTTCCTATCTTTCACTCTTAAGATGTGTAATGTAATTAATTGCCTTGAAGGAGATTCCCAGACTCAATATTAGTATCAGTCATGGCTTTCTGTGAAACTATTTTTTTAAATTAATGTTCTGTTTATGCCACTGTACTTACTTATATGTTTTAAAACACTCTTTTATTCTTCTTATGAAAGTGATGAACATTTCAGGTCTCCCTGGTGACCTAGGGGTTAAGTCTCAGCACTGTCAATACCGATGGCCTGAGTTCAATCCCCAGTCAGGGAGCTAACCCACATAGGGCTCAGCAGACCTCTCCTGTTTTGCCTGAAGCTCCTCACAGCAGTGTATTTCAGTAGATCTGCCTGTTCTGCTCCCCACTCTGTCTCTGGTCAATCCTCTCACCCCCCACACCTCTGGCCTATACCCCAGATTTACATAATAAATAAATAAAAATATTTTTTTTAAAAAAGTGATGAACATCTATATATACTACTTTACAAAGTCCACTGGAATGAAAAATTAAGATAACTTTTTCCTTTTGTTTGAAAAATCTCTACAGTACCTCTAAAAAAGGCATGGTTTTTAAGATGTAGTATTTAACTCACATTCATTCATTCACCATGTTTCTGTGATGCTGCTATGAGAACAGGCTTGTGTTCTAGAGACTAATAGAAGCATGAAGACACAGGTATTGATGTGGTAGCTTTTATGTTTTCTTTCTCTGAGTTTTGTGGAATTCAGATGCTAAAGCCATTGTATTTCAAAACTGGGCTCTTAATTAACCCTTTCCTTAGGGAGACATCCTAAATTGGATATTAAGAAGAGAATGAGCTACCTCAGGTAGATGTATGATTAGTCATCAGCTTATCAAAACAAACACAAATCAAATGTAAATAAATATAAATCAAATATAATATTTGTTAGATAGAAAGATTTTGAAAGCTATTCATTTGCTCCAAAGGTTTAAATAGTATTGTGGTGATGATCCTTGATCTCAGAACATTTATTCCATCATATTTTGCAATTTTGTGTCCAATTACATATTTTTCCTACTTAGGAATTTAAATGTGACTTGCAGTAAAAAGTTTTAGTAATAATTTACTCTCTATAAAATAGGCTTTTAAAATTGCTATATCGGGGCCTCCCCTGGTGGCGCGGCGGTTGAGCGCTGGGCTGCAAAGCTGCCCGCAGCCTCTGCAGCGCCGGTTTGATCCCCTGCCGCCAGGAGAGGGTCCCACATGGCGCGACAGACCTCCCCTCAGCAGTGTATTTCGTCAGTCTGCCTATTCTGCTCCACGCTCTGGCTCTGGAGAATTCTCTCACCCTCCCGCGCTTCTGACTGTACCCAGTGCTTGTATAAATAAATAAATAAATCTTCAACAAAAATTAAATAAAATAAAATCACTATATCTAGCATATTACCTTTGTCCCAGTTAACAAGGTACAGTAACTAAATACTTTTAAAATACTGTAACTAAATACTTTTCCTCCTATGTGTTCTCCAGGTTCACAGTGGAACAGGAAATTGATTTAAAAGATGTTTTGAAGGCCCTCGGAATAACTGAAGTCTTCATCCAAGGCGCAAATTTCACAGCCCTGTCTGGTAGGAACACACCTATTTTAAAAATGTTATTCCATGAAAGCTTTTAACAATGGTCATGTTGAACCTCTATTTATTAGGGTGTTCTGAAGTATAGTTATCAGTTGCTAGATAAAATATAAAAAAAATATATTTAACTCTATAAACAAACCTATAAATATAGTCATGACATTAATTTTCCTCTGGTCCATGTCTTATCTTTGATAATAGATTTTCTTCTCCAGAGGACCTATCTTATACATCTTTGATTTTCCCATCCCATCTAACACAATGACTTATAAAGTATATAATCAATCAATAAATATGTTGATTAAATATTTCAATATGTCCTCTTATAATATATCATATAGAAAAGAAAGAAAATGAGTTCTTGTTATGAGAACTAGACCCAGTGAGTTAATGTAAAAAGTTTTCAATACTAAAATAAAAAATAGTTTTCAAGAGATAGCTTCAAAATATCCCTAGCATATTGGATGCTAAGTAATTTATTTTAAATATCCCAAGATTAAAAAATCCAGTTGAATTATTTAATTTAGAAGCCCTAGTTTGTTTTTAGTAAAAATCGTAGCATATTTATAACTTTTAAATTATTTAGAACATGTAAAATCCTTATAGAAATATTTTGAAGCCGCTAACATCAAGACATTTATCATTGATTATAAGATACCCATGAGCTTAAGGATTAGTTTAGAGAGCTCTTTGGAGAGCTTGAAGCCCAAGACATTAATAGAGCTTTTCTAAATGTCTGCTATATAAATGTTCCTGTCTACACAAGAGAAATGAATTTTACCTGAGCAAAGATTTTTGTGGCTCATATCCAAGATCCTAGGAGTCTCAGTTCTCCGGTGGAATTGTCAAGGACATAGGACTGGTGGGAATTCAAAAGGTAATGACTACCTTTGTATTTGAGTGAGAAATATATTCATGGTTCAAGCATTGTATATTTTAATTCTTAAGCTCTCTTCCTTAGGAATTAAGAGAATCTATCTTACCTACTGGCCAAATTCCAACTGGATGATTATGTTCTGCTCTCTTACCTTGACTCTATTTTCAGTTTGATCAGAGATTCCTTGCTGTCTCACCCAAACGTCTTGGCAGTTATTTCACAAGCACAGTCCTAAGGGAGTAGCTCTGCAATGGCAAATCAATTATTGTGGTTAATGTAGCTGAACATATTTTACTTCTTCGGAAGGTTTGTAAGATAATATTTAATTGCATTTACATAGAGACAGTAAAGCATAAATACACATTATGAATGCGTATGGTTTAGAGACTTGAAATAACATTAAGATCTCTCAGGTTCTTATAGTCATATGCAAAGTCTCTGATTAAGCCTTCAACAGAACCAAATCCTTCTCTCACAGCTTCATTCTCAGTACAGTAGTGACATATAGCTGGCACAGTGCTGATGTTGTTAAAGGATAAAACAAGGGAGGGAAGGAGAAATGCTTATTTGGAGCCACCTGATACATAAACTTCTTGGACTATTTAACTTCTTAAAGCACCAATAAGATATCCAGGATTGGCTGTCCTTAAACACTACACAATTTGATTAGAGAGATAAAGCAAATTTCACAAGTGTCAATGGAAATTCTTTGATTTTCATATTCTTAGTTTTGCCAGATTTTTGGTAGCTCTATCTACCAGTTTGCCAGCTAACCACCCCAACCAATCCATCACTCTCAATTTATGTCTGATCTTATTCATTCACAATAGTTTGTGATGGCATGTATTGCCTGCATCATATATTTGGGCACCCTGTGCTCTGCCATATATGGCTGTTATCCTCTTCACATGTCTAGTTTTTTGTTTCTGCAAGTAATGTGAAATCTTAATGATTAAAATGTGTACAACACTTAGTAACTCCAGGAAAATTATTAGTATGCTTTTGGTGTTATTAAATGCTTTAGTCATAATTTTATGTTTTTTGAGATGTCTAACCATGCCTTGTCTATTCCTTTGATTTAACAACTGTGAGGTCGGTGGTATGAGCAAAGTACTATGTCATAAAAATGAAGAAATGATTAAGTTATCTGGCCTCTTCTAAAGAAGCATACAGACTTACAGGGAGAAAGACATGAACAACTGAATTTAATAAAAGGAAGAGTGATAGCAATGTTTTATTGGAGGAGTGATTCTCAATCAAGACAGAGTTGCCTTTTGGCAAAAGAATTCTTGCCTTTTGGCAAGAGAATGTTCCTGGCATCTACTGGTTAGAGGCTAGGGAGAGCCTGGTGATCTACAGTGCACAGGATAGCCACCCATAACAAAGAATTATCCAGCCTTAAATGTCCAGTAGTGATTAGATGAGAAGCCCTGTAGCAGAATAAAGCATTGTGGAAGCAGAGAGGGGAAAAAGAAAATCAAAGGGCAGAATGGGAACATATTGGATCAAAAGAGAGAAGAGAATATCAGCATGTACATAGACTTGCAGAGGCATAGGACATTTTGAACATCTTAGAAAGTGACAGCAGTAAATGACTCTAGAATATGGTTCAGAGGCTCTTAAATGAGATTTTTCATTTCATATACCACAGGGTATAATTTGGAATTTTACTTGTTTATGTGTTACTTCTTCAATTAAAATTCGTACTTAAAAACCAGGAATAGCTTTTAAAAATAACATTGTCAGTAGAATTTGTAAATTTGAAGTGCCCAGAAAATAATTGCAATTTTGTACTATTAACATTGCTGCATTCTTAAATTAGAGAATCAAAATGTATCTTTCTTCAAAATTAGCATATGTGACTTAGCAGTAGACAAAAAATAAAGGAGCCTATTTCACCTTCTCTTGTTTTTAGAAGAAGTGGGTGACTTGAGAATCATTTGCTAAGGCCTCTTGAATTCACTTTTTCATTTTCTATTCCATGGCACCCACCTTCATTTTAGATTCTCATTAATGTTGCCCTAGACTATTTCAGTAGCCTCCTAAATGGTTTCCAGTTTCTCTCCTACCTCATTTGTCTTATCTACTACTGCCAAGATTAATCACCTTAAAACTCAGTCAGCTCATTCCAATTCCTATTCAAAACCTGCCCTTTGGTCTGTTGTGCACAGTCTACTGCTCTGCAGGACGTTAAGACTTCAGCTCCCTCTAGAATTAACTCTGGTGATTCTTTATACAAAGCTTGTGTCCAACCAAACAGCGCTAACTCTGTGCCTCACACCTCCCAGCTCCCCACTTTCATGAAACCTCTCACCCAAAATATCTCTCAGTATCTCAGCTCAAATGTCCCCAACTCCATTAGGCCACCATGATTACACCAACCAGAAGTAATCACTACTTAAATTCTACAATATCCTGCATTTTTCCTTAATCCACTTATCTCAGCTGGCCTCATTGTATCATGAATGCATCAGATAGCCCCAGCCACAATGTAAATCTCCCGAAGATTCTTACGTGTGTTTAGGAAGCACCCAGCTTTCTGTTTAGTATTCACGATTGAAGGAATGAATTAAGATGAAATGCTCTGTATTTATTGTGTTTATTTTTTCATCTCAATTTGATGTCCATTGCTTTTGACGCTGAATTCCATCAACATAAAACACGGTAAAGGCTCATACAATAAACATCTAGAGAGTGCTGAGAATCATTTTCTTCACAGACTTGATTTAAAGTGTTCATCTAGTTGCAGTGAGGATCCTGTTACAGAATAGGGTTATTTTTGTAATGGAAATGAATGACTGTCAGCATTTGGATTAATAGATAATCCTCTTGAAAGGTGGAAGGAGAAGGAGAAAGAGAGTACTAAATCCTTCAGCATAAAGTACAAGCTTTAATGAAGGCGCCAATAAAATAAGGAAATTAAGAAGACGCAGCAAGAGCCATATTCAGGTCAGACTAAAGTGCTTAGATTTATGCTGGACTGACTCTTATATCTAGCCCATGTTTGTTCTCTTTCTTCTTGTACCTGGAAACGAGAGGACTGTATTTCTCTTTATTGCAAATTCCTTTTCCTCAATTCTCTAGACTATTGAAACAGCCAACAAACTTGATCTTACCCTTAGTTGTTAGCTAATCCAATTTACCCTGTTTAGCTGTTGCCCTGGGTATCTTCTAAAATCACGGTAGTCGTGTCCAATTACTTCTGTGCAAAGCCCAGGCTCTCCAGCATCATGATCCAAACTCTTAAAGTCCTGTGGCTCCCTTGCCACTCCCCATGTCCTCACAACCCAGCCTTCATTGGACCTTCAGGTCATCTCCGCTGCTTCTATCATTTTGCAAGTGTGAAACTGTTTGGCTCGTCCATGCCCCTTTCTCTGACTTTCACTCTTGTGCTTACTCCTCAATAACCTGTCCAAATGTCACCACCTCTGAGAAGCCCCCTGACATCTTTCCTTTCCATGATGGTCTGCTCTTCTAGCATTTTGCACCTACCCCTGTTATGACACTTCCTCACTTTTGTTAGATTGCGTGTTCACATTCCTGCCTCTGAACCTTTGGAAGCTGGGACTGTTTGATAGACTTCTTACTGTCTCCAGAGCCCTGCACAATATGGGGTGGAGGAGAGATGGCATGGGTGTGGGCAGTGAGGAAATGGCACTAGGCCTTACCTATTCCAAGTGTGGGGGCTTCTTTCAAACCCCCGACTATCCCATGCTCTAGCCACACAGGCTTTCTTTTGGGCCCTTAAACATTTGGGGCTTGTATCTGCCTCTGTGTTAGTTTTTCCCTCCTGCAGAAAAACTCAACTTCAGATCTTTCAATGGCTGACTCCTTTGTATTCCTTAGGTATTAGCTCAAATTGGCCTCAGGTATACCTTTCCTAATATTCTATGTCAAAAGATTTTCCTCTCTGCATTAGTCACCAGACAAAAACACATCACCTTATTGTCTTGGTTACATTTAACACACCCTGAAATTATGGTCATATACTGATTTGCTTTTTTAAAATTGTGCTTGTTATTTAGTTCTACTTTCCCCTTACTAGGAAGGAACTGTTTAGCTCACCAAAGCATGTCCAGTGCCTCTGTAGTGTTAGGCATATGAAGTGCTTAGTACAAAAATAAACAAATGAATGAATATTTGTTGGCTTTGTGAAAAAAAAAAATTCAAAAAATAAACATCATTCCCACCTTGAAAGAGATACAATCTAGGACTTTCTAAAGTTCATGGGTGTGGCTGAATCTAAAAATATTTTAGCAACTAAAGTACACAGCCATTTTTGGTATTTTATGATTCCATTATGGCACTGTTTTCATTTTGTTATTTTAAGCATGCCCTTGGTGACGCAGAAATCCATTTAATTTGGCTGGGTTTAGGAACAGTGCCACAAAGAAAGTAGTGGCATCCAGTTGCATGAAGGCCTTTCCACCACCGTTATGTCTTTGGTGACTGCACAATGCCTATACGAACAGGGTACTCGATAAATATTTGCTAGTGCTTGAATGAATGTCTTAGTATTTTGTCCTGATTTCTTCTGAAGAGCCTTGAATTTTTGCCTAGCTCTTCTAAGGGAACCTAGGGCTTGCTGGCCCTGTTCCCATCTTACTCATTCTGAAAAGCCTGGCTCCACACTGCTGGAGGAAAGTAGGACCAGTCACTTGGCAGCAATATCTGATGTAGCTGCAAACGACCGCTTGGGGCCAGTGTATGAATTATAATTTTTTTTTTTTTGTTTCTCTGCTTGCTTTAATCCATTTATTTTCTTATTTAGGCATGGTTAACTTTTCTCTAGTCATTAAGACCAGCTCACCAGCTTAATTCCCCTCATGTTCTGATTCATCAAACAACTGAGTGCCTACTTGGTGTCTGGCAGCATGCAAGGAGCTGCGGCTAGAGTTTCTTGAGATGATTCCTAAGAGAGGAACAGGAGAGGCAAGGTTCAGGCCCTCGAGGCATAAGTGGATGGCCTCACAAGAAAGATAGCCTTGACCAGCACATAATTACAAGAGGATGGGTAACACTGGAGGCAAACAAATCTGGAGCTTGCCTGTGTTCCTGCGTGACCTTGTATTTCTAAAGATTTGGCAACAGATACATTCTTGTTGGAACCACTTTCAGTTTATATTGTATTTTAATGTGACTGCTTCAAGTTTATTCCCCAAGAAAAAAAAGTTTCACTTCCCCCCCCCCCAACCCCCGGTACCGGTGATGTGATTTCTTATTTGTTAGGTTTTGTCCTACTTGTATATTCAAAGGGGTGGTATTTTCTGAAGGTTCAGTGTCATGAGATCTCATTTACATCTGCAGATATTTGCTGTCCATTGTGTGGCACTTAATCACTCTGCAAGAGCTAGAACACTGGATTTGATCTCTATTTTGCTACCCTTGAACTGGTCTCTTGGATCCTATCCCCTTTGCTCTTCTACTTATTTAAAAACATTTTATGTGTATGTGTGGTCTTTATATTCTTTTCATGTCTGTTGCTGTTCCTAGAGCATCTATGTTGAATTCATTTATTATGTTTTATTTATTATTAAAATAAACACTTTAGTCAGAATTGTGATCAGAATTGTGGACCTAGGGCCTCCCTGGTGGCACAGGGGGTTAAGCACAGCACTGTGAAGTTATCCGCAGCTTCTGCAGCACAAGTTTGATCCCTGGCCAGCCAGGGAGCTACCCATATGGCGCAGCAGACCTCTCCTGTCTCGCCCACTGCTCCCCTCAGCAGTGTACTCCAGTCAGTCTGCCTGTTCTGTTCCCCGCTCTGTCTCTGGTGAATCCTCTCACCCCCTGCACCTCTGGCCTGTACCCCAGTTCTTGTATGCATAAATAAATAAATCTTGAAAAAAAGAAAGAATTGTGGACCTAGTGCCCAAAGAATGACTACACCCAAAGTTTTACAGTATTAAATAGCCCATTTTATTCAATAATAACTAAATTCCTATTTATGTTGTATACTATATTAAATATTGGAAGAGTACACATTACCTAAGGAAACTCCCTGTCCATAGGGTAGTTTGGTCATTAGGCCCACTCTATTTCAGAAGCCAAGGTTGCTATGAGGAGCTACACAATCTTTACCTTAAGGAAACTGACAGTCAGATATCAATGCAAATATGAAACGTTATAAAGACCGATAAAATTAAATCCTGATTTCAGTGGAAAGGAGTAGTCAGCTCTACTTTAGTGGGAGGTAGGAGTCAGAGGAGTGCAGAATAGGCCAGACAGGGCTCAAAGTTGAGCCTTAAATGTAGGTTAGACATCTTACCGTATAGCAAGGGTGGAGGGAGTTTCTGAAGAAGCAGAGACACAGAGGTGATACAGAGTAGTGCATTCAGACTGCTGTAGTTCAAATAATCTGGAGTACAGTGTATGGAGTGAAGAATATTTAATGAAGAAAGCGGAGTCAAGCTCATGGACTTCTCAGTGTACACTGAGTTGTTGGTAGGTACTGCAGGAGAAGTGGGTGGTGGAGCAGGCAGGAGAGCAGGCAGAGGATTTAGAGCAAGGTAGTGGCATAAATTGGTTTGTATTTTTATGAGATCCATCCTGTAGGAAGCTTTAAAGTGAAATAGAGACAGAGTAGTTCAAACTGCTGTGTTATGATAAACTGAGACAACCCTTAACAATCATTTAAAAATATTTTTTGTCACTAAGTTTAATTTTTTGACTTTTAAAAAACTTTTATCTCCATGTTAATAAGTGAGCTTGCTTTATGATTTTGTTAGACTGTCTCTGTTCAATTTGATAGCAAGGTAAGACTACTTAGGTAAAGATCGCATGTATCTTCACTCATTTTCTGGAGTCTAGAGATATTTTATAATAGAAAATTCTATTTTTTTCCTTGAAGGTTCAGTTAATATCACCTACAAATTATCTAGAGTCTTTAATTTTGAGGATATGGGGGGTTTTTCTTAACTGATTCAATTTCTTTAATGGCTACTGGATTATAACAATATTCTTTTTATTCTTGATTGAATCCTATAATGTATTCATTTCTAAAAAATTGCCTACTTTATAACAAATCTGTTCATTTTCAAAGTTATCTGGATAAAGAAGCACAAGAATCTTTTGAAGGAGATGGACATTCTGTATCTTATTTGTGAAGGGAGGGTCACATAGGCACACATATGGCAATTGTGTTTTGTAGACACAACTCACAGTAAATAAATTAATTATACCTTATAACATTGGTTATCATTTATCCATAGAAAACTATACATAGTATATTATTATGATCTAAAAATTTATCGTTTGTACTTTTAGATAGTTTTTTGGGGGCATTAATATTGCTTTTTAGGTTAATCTCATCTTCATGAGTCTTATTAAAAGGTTTGTCTGTTTCATTATCTGTGAAATAACTAGCTCTCTGGGAAAAGCCCTCAGCACCCTTGTGTCCCTGATCTTGATGCCACATGACCTTATAGTATCCCTCCCAGCAACATGTGTGAGAAAATGAGTGTGCAAGCCCAGATGACCCAAGAGGGAACACTTGGGGCAGAGGTCAGACTTCAAGAGTTGAAGGGACGGGATTCCTTCCTTTCAGCTGCCCAGGATAGCTAGCAGATGGGGTTCAAGAGCTACAGGAGGCAGTTTCCTCTGTGCAAATTGAAAGGGCTGAAATATTATTTGGTCTTTGAGAACATCCCTCAGAATACTTGAGGAGGGCGTTGCAACAATGTAGATTCTTTAAGAACTGGGTTCTGTCACTTTTGCATTCAGACTCATGATTTTGGTTCTCCATACATAAACCTTCCTTAACTGGCAGACTGATGAAAATAGACAATGGAATCTGAATATAATACAATACCAGTTAATACTACTAAATAGCTGATATATTTTACTGTCTCAAAATTCATGTGTTTGTTTTACCGACTAAATATATTTGCCGTTACTTAATATAATTCATATTTTTCTTTTTGTTAAAAAGAAGAATGCACCTAGTATTATGGATTTGAGAGAGCTAATTATACTTCATTGTTTCATGTAAAAACTTTATTGCTTTTATTTTTCTTATGTTCAAGTGCATTGTAGTATAAAATGTCATAAAATGTGAGAAATTCTTTCATAATGCAGTGCTTATAATTATATGAACTGAGGAAGTAATATCCTGATTAGAAGTATATTCAGAGATGCCACTCTTAGTTGTTTTGGGCCTCATTCAAAATTAGCAGGTGCTGAGTAACAAACAGATGTACCCAAAATGTTGAATATCATCCTCCCTGCATATAAGAAAATTATGTGTTTTTGAAAGCTTGAAAGGAAAACCTACGTTTTGGGCAGGACTCATTTACTTACAAAGTCTTGCTCTGCTGTGAGATGTGCTTTTACAGAACCCAAGTTCTTTGTCTTAAAGTTTAATTAGAGCCCCTGAAATTGGGGGAGGGGGGGAAAAGGTACATACTTGAGTAATCCTGTATCTTGTTTCCTTGTGCTATTTTGCCTTTTATGTATCTGGGTGACTTTTGTTTCTTTTGCTTAATCTTATGGAATAGTTGAAAACTCAAGACTGAAAGCTATTGTATAGTTTGTTAGGTTTGCCATACTGTGACTTAATCAGCAGTTTTGTACTTTCTCACAGTTCTGGAGGTTGTAAATCTGAAGTCAAGCACCTTCCCCCATGTCTTCACATGTTGTATTAGTCAGCATTATCCAGAGAAACAGAACCAACAGGATGGAAAGAGAGAGAGAGAGACAGAGAGAGAGAGACAGAGAGAGAGAGAGAGAGAGAGATTTTAAGAAAATAAGCTTTTTCAATTTCTACTGGGGAGACTTTGGAATCTAAAATCTGCAGGTTAGGCTGGCATGTTGGAGACACAGGGAAGAACTTCCATTCCAATCAAAGGCAGTCACAAAGCAGCATCTTGCTCAGAGGTCAGTCTATGATCTATTAAGTCCTTCACTTTACTGGATGAGGCGCACCCACATCAAGAGAGTACTCTGCCTTACTTAATGTCCACCAATTTAAAATCTCATCCAGAAAACATAGTATCAGAAACATCCAGAATAATACTTGACCATGTATTTGTGTACCATAACCCAGTGAAGTTGACAGATAAAATTAACCATCACATATGCTCTTCCCTATTTTCTATCTCTGTCCAAATTTACTCTTCTTATACGGATACTGGTTATATTGGATTAGGCCCTCTTCTGATAACTTTGTTTTAATTTAAGATTCAGTCTCCAAATACAGCCATAGTCTAAATCTTGGGAATGAGGACTTAAGCATGTGAATTTTGAAAGAATATAATTCATCTTATAATAGCCATTAATTTAAAATTAAGCATCAACAGATAGATAATTCAAAAGAAAAAAGTACTCTTAATAATGAAAATAGGTTATTTTCTCTAACTTTTGGGTAAAGCATGTTTATGAATCCTCAGATAAACCAATTAACCAAAATGGAAACTTCTTCGATACTTACATTTCTACAAATTGGTTTGAAGTTGATTTTATTTTCCTTTGCCAAGAATAATTTCATTATCTCAGTATTAGATTTTTAAAAATTTCTTATTCCAGTTATATCTGGATTTCTGCTGGTTTTCATTTTGTGTTTTTAAATTTCACAGCAGAGTGCAATGTGTAACATGTTTTTATCTTGAGTTATGAACTAAGTTGGAGTTGTTATGAAAACAATCATGTTTCAACTTATTCTGGCAATATAAGAAATAAACATTGAGGATATTAACAAGAGAATATAAAATGTGCACAGATCAGGACAGCCTCAGTTCTTTTATTTATTTAATTAATTTTTAAAGATTTATTTATTTATTTGTGTAAGCACTGGGTACAGTCAGAGGCACGGGAGGGTGAGAGAATTCACCAGAGCCAGAGCAGGGAGTAGAACAAGCAGAGTGACAAAGTACACTGCTGAGGGGAGCAGCGGGCGGCAGGAGAGGTCTGTGCGCCACGTGGGACCCTAGGTGGCCGGGGATCAAACCAGAGCTACAGAGGCTGTGGGCAGCCTCGCAACCCAGCGCTCAACCGCTGCGCCACCGGGGAGGCCCTTCAGTTGTTCTTTTAAATCATAAATGTAATCTTTTAATATTACATTTTATATCAGTATCTTATATTGCTTATATTTTTCAAATCTGTTTAATTAGAGGCAAAGTGCTTCCCTATCTCTGATACTGAATAAATGCTTATTATCCCTTTCATTTGCAGATAACAAAGAGATTTTCATTTCCAAAGCAATTCACAAGTCCTTCATAGAGGTTAATGAAGAAGGCTCAGAAGCTGCTGCCACTTCAGGTGCTAAGTTGTTTTCTAAAATCTTCACTTTTGCTAGATTTTTTTTTAAGATTTATTTTTATTCATTTATGCATACAAGAACTGGGGTGTAGGCCAGAGGGGTGTATGTGGGGTGTGTGTGCATGTGTGTGTGTGCGTGTGTGTGTGTGTGTGTGTGTGTGTGAGAGAGAGAGAGAGAGAGATTCACCAGGGACAGCAGAGGTTTTCTGTGCCATGTGTGGGTTAGCTCCCTGGCCAGGAATGAACTCAGGCCACAGCAGTAGTAGCATGATTGTGCTGAGACTTTAACCCTTGCACAACCAGGGAGGCCCTAGATTTGTATTTTTTTGAAGCACATTTGGATGGGAGGTAGAGGTCTTTTTCTGAACCATGCCCCAAACCAGTTTTGCTCTCACTCTGTTCTTCCATAGAAATCAGGCTAGTGCTGAACCAGCTAGAATTTTCTAAATAGTGTGTCAAGCATCGCTCACACCAATGTTCCTATGCAGAGTAACTCCTATATCTTATTTTCTCTCAAATTAGAGACCAGGGATGCAGGGGTCCTGCTGGGAGGTTGCCAAGATGTACTCTCCCTCGGACTGGTTGCTCTGTAGAATAGATTGACCTGTGGTATTGCCTGTTTAATATTTTAAATATTTCTACCTACACATCTGAGTATTCTTACTTGTGGAACATAATTACTTATGAAAGTTAGTTCTCAATTTTTTCAATGAAAATTTTGATTTTTTAAAACTATCCATGTGAACAAGAATATATGATAACATGTAATCAGTGATTTAAATGGAATAATAATGATGATAATAATTTTAGCTAAATAATAAAAAATGACATAAATCACATGTCCAAAACAAAATGCTAAATACTCTTGATAATTTTGATAGTTTTGTCTTTCCTAGATCAGTAAGAGTTATTTTTCTGTTGCCTTTATTCCCTCCTTTTGTTTGTTTAGATGTATTTCAATATCATGATCAATATCTGTTATCAAATAGGAGTAAGATTCCCTTCATCCCCTGGACTCTGGGGTAAAATGTAACATATTTGCACATATTATTTCTAACTTCTGCATAAATGTGTCCATTAAAAGAATTTATCAATTAAAACAGTATTTTCAGAAAGAAAAAAAAACACAGTAGTCTATTGTGGGCTGGGGCTATCAAGAAAGCTTTAAATCTTATGCAACTTAATATTGACCTCTTCATGACAAAGAATCATCTTGCAGCAATTTTAAAATGCTTATTCCATAATAAGGATCCCCAGGGAATTTAGTTTCTCAGTACAGGAAACACCACTGCATTTCTCACTGTTGTGTTTTCTCTTTAATCACTGCCATTCTGTGACTAGTAATATAAAAATACTTATTTCAGACAAAAGAAATAATAATTTGAGAATATAAAGAAATTTTCTTAGGGTTTTTTTTTTTTCCTGTTTTGTCTGTTCTTTATTTCTTCCTTCTCTTCAATCAAAGGTCATTTTAGTAAAGCTATAGTAAGAATAAAATTTTTGTAACAGGCAGAATAAATTGCCCTATTATTTTTGGTGGGATATAGAGTGTCAACTGTGTGCTATATGTGTTTGCTTAAAGATCAAGAAGAAATGTTAGCATATTTGCAGTTTTTCTTTTTCAGTCATTAGAATTTGTTTCCTGTGAATCCTTGCCTTTTTTTTTTTTTTAAGATTTATTTATTTATTTATACAAGCACTGGGTACAGTCAGAAGCGTGGGAGGGTGAGAGAATTCACCAGAGCCAGAGCTGAGAGCAGAGCAGGCAGACTGACGTACACTGCTGAGGGGAGCAGCAGGCGTTGCAGGAGAGGTCGCCATGTGGGACCCTCGCCTGGGGCCTGCGGATCGAACCAGTGCTTCAGAGGCTGTGGGCAGCCTCGAAACCCAGCGCTCAACCGCTGTGCCACCGGGGAGGCCCTGAATCCTTGCTTTTTACATTAGACATAAATGGTTTGGAGAAATTATTCATTAGTCCTTATACTTCTGTTGGGTGGTAAGGACGTCCTGAACAAACTCTACAGACAGGTTTTATGGACCCCATCCCCGCTCCAGCCCAAAGAGATACCAAGGCACCAAGGCCTACAAATCCCATAATGTCATCACCACCGAAGGGAGGACTGCTGGGAAATGAGGGTGGAGTTAAGCAGCCAGACCTGGTATATAACCAGACACCTGGGCCTGGGGTTGGTTTTTCGCTGGACTTCAGCATGCAGTTGGGGTCCCAGCTCAGCCGAACTGGTAGGACGAATTCCCCAATTTATCTCTCCTTATTTCTACTTGAGTTATTCCTTTTTTCATTTTCCTCTTTTTGTAAAGAAACCTTTATTAGCCTTTTTGTGTGCGTCTGCAATTAAGTCTCATTCTACGTTCCTTTGAAGCATGCAGATGAGGGCCCACAGTCAGGCCAACCTATTTCACATTGGGGTTGCCCTGTAACACTTCCACAGACGTATAATTACTTTCTTTCTGCACTGTAGGAATGATTGCAATTAGTAGGATGGCGGTGCTGTATCCTCAAGTTATTGTCGACCATCCATTTTTCTTTCTTATCAGGAACAGGAAAACAGGTAAGTATGTTGGTTGAACAGAACTTTACTTAATGAGCCAAAAGTAAGCTTTTTTTAATATTGAGAACGTTTTCCCACAAGAGTTATCAGATAATTTATAATGTTTGAATGATTTTTTTAATGAAAAAAATTATTTCTTTTGATTTTTAGAACATCACTAATTGTAAGCAAGAAGGAAAATAAATACCCCTTTCTTTTGTTCACCCTCTTTTGTTCACTTCCAAACCAATGCAGGTACAATCCTATTCATGGGACGAGTCATGCATCCTGAATCAATGAACACAAATGGACATGATTTTGAGGAACTTTAAGTCATTTCATTTGAGTAACAAGGAATATAGTAACTAAGTTCATAATGTTTGCAACTGGTATATATTTAAGATTTGTGTTTTAGAGTGTATCTAAAGATAATATTTAAAATAGCTGCAGATAAAAACAGTGTTTGTAAATTATAAGCAAACTTGTCTAGGAATGTTATCAGTGTTACTGAGGTAATGGTCTTGTCATGTCACTGTGTTTGTTGTGCCGGTATCTAAAATAAAAGTACATACTGAACTTGTTACTATCTCTGGTTTTCATTTTAGAAGTTGAGGTATAAAGATACCTCTAGGTGAAATTTGGAAACAAGAATGTTTCTGGACACCTTTAATCTTTCAATCATGCAGTATCAGAGCACAGACGTATATTAACATTAGTCCCATATTACATAACAAGGGATAATAAGTAAGGTGAAGACTAGTGCTCCACAAAGGTTTTAACTGTCATTTATCTAAAGATGGCATATTGTGTAATATAAAAGAGTGCAGACTCAACATGGCTCTATGGCAAAACTTACAATGGTAGTAGGACTGAGCAAACCTATAGATTATAGCTGTAACTACTATGTCTTTAAAAATCCACTTGAACTCAATAAACATAATTTTAAAAAATACTCTTGACTTTATAAACCTGATGTAGAGTACACTCATGGTATATCACCATGTTGTTGTTGTTGTTGTTTGCCACAAGCAAAATGCAAAGGAAAACAAACTCTCAAAATCCTAAAATGAATCATGAGCAAATTAATAATATACCTTTTGGTATGTTACCAGAGGATTAAGAAAAAGACCAAGCTAGTAAAGATACTGGAAACTGACAGGCCATGAGTTGAATGCTGCAACAGATATGTTCCAATTTCTTCTTTGTGGGAGGTTTTTGTATTTTGAACTTGAATATCTTTATTTGCCCTACCATATTCTTTTGGTTTTTTTTGGAGCATTGTTTTCTTTTGTCTATTTTCTCACATCATTGTACTCCCCTTGGGTGTAGTCCCTGTAGTTCTCCCACCACCACAGCACCCCTGAACCATCACCACAGTCCCTTGTGCACTTTCCTCCCCTCTTCTGACCCTTCTCCCTTGCTGTTTGCCTCAAATTATGGTCAGCTTGCAAGTTTTGTCTTATTCCTGACCCATAAGTGAAGTAAGTCAGAAGGAAAAAAATATCAAATGGTTTCACTTTTTGGGAGAGTTTTGATTACTGTTTCAGATTGCCCTTTGTATGTAATTGGTCTTCCCAGGTTTGTCTCGGATGGTTGTAGATTTCTAAGAATCAGCCCAACTCTTTTAGGTTATTCAATTTACTAGCATATACATGTCCATACTAATCTCTTATGATTATCTATATTTTGTAGACATCTGTTGTAACTTCTCTTTCATTTCTGATTCTATTTATTTGAATTTTCTCTTTTTCTTTATGAGACTAGCTAGAGGTTTGTCTGTTTTGTTCATCTTTTGGACTGTCTTTTATTGCCATTTCATTAATTTCTATCCTATTTTTATTATTTCCTTTGCTATACTGCCTTTTATTTTTGTTTGCGTATCCTTTACTAGTTCTCCTAAATAAGAGATAAGATTATTTGTTTCAGTTCTTTTTTGTTTCTTAATATGGACTTGTATACTTACAAATTTCCCTCTTATTACTGCTTTTGCTATGTCCCATGGTTTCTGGTAGGTTGTGTCCTCATTTTCATTTCACTCAAGGTATTTTTTTGATTTCTCCTTTGCTTCCCACATTAGCTCAATAGTCATTTACTAGTGTGTTGTTCAGTTTCCACATGTTAGAGGTTTTTCTGCTTTATTTTTGCGGCTGATTTCTAGTTTTGATTCCTTGTGGTCAGGAAGTTGCTTGGTATGATTTCCATCTTCATTAGTTTATTGATACTTACTTTGTTATTCAATATTTGGTCAATCCTAGAGAATGTCCTATGTGCACTTGAGAAGACTGTGTATTCAGATTTTGGGGGTTGCAGTACCCTATAAATGTCTTTTAAGCCCAGGTGGTCTAATTCTTTCTTGAAGCCTGTTTTGTCCTAATTTATTTTCTATCTGCTTTCTCTGTCCAATGGTGAATATGTGGTAATTTTTCCCCAAGTGTCTGCTTTCAGATTCAATAATAAAGGCCTTATATATTTTGATATCCCTTTATACATGAGTATATATTGGTGAGTGTTCTATCATCTCAGTTTATTGCTCCCCTAATCATTATATATTGTCCATACCTTTCTCTGGTTACTTTTTTTTAGCTGAACATCTATTTTATGTAATATGAGTATGACTGTCCCTGTCTTACTTTGGGTTCCATTTGTTTATAGGATTGTACAAACAATCCTATGTTTATATTTGGAACTCAGGTGTGTTTCTTGGACAAGTTGGAATCTGCTTTCTGATTCAGCCAACAACTGTTCTGTGCCTTTAGAATGGAGAGCTTAGTCTATTTATATTTCATGTGATTATTTCGGGTATAAAGGTTTGATACTCCCATTTGGTGCAAAGAATGTTTCTCTTTATTTCCTTGTTCAGCTATTTGCTGATATTCTTCTCTTTGATATAGATATTTAATTTTATTGGCAGAGAAGCTAGTGTTTACAAACTCCTTCAACTTCTGTTTGGCTGAGAAGGCCTTTGTTTCTCACTCATATCTGAAGGAGAATCTTGTAATAAAGAGTATTCTTAGCTGGCAGTTTTAATCTTACTTTTATTAATTTTTTTAACTTTTTTTTTTTGTGCATCATTGTTCATTTTTAAGCAATATTTGCTTCCCCCACCCCCTCAGGTGTAGTCCCCATAGAGTTTCCTTCACCAATGCACCTGTGCACCATCACCACATTCCCCTGTGGTCCTCCCTCTCTCCCTCCCTCCCTCTGATCCCTCTTCCTCCTCCTCCCCTGCAGGATGTCTCTGGTTTATAATTGTCTGTTTTTGCTTTGTTGTGTTTTGTACTGTTACTATTTTTTTACAATGATATCTTAACTTGGTTCCCCTATATTCCCGCTATAAGTGAAACCATCTGATATTTTTCTTTTCCTTCTGGCTTATTTCACTGAGCATAATTCCTTCTAGGAATTCCTTCTAGGAATTCATTTTAGGAATTCCTTCTAGGAACTTTGCTGCAAATGGCATGAGTTTATCTTTTTTGATTGCTGAATAACATTCCATTGTGTATATATATCACATCTTCTTGATCCAATCATCTATTTTTGGGCATATGGGCTGTTTCCAGGTTTTACCTATTGTAAATAGTGCTGCAGTAAACATAGGTGTACAGGTGTTCTTTTGAATCAATGTTTTTGTGTCCTATGGGTAGATCCCTAGGAGTGGAATTGCCAGGTCATATGGTAGCTCCATTTTTAGTAGAGTGAGGAACCTCCAGATGGCTTTCCATAGTGGTTGGACCAGTTTGTACTCACACCAGCAATGTAGGAGAGTTCCTTTTTCACCACATCCTCACCAAGATTTGTTGTTGCTTGTTTTTTTGATATGTGGCATTCTTACTGCTGTAAGGTGGTATCTCAGTGTGGTTTTAATTTGCATTTCCCTGCTTATAAGGGATTTTGAACATTTTTTTCATATGCCTGTTGGCCATTTGCATTTCCTCTTTGGAGAAATATCTTTTAAGTTCTTCTACCCATTTCTTGACTGGATTGTTTATTTTGTTTTTGTTGAGTCATGTGAGTTCTTTTTATATCTTTGTGATCAGTCCCTTATCATTTGAATAGAATGCAAAGATTTTTTATCAGTAGTGGGGTATCTCTCTGTTTTGGTTAATGTCTCTTTTGCTATGCAGAAGCTTTTCAGTTTGTTGTAATCCCAGGTGTTTATCTTTGCCTTCACTATCACTGCTTTGGGTGATGAGTCTTTAAAGATGTTTCTGAGATGTATGTCTTGTAGTGTTTTCCCTATATTTTCTTCTATATATTTTCAGGTCTTATGTTTCAGGTCTTACGTTTATATGGTTTCAGGTCTTATGTCCAGTTCTTTTATCCATTTTGAGTTGATTTTTATACATGGTGAACGGTAGTGGTCTAGTTTCGTTTTTTTTCATGTGGAGGTCCAGTTTTCCCAGCACCATTTATTGAACAAACTGTCCATGTTTCATTGCATATTCTTTGCTTCTTTGTCAAAGATCAGTTGTCCATATAAGTGTGGTTTTAGTTCTGGACTTTCTATTTGGTTCCATAGGTGAATCCAGATAGGGAAAGAAGTAAACCTATCACTATTTGCAGACGTTATGATAATATTCATCGAGAACCCTAAAAACTCCACAGAAAAACTACTCAAAATAATCATCCAGTTCAGTAAAATAGCAGGATACAAAATCAACACAAAAATCAGTAGCCTTCCTATACACAATCAATCTTTAGAAGAAGAAATAAAAAAAAATCCCTTTTATAATTGAAACAATAAAATCAAATGCTTGGGAATAAACCTAACAAAAGAGGTGAAAGACCTATACAAAGAAAATTATAAAACACTGTTAAAAGAAATAGAAGAAGACACAAAGAAATTGAAAGACACCCTCTGCTCATGGATTGGAAGAATCAACATTATTAAAATGGCCATCCTCCCAAAAGCAATATACAGATTCACTGCTATTCCAATAAAAATCTCAATGACATTCTTCAAAGAAATAGAACAAATACTGATGAAATTCATATGGAACCACAAAAAACCACAAATAGCCAAAGCCCTACTGATGAAAAAAAAGGAGAAAGAAGGTATCACACTTCCAAACTTCAAGCTATACTACAAAGCCATAATAATTAAAACAGTTTGAGATTGGAACAAAAAAAGGCAGTTTTAATCTTTAAGTATTTTTTATCATGTCATTACATTCTCTCCTTGACCAGAGTATTTATTCAAGAAAGTCAAATGAAAACCTGATCAAGGTTCCTTTATAGGTTATCTGCTTCTTCTACTCTATCCAGCTTCAATATTCTTTCTTTGTCTTGGACATCTAGAAGTTTTACTGCTATAGTCTGATATAGGTAACCTGGTGTTTTGTTTTGTTTTGTTTCTTTTTTTGCTTCATGGGTTTGAATATTTAGTTTCTTTTTTAGGTTTAGGTAGTTTTCCTTTAATACTTCTCTTAAATAAGTTCTCTGTTCCCTTTCCTCTCTCTTTCCATTCTTGAATAACCGTTATTTTTATATTCACCTTTTCTCATGGAATTGAATAATTAAAGTGTTTCTTCATTTTTTCCCCCATATCTCTCTTTCTTCTTCCACCTATTTTTTTTTTTTTGGTGCATTATAATCTTTAAGGTCATTTACGTTATATGCCATATGTTCTATTCTACTTCTGAATGTAGCTTTCTCCAGAATTTTTACCACCCCATTGATCTGTTTTTATGATGATTCTCTGATATTTTTTCATTTAATGTTTCTATTTTAATCTTCTGTTTATTAATCTTATTTATCATCATAGTCATTGTTTTGTTCTGAGTTTTCTTGTATATCTTTGATCAGTTTTTCTGTATTTTATTTCGTTTCTTTAAATTTCTTTTTCTTGGCAATTTTGAACTCTGTGCCTAATATAGGGAAAAGATCTTCCATTTCTTTGTGGTTTGTGAGATTTGTTCTCTCTTTCTGGTGAAGTATTCTCCTTAGGACTCAAGGTGCCCTTTGTTGTAATTTTCAATTTCCCTCTTGTTAGTTTTGTTTAAAGTTGCTATTTGTTTTTGTTTCTTAATAGTGCAGAGCTTCCAGCTGATAGCTTTGTATGTCAGTGAGAATTAATCTGTTGCTGCTGAGGATGGAAATGGGGTCAGGAGGGGTCTATAACTAGTAAATGTTTTTTTGTGGGTACAAGGGAGGCAACTCATGTCTGTGGTGCCACTGATAGCCCTAATCTCTATTTTCAGATTAAAATCTCTTCAGACTGAGGGGAAAGCTTTCTGTGCAGCTTCATGCATCACTTTCCAGTTCTATTTCACAGTATCCACTCCAGCCACAGAGAAGTAAGGGGAGAGAGTCTCACATTTCTGCACTTTGTCTTCACTGGGGTCCTCTATAATTGCCTCATCCCAGCACTTCTATGCACATAGCCTCATGGTTTGTTAGGTCCACACTAAGCAGTTCTGCCCTCCATGTTATGATGTTATCATGGGAATTTGGATATGAACCCTAGAGTCTGCATTAGTGACCAGTGCTTCTTGTTGTTTAGAGTTGAATTTCCTCGGTGTCTTTTCTGTCATGTATGATCAGCATTTTTCAGATGTCCAGAGGTTATGCTAATATTGCCCCAAGTCACAGCATCCCGAGTCCAATGCCTGCCTGGAGTTCTTTAAATATTCTCACAGGAGTGATGTAGGGAAACTCCTCAGACACCATCTTTACTCTCTTGCCCAATAAAGTTATTTTTGAAGGAATTTTGAAGCTTCTATATGCACATAAAAATAACTTAGGGACAGAAATATGTGCCTTATGAAGACAGGGATAGTGTTTCCAGAGAAGTCTCAATTTTTTTTTTTAACTAGTTTTATTCAAAATATAGAAAGCCATTTAACATTAATGGGCTACAAGCTAAAGTTGCATCATGTTCATATTGGTTTCTGATTTTTATGAGACGCAGATTTGTGAAAGGAATGTTTAATTAATGAAAGAAGTGCAAACAAGAAATCATACTATCCTTTGTCTACATTCTTTAGTATGTATTATATATAGATAAACTTTCCTCTCTTTGAAAATTACAGCCTCTCTGTTTATTTTTAGAAAAATAGAGTAGTTATTTCTGACATATGGCAGGTTCCAGAAAATCTTTCATCACAGCTTCTAAATGATATCACAGTTTTTTTTTTTCTTTTTCTTAAGTAGGAAACAATGTTTCATCTCATTTTTCTGAAAGTTTTGTGATAACTAGTGAATATATAAATTTGACATTTGTTCACACAATTGTTCCTTGTTCTGTTATGCAAGGAAAATTGCTGAACAGAAAGTATCTATTTTTTCCATACAATTGAGTGAATATCCTCTTTTGTTATTATTTGCCCAAACATTTATAACCTGATGCCTATGGAAAAACATGGGCTTTGGGATGAGAAAAAACCAACTTTAAACCCCAGATCTGACATTTGAAAATTACAAGATATCTATATTTGGAACAAGTTGCTTAATATTCTTTTTTAAAGAAAATATTATTTTCTATTAAGGTAACATTGGTTTATAACACTACATATATGATGTAGAAATAGAGGTTCACACCTCTTCAAATGCATGTTACCAAACTACACCCACCACCACAGCACCATGAATCCTTCCCTGCTGGTTAATTTTTATCTATATATTCAAATAACATCTACTGCATAGGTTTATATTAAGGATTAAATAAATAATATTTATGAAGCATATAAGAGGTATTTGACTTACATCAGTCACTCATGAATGACTACCTATTAAATTTAATGTTATCATATTTTGGCTTTTCTAAGGTATATCATTTTTCATATATTAAGATTTATGAAAGTCCAGAGATCAAAGGTGATTTTAAATTGCTGTAAAGTTAACAGTCATGACTTAGATGACCGTACCAGCATACATAATAATCTTGTTGCACAGTTCTTGTCTAAGAGGAATGCCTTGGAATCTCAGTCAACAAATTATTTGAGGAAAAAAATCATAATGACTGTTTGAGAAAGTATCATAAATATTGGTTGTTGTCTAAAAATCTTTTGTTGATTTTTCTATAATAAACAGTGAGAATTTCAAAACTTGCAGGGCAGGTCAATAGCATAGCAGAAATTCCTAAAGACAATAGTTGGTGTATTGGAGGCATTGCTGTGCTGCCAATGCTTTTTGGCATAGAGGATATTGATATAATTAGACATCAGTGATACAGGTAAACATCAGTAAGAATACATAAAGTATTGGGCCTCCCCAGTAGCGCAGAGGTTGAGTGCTGGGTTGCTAAGCTGCCCACAGCCTCTGCAGCAGCGGTTCGATCCCCAGCCACCGGGCGAGGGATGGTCCCACATGGCGCGCAGATCTCCCCTGCCGCCTGCTGCTGCCATCAGCAGTGTACTTCGTCAGTCTGCCTGCTCTGCTCTCCCCTCTGGCTCTGGTGAATTCTCTCACCCTCCTGTGCTTCTGACTGTACCCAGTGCTTGTATAAATAAATAAATAAATAAATCTTAAAAAAAAAAAAAAATACACAAAGTATCCAAAGATTTAGGACTAGGCTCTGTTTTACAAATCATTGTATTTTGTTTTAATGTTTTGAATTGGAGAAATAGCATCTTGTTCTCACTAAGACTTGTGAAGGAACATATTTTGTAAAGTATATAAAAAAGTAGAAATGTCATCTATTGTTACTCTAGGGATTGCTTTCATTACTATCCAAAGATTATTTAAAAGTTTGAAATCAAAAGTATGGGAGGAAGGGAATAGAAGAGAGAGGAAATAAGGAAGGGAAAAGAAAAGCAAATATTTACAAGCCACTTGTAAATGGTAATTATTATCAACAAATGTCTACAGTGCCTGACGCAAACCAAGCTTGGTCATGAAAAAATATCCAAAAGAAGAATTTTTCTGATATCCTTCATGTAGATGTGAATGTTAATAAATGAAATCGGTCTCTCTCTTTCTCTCTCTCTCTCTCTCTCTCACTCTCTTTCCAATGAGAACAGAGTCCTAGAGTAGGAATATTGAATCTACTTTGTCTTTTTTCTTTGTATATTTTTTGAGGTAATTATAGTTTATAGCACTGCATATGATTCAGTATAAGTCAGAAGTACAAGCTGATAACCTATTCTCATGGTGTTCCTGTACCCCACATCCGCCACCGGGCATCCTTGGGCTCCTTTCCCCCATTGCTCATTAACCCACCCTTCATTCTGGCGCTCTCAATTTTACAGTCATATTACTAGAGTCTGTTTTGGTTTAGTTTTGTCTGTTCCTTTACTTTCTCTATATTTACATATAAGTGAAGTCATTCTATTTTTATTGTTCTCCTTCTCACTTATTTCACTTAGCAAAATTATTTCCCATTCCATTCATGTTGATTCATGGTAAAAAACTGAGTAGTAGCCCAAGACATACATATATACACATATATCTATATAGAGAGATAGATCACACACACACATATATATATATATATATCTCGATATCACACACACACACACATGCATATATATCTTCTTAGTCCACCATCTACCCTTGGTCACTTAGGTTGCTTACCTAAGATGGAAAAATATTTTCTCCTATTTGGTAGGCTGTCTATTCATTTTACTAATAGTTTCTTTCACAATAACTCTAGCTTATAATTTAGCAACTCCTAGGTATGTATCCAAAGAATGAAAACAACACTAATTTGAATAGATACATGCATTCCCATGTTCATCACAGCATTATTTGTAGTTAAGGAAACAACTTATGTGCCTAATGACAGATGAATGGATTGAGAACATGTGGTATGTATACACAGTGAAATACCTCTCAGCTCTGAAAACTGATGATGCCTTAACATTGTGACACATGGATGGAACTGGAGGGGATTATGCTAAATGAAATAAGTCAAAAGGAGAAAAGATCATTACGTATATGTGGAATATAAAGAAATAAAACATAAGAACAGACTAAATTAAGCCAAAACAAATCCTAGAAATCTGAACATAAAATTGTCATACCAGGGGCTGGGGGCTGGAAGAAGGGGTAGGAAGCAAAGGGGTCAGGTGCTTAATGGACTATGGTGGAGGATTATGGGTATTTTGGTGGTGGGTGTGATGTGGTAACATACATCTGAGGAGTATGAACCTGTACCCCTAAATTATACAGTGTTTTAAACAAAGGTTATATCAGTTTAAAAAAGTGCAATTTAAAGAAAAACTTTTTTTTAAAGATTTATTTACTTTATTTATACAAGCACTGGGTACAGTCAAAAGTGCGGGAGGGTGGGAGAATTCACCAGAGACAGAGCGGAGAGCAGAACAGGCAGACTGACGAAGTACATTGCTGAGTGGAGCAGTGGGCACAGCAGGAGAGGTCTGCGCGCCATGTGAGCCTCTTGCCGATGGCCAAGGATCGAACCCGTGCTGCAGAGGCTGCGGGCAGCTTCGCAGCCCAGCGCTCAACTGCTGCGCCACCAGGGAGGCCCAGAAAAACATTTCTTCATATAGCACAGTAGCATTCTCACTTTACCTATTATACAAAATAGTTGGTCTTAAGAATTCATAGAAGCTATGATCACACAATATTTCCTTACCAGCCAACTTTTAAATTTCATTGTCTTTACAAAAATCAAATTGAAACCAACTTCTAGGGTATTTCCTATGTCATGCCATGATAATTCCAATGAAAGAAAATTTAAAATAAATACTACATGTTAATTTTGACAAAATAATTTTTATAATTGAAATTATTCAGAAATATGTATTGGAACAAAATAAGGTATAATGTATTGTGTTCATTTGACTTTTACCTCAAATAGAAGTTTCTGATTTTTTTTTAAATCAATGTATATATTTCATTAATAAAGTTAAAACTCTTTAGCAAGAACTAAAGTGTAAAATTTTTAACTAGGCAAGTTTTAAAAGGGAAAATGATATGCCACAAGATGTCACTGTAATACCAATAAGCCGATAAAACTAGTAACTGCTTTTATTTCAACAGTTAAAATTAGAATGGTGAAAAAAATTACTCAAATAGATACAAAGATAATAGATACAAAGCAGTTGGTAATGTTATAGTTATCTTCCCATATCTACATATAATTATGAAAAGTAGACCCTGGAATGAGTCTCTGGCCTTCAATGACAACTTTCAGAGAATAGAATAATACTCTTTTACTCTTTTGAAATAAAATCGTCTTCATTTTCATGACACTATTTCATCTAGCCTATTTCTAATTCAGATTGAATTGGAATAATACTTGTGACTCACTAGAAATAAAAGTTCCAGTTTAAAAAATACAGTGAAAGTGCTTTCTACCCATTTGATGATATCTTTGATGCCTGTGAAAAATTCTGTTGCCAGCCAGAATGGAGATAAAATTGTGAGAAAAAACACAGCATGGATAATAAAGAAAAGAAGAAAATATATTTTGGTTATATATTTGAAAAGCAAATCATAAATGAAGTATCCATTCTTGTTAATTTTCCTGTTGGAATTCTTGTTTCATAAACTATGGTGAAAGCACAATGATTAAAGGGGAATCCATATATATCTCTTTCTGCTATTTTGATGAACTTAGAAAGGGAAAGTAAGTTTAGTTGGTTGTTTTAAGACTGCTTTTATCATTTCTGGTGGATAGACTGTCTTTGAATGTTAAAAAATATTATTGGAAGAGTCCTTAGGTTTTAGTACAAAGGACTGATTGCATATATATGGATTTAGAGGCAACATTTTTTGTCACCTTTATTTTATAAAATGGGTTCTAGTGAAAACATTTCAAAAACAAATCTTTATAACTAAGACTGGCACCAGTGATTTTGGGAATCACTATTACTGAAGTTTGGTATTCACTTAACAATTACTACTTTATCATACACTGGAGATACAAGAATAATTAGACACTTAACTAATAGGTTTTAAAAGTTCTTGAAATCTAGTTCAAGGAGGCAGCTGTATTGGCAGGTGATGTTAGAATAGCTAATTTTGGGTGCAGCTGAGCACAGATGAAATAGTGAGTTCCTCAGGAGGTGGGTAAAAAGGTGCAGCTCTACATAAATCCCAAATAAGAGGCATCAGAAGATTGTTTTTTTTTTTTTTTACTTGGAATGCTGATTTATTTCCCTCTGTACTGAAAGATAACCTGCCTAATTGCATGATTTCAGGTTTTTATTTTCAGCTCGATAAATCTACTTAGCTAATCAAAGCAATTTGTGTGACATTATTAAAACAAGAAAAATGCAAGAAATTGTTTACCTATATAAAAAACATTTCCAAAGAGATGGTCTCTAAAGTAAAGCACATGTGGATGCCTAATCATACTGAAATCTATACTTGTCTGCTCCTCACATAACTTACCACAAAAAGGTATTTACATATTGATCCTCTGGTCTGTAAAAAAGGAAAAGATAAAAGAAAATCACTTTAATGGGAATAAAGATACAGCAAAGCCTTGTTAGCTAGATGTTCTCTCTACTTTAGAAAGCATTTTAGATCCCCCAAACTTAGTCTCTGGGATTAGGAAAACACTATGCTTTGATAAACCACAGATAGACTTACCTGTGTGAAGCACCAGCGTGGCAGAAACAGCAAACTTTTTGATCCTGATATTCAGGTTCAGGTAAAGAAGATTATTCCAGTGCTGGCATAGAAAGAATTTTTATGGCTAGAACATGGATATGCAATACTATCTCCTTATCCACTGGGATATGTCCTAAGACCTCTAGCTTGCCTTAAACCACAGATAATACTGCATTCTATATACTATGCTTTTTTGCATATATATCATATGCCTAAGATAAAATTTGACTTATGAGTTAGGCAAAGAAATTAACAACCATAACTACTAATAAAATAGAACACTTACAATAATATGCTCTATTAAATAGTATATGAATGTGGTCTGTCTACTTTCAAATATCTTATTGCATATAACATTTTCAGACTAAGTTTGACCACAGTTAACTTAAACCATGAAAGCAAAAAGGTGACCGATTGGAGTTCCTAAGGGTAGAATTGTAGCTATGGATAGACATAAACTATTTCTGGACAGTGATATGACTGGAAGGTAGACATGAGCAAGTTTACAGTTCTCCATGAATGCCACCAGGAACAGCAATTCTTGGGCAACCTACATAAGGGTGTTATTTATTCATCTGCTCTTAAATGTTTGGGGTTGTTTGTATTTTTTAAGTACTTCCTTGCTGTTTGGAGAATAAACCTAAATCCTGGCAACTCAAACTATACCCAAGACATTCCCACACCCACCCTGCAACCTCAAACAGCTCCTTTGGTCCGGCTTAGCACCTGCTATTGCTTTTTCTTAAAGTAAAAATCCAAGCTACTATCAACCAGAGGGTATCTTTTATAGAGAATCGGATTTTCAAAAATTAAAAAACAATTAAAAAAAATCACTTTCATTAGCAAAAAAAAAAAAAAAAAAAACCAAAACACACACAAAAAAACCCAGATCACAAACAATCTGATTAAAGATGACAGAGGAACACTAAATAAGACATTTTTTTTTCCAAAGAAGAGATACAAATGGCTAACAGTTACCTGAAAAAGTGCTAGACATCACTAGTCATCAGATAAGTGCAAATAAAAACCACAATGAGATTACATCTCACACCTGATAGACTGGCTGACATCACAAAGATAAAATATTGGAGAGGATGTAGAGAAAAAGGAAGCTTTGTTCACTGTTGAAAATAATATAAATTGGTACTGCACTATAGAAAATAATATGAAGGTGACGCCAAAAATTAAAAATATAACTATCATATGATCCAGCAATTTCACTTTTTGATATCTATCTCAAGGAAACAAAATAAGTATCTCAAAGAGATATCTTCACCCTCATGTTCATTGCTGTATTTTTCATAGAAGATAAAATATGGATGAATGAATGGATAAAGAAAATGTGAAATATATACACATATACATGAATTTATATATATATATCATGGTGTGTATATACATGTATATATAATATAATATAATATTCCATTTCCTTAGAGCCATAAGAAGGAAATCCTGCCATTGCTACAACTTGAATGAAACTTGAGCATATTATGCTAAGTAAATAAGTCAGAAAGAGAAAGACAAATACTATATGATCTCATGTGTCGAATCTACTAAACTTCAACTCATGGAAATAAAAAAGATTGGGGTTGCCAGAGACTAGAGATGAGAATAGAGGAAATGGGTGAAAGAGGTCAAAAGATTTTTTTTTTTAAATGAACATGATGGTTTTTAGGAAGGAAAAAAAGGCAAGACTAACCATGTGGCAAAAAAAAAAAAAGGTGGGGAGAATAATTAGTCACCTCTAGTTCCTTTTTCTCTTGGGCACACAGAAACTTCATATCCTTGCCTTGCAGTCAGCTGCAGCCAAGGTACACAATTTTGGCGAAACTTATGTGAGTGAACATATATTATCTCCCTATCTTCCACTTCTTTCTCTCCCTTATTTGCTGACTGAGTACAGAATATCTGGTGAGGGACTCAGGCCCTAGGAACTGGAAGCAACTTAAGAAGAAGATTCCTTGTTTCCTGAGCTGTTACTTAGAGAGGACATGTCCAGAAGAGCCAGGGAATCAGGAACATTAATTTGAGCTGTGCATGAGCAAAAGCTACAATCTGTGCAGTTAAGTCACTAAATTTGAATTTATTATAGCAGTTAGTGACTTTTCCTAGCATGCACATGACTGATTTATCCTCATAAACATGCTGTATACCTTTTCACTATTTTTCACTTTTCTTTTCCTTGACATTTTACCAAATAATGTACTGTATGATACACTTATCTCAGAATACAGTGTGGTCTCCAAGCAACAAGATATTTATTTAAAATTAATGTTGATTTTTATGAGGATGCTTTCACCAAATATTGTTGAGTAATGAAAGACATTTTCAGGAAGAATATTCCCGCACTGGCACCTGAAGGATCTTATTGCACAGACCCAGTGAGCCAACTAACAGATATTGATTTAGATTTTTATCACCTCTTTGTTTCTGACTCCCAGAAACAATACTTGAAACAGTCTTTCATTTCCTGGATTAGTCTGCCCCAGGACCTTGCATCTTTTTCCTGATTATCTCTCTCTGAGGAGCAAACTACATCTAAGAAGAGACATGAATCATGGTTTGCCCTCCAGCATTCTCAGGTTGAGGCTGCTTCAGGTATTAATGACCCTTAACCTCATCATCTCTTCTTAGCTTTGTGCCTCTCAGAAAAGCTAAGCAGTAATAACAGGATAGCTTATTAGTGAATGTCCATTAATTATTAATTCATCATTTACTGAGCAGGCTCTGTGAGGGTATAGAGAACCAGGTAAGCCTGTGTCAGCCCTTATTTTCAGAGAAACTATAATTTTTTTTGGAAGGCAAGGTAACAAAGGAAAGTTCATAGTGCGTATTTGTCAAAATTAATTGGGCTGTGCAAACTTACGATGTGTGCATTTTATTGCATGCAATGTAAGACATTTTTAAAGTTGTTTAAAACAGAGTCTTTATTAAAACATCTTTTAAAATAGCATTTGTTATTAGCACCTCCCCGCACTCCATTGCAAAGAACATTTTCTTTAGACTTGTTTCATACTGCACTTATTTAAATTTATTTACCTGTTATATCTGATTTTTATATTAGGCCTTTATTTTCTCTTGAAAATCAAGATGTTCGCTAACCCTTCATAAACTAACCTACTTTTGGGGTTATTTATGGTGTTTTCATTTCACAGGCTTAACACAAATTAAAACAGTGTTAAAATACATTGAAAATATAACATGCCATAGAAGGTCTAAATGATAGCAACAGACGAGGGAAGACTTGCAGGCAATTTAGCAATTTTGTATGCATTCTTCCCCCAAGAGACAGTGTGTTCAAGCTATCAATACAAGAACTCAGCTCTGAGAATAAATTTCAAAAGAAAAATGAGACAAATAAAACCTCAAAACTCAAAACATCAAACAAAGGAAAGTAACAGTCTAAAACAAATTATCTGCCCTGAATATTATCTGGCAATGACAAAAATATAATCATTTGACAAAAATGGAACCACTTCCACTAAAAGTATAGGAAAAGAACAAGTCATCGGATATGATCTTGATTTATATATTTTTGAATTTTTTTTCAAAAATGAATAGTTCTCTTTTTTAGGTATGAAAATCCTGAAACATTCAGTCATTACCATGTGTAACATTTCCAGTAGTAATTTATCTGGACTTGTGACTGGGTAGGTTTACAAAACAGGTTTTGAAAGTAGGAAAAATAGAATCAGAGGTTCCTTCAGCAATGACTCTTCAGCTTTTTGACCAAGATAACTTTCTATTTCACAATGTTAAAGGAGTCCTTGCTGTGATTTGGAATAAGTCACAGATGTGGCAATGCAAACACTATGGAGACGTGGACATCTCAGGAATAGGATTGTTACTGCGCATTTGCCCTTATGACTAGTCTCCCAGCATGTGTAATTTATTCTAAGGCATAAAGGTTCAAGTATTTTCTTCAGGCAGCTTTCCTAGACCAGCAAATAATCGTTATTTGCACTTAAATAGAACCTGGTTCAACTCTGCATTTTTCAGCTGGGGAAACTAGGCCCCACAGGGGTGAAATTCTTGCCCAACATAACAACCTTCAACTTCCTCATCATACTGTCACCTCAAAAGAGCACTTTCCGTGTGTTGACCATTTCTTTTAATAGTTAAGTAATATTCTACTGAACCAAACTGCTGATTGGTTGTGGGGCTATAGTTAAAACTCAGGGTTCAGGACTACCAAGCACTGTCTATAGAGTTATCATGAAATTGATTTGTCATGTTTTAGGCACTCACATATACTGTTTGAGAAAATTAATGAATGGAAATTAAATGCAAAAACATAATATTAAGTCTTCACAAATTTATCTGCAATAAATTTTCACCAACACATCTGAAAGCATAGGTGCAACCCTAAAGTTAGACATCTGTTTTGTTTCCTTTCAAAATTACTCCTACATTTTAATCACAACTTTATAAGAATATAAATATAAGGCAGTTCAGTAGGGGAAAATGTGCATTACAAGCAAAGAAGTTGTGACCTGAGAATATGGCTGAGATATGAGTCTGAATACAAGAGTAAATGTAAAGAGCAAACAAAACAAAAAAACAGTAGAAGTAGAAATAATTTAGCATTAATTTTTGCAAATTTCTAATAAAAAGATGATCTTATAGTACATAATGATATGCATGTACATTTCTCTACTAAATGGGAATTGATTCATATGTTAATGTGATGTCATCTGATTTTTTTTTAATTGAAGTTTTAATGTCATCTAACAGATATTGAATAAAGGGACCAGAAAGGCAGACAAGAACCTATTGTAATCTGCCATAGTCACACGTTCCAGATTGTCCAGGAAAATAGCAATTTAAAATATATATTCTGCTTATACCCCTTATTTTAAAACACAAGATCCTCCTACAATTCCCATAACATGACACCAACATACTATCCCCAGACTCTCTCAATGCTAAAAAAATCAATATTTCAATATCAATTTATTCAATGTGTGCCCCCAGAATAGTGAGTATTAATCCTACTGGTAGAGGAAAATATCTTCATATCAACTTGATGGTGAATTGTACATTAAAATTCAGTTCACCTTTAAAAAGGCTAAAACTAGGGCTCCCTGGTGGCGCAGGCAGTTGAGCGCGAGGCTGTGAAGCTGTCCGCAGCCTCTGCAGCACCGGTTCAATCCCGGCTGGCGAGGGTCCCACATGGCGCGGTGGACCTCTCCTCAGCAGTGTATTTTGGTACTTCTGCCTGTTCTGTTCCCCACTCTGTCTCTGGTGAATCCTTTCACCCTCCCGCGCATCTGGCCTGTACCCCGGTTCTTGTATAAATAAATCTTTTTTAAAAAAAGGCTAAAACTGTGTCTTTTTGCTGGATTATCTAAGTAATTTCCATTAAAAATGCTGATTTGTGGGGATTATAACTGAAGTGAGAAAACCAATATTGTACCAAAATGAACAAAACACAGGAATTTGAATTCATAAGCAAAATAATTGCATTATACCTTACATAGGCACAAAGTTCAAGTACAGACTTAGATAATACTCTTCACTTCCTATAGCGTTAATAGCAGGAAACCACAAATCAAGAATATATTATTCCTCATTTAAGCTATTGCATGTCATTATCCAAGTGTTTGAAATCTCAGTTTATACCAACATGTTTTTTTCCTTCTTTAGTCAATAAAGATTGATGAAAAATCAAAATACATCATCCAAACTTTCTCATTCTTATACTTTTTTCCCTTGCTATATATGATGAGTACTTGCATTATTATATTCATCTTTCTCAAATTATATGGAATTAACTGTCATTGCAATAGAAGAGAGAATATACAAAAAGTATTTCTTTATTGGATAAGCCTTAAATTCTAATCCTAAATTCTGTGGCTTCAGTTCTGTATCTGTTGTATATTTAAATTGATTGAGAAATAAACATATACAATTTTACTCTGATAGAAATATTTGGGTTATTTGGCTGAATCTTTTACAAAGAACACATTTCAGTCCTGACCTTTCTAGGTCTCCAGAAAACTTAACAGCAATTTTGCATTATAGAAATTTTAATTTACAAAAACACAAAAAATAATTGTGAAAATAATCTATTAAAAATCAGCATTTCATTGTTTTTGGCTCAAAAAAGACCCCCAACTTTTGATATGGTGACATCTCCCCCCTTTTCTTCTGTTGACAGATTCTCCTTGTTGGCTTCTTAATCTTCTGGTTTAGTCTTAATCCTTCTCAGTCTCCTCTGTCAGTTTCCCCTTAAACTCAGCCACTCCGATGGCTTTTTTTTATCATCTTTGTCCAACTCCTAAATTCATATGTGCTGCTCAGATATCTTTTCTGAGGAGCACTAAATTCAACATGACCAAATGTGACCACATTATCTTTCATACTCTTTTCAATCTAGCTCTTCCTTCAGTAACTCAAAAAATGTTGTATCAACCCAATTATTCATACCAGAAACAGAAACATCATCCTTGATAATCCTGTCTTCCACAGAAAATCATCAAAATAGTCAATCTTTTCTCTAAACATTTTTAAAATATGTCTACTTTTCATCTCGCCAACAAAATAATTAGCACCATGAGATAAAATATAATGTAATCCACACATGCATGTCACACATATAATTTAAAATTTTCTACTAGCCACATTAAAAAAAGAAAACATGAAAATAAATTTAATAAAATAAATTATTTAATTCAATATATAAAATATTTTCATTTCAACATAATCAATATAAAAACTACTCATGAAATATTACTTTTTTTCAACTATGACTTTGAAATCTGGTGCGTGTTTTACACTTAAAACATATCACAATTAGGACAAGTCACTTTTCAAGTGTTCTGTCAGTATGTGTGGCTAGTACCTACCATTTGGACAAACCAGCTTTGGTCATAGCTGACAAGCTCTTGTTGCTGCATCTGTTAATAAGCTTTGCACATGTCCACTTGCTTCCCTTTCAATTAACTCTTAATAAGCAGCCAAAATAATTTTTTTTGTTGCAACTTTGCTTTAATGATTGCAAGTAAAGTTCTTTCAATAACTTCCCTCCTTTAGGGGAGGGGTTAAAGTCTTAAACTCCTATAACACTGGTATCTGATGCCATATTTGGCATCTCCAATTTTTATAAATTACAAAGCTTCTTCCCATTTCACTGCCTTTATAAATGCTTGAAATAATTTTGCTCCTATCCATCTCTATTCTTAGCATAAGTGCCACTTACCTACAGAAATCCTCCCTGACACCCATTCTTCTCTCTTCCCCCACAATAAGTTAGGATTCTAATTACATATTCTTACTGCACCCAGAACTTTTACTTTGTGACAGAAATTATATGTGCAATCATTTATTCAACATAAGTGTCTCATTTGGTCACTCTTGCTCGCCTTTTATTCCCACACCAAGAACAGTGCTTGATACTGACTAAATACAACTGGCCATCAAATAATGTTTTGTGCAATGTTGCTTCATCATAATATTGATGAGAAAATAAAAACACTAACTATGAACGAAATTACATTATTCAAACACCTAGTTTCATTATACATCACTTTGCTTAAAGTTGCGGTTTCTAAGTACCTATCAACAATGCTAAGTGAGGACTTATGGAAAATGTAGAAACTTAACCCTGTTGGCATTATTCCTGTGAAGAAAAAGTCGAGGTTACCAAAATAGGCTTAGACCAATCATGATACATATCTCTGGACTAGGAAAAGAACTCTGGCACAAAACTATCTCATCTTTGAACAAAATTAGTGTTCTATTTATAAGAAAAAGAAAAGAGTTGTCTATTGGGTAGGCCACCAACCTTGCCTACCAGAAAATCCACTTTATGATTGTGATAGACTATTTACCTACTTTGGCTTACATCAGCCTGGAGAAAAGCAAGGCAGAAACATCTTGAGATAAATTTGTGGGTGGAGAAGGGTTTTTTTCTTTTTTTGCATTTAACTGTAAAAATAAGTGGAAGAAACATACTGTATTAGTCAGGGTTGTCCAAAGAGACAGAATCAGATTTTATACACACACACACGCACACACATATATATGTTTCCATCTTAATATACACACATACACACACACATATGTGTGTGTGTGTGTGTGTGTGTGTATAGTGCCAGGAAGGCACAGATCTAGTTCTCTCTGATCCAAGCAGACAGGTAAAGGAAAGTCCTGGAGCCCTCAGTGGCTTTTTCAGGCTTTAATTGAGCTTTTACATGTAGTGTGGCAACCAGGTACATGGTAGGCAGGGGTGCCAGGGGCCCAGGAGGCTGGCAGGCCTCCCAGCCCCCAGAAATCTTCACTCTTTACTGCCCTCTCTCTAGTTCTACAAGTTTTCCTTGGTGAATATAAATACTGCAGCCATGGCCCACAAAAGTGAATAGAATACAATGGAATATAACAATGTAACAAAATCCATGTGCCCTCATCAGGCTTGCACTCAGGATGGCAGGGATCCATCATCAATCTTAATGGCAGGAGGGAAGAAAAGACTGACAATCATTTACCCTACTATATAAGTATGTGCTTGTGTGTGTGTGGGTACACACACATAGATATACATGTATATGATCATATTTTTAAAAAAGATTTATTTATTTTATACAAGAACCAAGGTACAGGCCAGATATGGGGAAGGGTGAGAGGATTCACCAGAGACAGAGCGGGGTGCAGAACAGGCAGACTGATGAAATACACTGCTGAGGGGAGCAGCGGGCAGGGCAGGAGAGGTCCGCCATGCCATGTGGGACCCTTGCCGGTTGGCCGGGATCGAACCAGGACTGCAGAGGCTGCGGACAGTTATACAGAGTAGCGCTCAAGCGCCTGCGCCACCAGGGGAGGCCCTATATGATAATATTTATTATAAGAATTGTCTCATGTGGTTAGAGAGGTTAAGCCCTACAATCTGCTGCCTGCAAGCTGGAGAACCAGGAAAGCCAATGATATAATTCAGTTCTAGTCTGAAGGCCCAAAGCCTTTTGATGCTTCTTTGTTTTCTCAGAGTAGAGTGCTGTCACACTTTATCATATTGTCCTTCCCCAACAACACATTCTATCCTTGTATCCTGTTAACTTTGACCTCCACACAGGGAGCAAACATTGTGCTGATTTTGGAGTCAGGTTAACATTATATATTTGTCTATCCTGATGAACTTGAAAAAGATGCTTACTTCTTTAATTCACTTCCTCACCTGTAATATGAATATAATACATTGGTTCTTAAATTCTATGTTATTTTAGAGTTACCTAGAGGGCTTGTAAAAAGAGAAAATAGTATGAGGTGCTCAGGTTTCTGATTTAGGTGGGTGGGATCTGAGGATTTGCATATTAAAAGACCCCAGTTGCTAATGCTGCCTTTGTAGAGAAAACACTGCAAGAACCACTGAAATAATGGGATTAGGGTAAGAAATACTATTTGCCAAGTGCCTGATTCAAAGTAACCATCTTATGAATGTAAGTCTTTCATCCTCCACCTCTTTTCCAGAACAAAGGAAATAGATGATAAAAATGAATTATGATACTGTGTTTGAATGAAATTGCACTATATGCAATTACCATTGGTAAAGGCTTTCTGGAAGAAAACCAAAAGAGAGATTTCTGTGGGAATAAATTAAAGGAGATATTTTAAGTAAATGAATCTTTGGAAGCTATTGATTGATAAAATATTGGTAACAGCATCAAAGGGCACTTCTATGCATTATTGTTAGAAAAATTATATATATATATGTATATATATATATATACACATAATCTTGGAGAGTAATTTGGCAGCACCTACCAAGTGTGAAAAACACATACATTTTAACTTAGAAATTTCACTTCTAGAAATACACACAAATACACAGGAATATTATGCAATATATTTGCAGAGCAGCTTCTAAACTCAAGTAAGCAAGAAATGTGTTTTTTTTTTTTTGCCCTATAAGTCTACCTGATTTATACTTCAAACCTATCATAACAAGTGGCAAGAGTAAACCTCATTCATTTCAGGACTTACTCCCTGCCAATTTTGTGGAGTGGCCTCTGAGAATCAGGAGGCATTAGCAGAGCAGAAATGTTTGGTGGAGGGTATGTGTGGAGAGTGGTCATGTCACAATCCGTCTATGCTGTCATCTATTGACTTGGCCACAATTCTGTTGGTACATGAGAGATCTTTGTATAGAGTTTGCTACAATTTTATGGCATGACTCCCTGCTTGTGATTTCATACTGCTCCTACTAATCCCATGCCATCTTGTGTTGCCAGATAATACAGCAGGCTGAGACCCTTACTCTTTGATGCCTCTTTCAGATGTTTGGAATCATTCTCTGTAACTTATAAATTCCATGGTTGTTTAGGACTCTAATTTGTGTCATAACTACTTATTTTAGTACTACTAATAGTAAATATAGGTAAGTTTCAAATGCCGGTTTTCAAATTGTCACAGATTGCCATTTGAAATCTTGTATGACTTAAATTTTTATCATATATTGAAGAAAGGAAGTAACAATTTTGATGGTGAAAATCTTGTTTTCAAGATGAGTCCCAGATGTAAGCCACTCCTTAATCAGTGACTCAGTGATTATAACTTAGCAACATGCAAGGCTGGGTTAACTATATATAGCTTTAATTTTGTATGCACTGAAACAAGTCTCTGATGGTCAAAATAGTTTTATATTTTCAAAATGATAGCAGCTGTTTATCCTTAATTTTGAGAATAATTAGGGGAGTTATGTACTTTACTTTTTGCCCAAAAGACAGAAATTACTTCACTATTTAGATACAGAGTGGAATATGTTAAATCATTCCACTGATGCTGCTTAGAATAGACTTTTTTAAAGCATATTTTGATTGTGTAACTGTTCTGAACTAAACTTGGCTTGCCAAGTCTCTGGATGTTATGTAACCTTTGAGAAAATACATATGTAAGAAATAAAGACAGAATTAAATAAAAGACAATAAAGTTGAGACATTTCAACATACATTTTTAAAGCAACCATAATGTACCAGATATAGTAAATATGAAAAACACAACTTCCTGTTAATGATATCTTGGACTACATGGGGAGATGATCAAATAATAGAGGCAAAGTTGCATCAAACAATGAATAGATAAATAAATATGGAGTCAGAAAGTATCCATCTATTCTAAAGTAAGACTTCACAGTGGCGGTAACATTTAATGTGTGTTGGAAAATGGAAGGAAGCATATTCAGGTAGTAAGGGCAGAATGTAACCAAGACAAAATATACCCTATTCATTAGAATGTAAGTTTTGTGTTGGGAGGAATAATATCTATTTACCAACTCTATCCTAATGCCTTGGCATAAGTGGTAATTGATATTTATTTGCTGAGTGAAAACATGATTTCTAGTTAATGTGAGTCATTCTAGGTTAATCTATCTTATTAAAACACAGAGATTGGGATAAAACCCTAAGAACTGCTAGAGTGTAGGTAAAGAGCAAATGCTTTAACTAAGATTTCTAAGAAGTTAGGGTTTTTCCTTACAGACAATCAGATGTGATTAATAGCATTTCAGTAGGGCAGTGACAAAGGTGAATATGTAGTAGGATTTTGAATGAATATTTTCAAGTGCTTAAGCACCAATGCTGAGTCTTCACGTTAAAAAGGAACAGGTTATTCAGGCAACAGGTTTTACCTTGATCTCTCCTGAAAAACTCTACCTCTTTAGACACACACACACACACACACACACACACACACACACACACACATTGTGAAAAACTCAAAGAAGATATGTAGCATTATTTTTTAAAGATTTATTTACTTATTTTATACAAGAACCGGGGTACGGGCCAGATGCGCAAGAAGGTGAGAGGATTCACCAGTGCCAGAGCTGGGAACAAAACAGGCAGACCGACGAAATACACTGCTAAGGGGAGCAGTAGGCATGGCAGGAGATGTCCGTTGCGCCATGTGGACCCTCGCCGGCGGCCAGGGAATCAAACCGGTGCTGCAGAGGCTGCGGGCAGCTTCCCAGCCCGGCACTCAACCGCTGTGCCACCAGGGGAGGCCCTATGTAGCATTTTTGATGATATGGAATATCTCCTCACCTGGCCAGAATTCCTCAACAACTCTAAATTTCTGCCCCCTCCATACCCATTCATAGGGAGATACGGAATCAAAGCATTCTCTTTTGTTCTGATAGCCTTTGATAGCCACATAGCTTGGGGTGCTGATACACTTTCCTCCCACTGACTTTTCTTCATAGGCAAATTATAGAACAGCACCTTGGGCTAGCTGTATTAGTATAGCAAGTCTCCCAGCATCCTAATCTCTAGACTAGAAAAAGGTGCCAGTGTCCGTGTTCTGGTTCAAAAGTCATCTACAGGACATACCCATCATGCTTTCAGATGTTTCTCCTACTTTATTCTCCACTACAATCTACTTCTTTAGCAGTTAGCCCCTAGCATTTAGCCAGGGATAGAAGCCAGATGTACAGCTACATCTCTTGCAGGGAACTTCTAGCACTTATTCCCAACCCTAACCTCCACGTGTCATCACTTAACCCTAACCTCCATGTGGGTGGAATGTTAATGTAGGAAGAAAGGTGGAAAGCCTTTCTCCACAAACACTGGCCTTTGGAATGTATTGTTTGGTTGATGTTGGATTGTAGGAGGAATAGTCCCCCACCTCTTACTCTAGAGGGTTGTTTAGCTCAATTTCTGGCAACTTTCTTTGTTCTTGTATGTAGGTTCTAAAAGTCAATTTAAGAGCAACAGGAATAGTTTCACTTAACATAAAAAACTGGTTCCTATAAAAATAAAATGCAAGCCACATAAGCCATTCAAAAATATTCTAGTAGCCACATTAAAAATGTAAAACAGAATAGCTGGAATTAATTTTATAATATGCTTCAATTTAATGTATCCCAAGTATATTTTACCAATATAAAATATCAATATAAAATTATCAGTGATCAATATAAAAATTATCAATGAGATAATTTTCATTTTTTTAATACTTTTCAAATCTAACATATATAATTATAACCAATCTCAATTTAGAGTAATAACATTTCAAGTGCCCAACAGCCATTTTGGACAATGCTATAACAGATTATCTTGTGGCTAAGTAGCATAGTTCCTTATGCTCAGAGAAAAAGTCTAATATCTTGTTACAAATATTTGTATTTTAGAAGATTGACTTGAAGTGTGGAGAAAACTCCTAACAGAAATTTCCTTTTCCCACCACAAGCTTGAAATGTCACCCTCTTAGTGATATCTTGCTTACTTAGTATAGCCTTATTAGAAAATTGATTTTCTAGTCAATTCAGAAATTTAGCTGTTTTAAAATATCTGAAAGGAATATTTTCCCTAACTCAGATAATTGCCTAATTAAAAGTAAATTTCTAGAATAGCCTTTCTTTAATTTTATCTTAAAACTTAAAATATTGATACAATTTCTTTCAAAATACATCAAGCTCCTGTTCCATAAAAGCAAATCAATATAGCCCTCTGCAGATGAAAGAATTTATTGTCAATGACCTGGTAACAGAACACAGGCTGGATATACTTCATATGCTGTGTTACAGACTTTTTCCTTCAAAGTGAACAAGAAACAATCAAGAATGAAGTATAAAATTGTAGTCATTACTTAAAAATAGTATACATTCATTCATGGTTTGCCTCATTCCACAGAAATTTTACAAAGTTCTTATGTCTGAGTTTTGAAGGGTGAAGACTATAAACTAATCTGTATTCTATGGGTTAGTTAACATACCAAGGATTCCAATAAATATTAAATAGGAAGACTTATTGAACCACTTTACACTTCCAAGTTTATCCGTCATGACTGTTTAAAGTACAGAGCCACTATGAATAGGTGAGTGATTGGACATATTAATGAGAAAATTTTTTCGATAGTTTGCTGTGAAAATTGTGTTACCTGTACTTAAATCATCTTTTGATCTTCACCCATGAATCACAAGTACAGCCTCACATTAATAAAAAGTTTTAAAAGTTTACTAATTATAGAACTAATATATAGTAAGGTCCCTGTCTCTGAAAATTGCTCATTAATTATTGTAGGGTAAAGAAAATATCAGGCTTTTCTGCCCTTCCGCCATCAGGATAGATGATGGATCCTTGTCCTGAATGCATGCCTGATGGCGGGCACCTGGAATAGGGTGTGGGCATAGGTAGATGGGATTCACCTGGGCTAAGACTGTGCTTTTAAGGGTGGCGTCACAGGGACGCCAGTAGAAGCAGCAGCAGCAGTAGAAGCAGCAGCAGCAGCAGAAGCAGCAGCAGCAGCAGCAGTAGAAGCCAAAGCAGAAGCCGAAAGAGAAGCCGAGAAGCAGCAGAACGAACGCTAGAGAGCCCAGATAGAGTGAAGACTTGCTGGGGGCTGGCAGGCCTCCCAGCCCCCCAGCCAGCACCCCTGCCTGCCATATGCCTGGTGAACCCCAATAAAAAACCTGCAAAAAACCACTGAGGACTCTGACTCCTCCTTTACCCGGTCTGCATGGGATCAGAAAACCTGCATTGTGGCCAGTCCTGCCCTTACAATTATACAAAGTTATTATCTCTTAAAACTACCAATTAAGTTTCACTGTCTACTGAGGCAAGTCAAGGAGCTCACTGCAGGTGAGAAAATGGATACCCACAACACAACATTCTGAGACCCTGCACCATCTTCTTAGCTCCATTCCCAATTATAACTGCTTTATAGAATTTGGGGTACTTTTAGGCAACTGCTGATACCTCAAAATCAGAATGTTACCTTATAGTTCCTTTCTTGAATATCTCGCAAACTCATATGCTACAAAAGAATTCATTAAATAATTTTGTGTACCAGATGCTATTACCCAAGGTTTCATAAATGAATGTCACATTATCTACATTCAATTTATTAATAGCCAAATAAAGTAGTGAGATGCAAGAAGAAAAAAATGGAGTGGTATATACTGATAAAGACAAGCAGAATTACAAAAGAGTTGAGCGCTGGGCTGTGAAGCTGCCCTCGACCTCTGCAGCACCAATTCGATCCCCAGCCACTGGTGAGGGTCCCACATGGTGCAAAGACGTCTCCTGCCATGCCTGCTGCTCCCCTCAGCAGTGTATTTCATCAGTCTGCCTGTTCTGCTCTCCGCTCTGGCTCTGGTGAATTCTCCCACCCTCCCGTGCTTCTGACTGTACCAAGTGCTTGTATAAATCAATCAATCAATCAATCAATCTTTAAAAAAAAGAAAATTGAGGCAAGATGCAGCCATCAACAGAGAGATTGATTGGACTGCAGCTTCCTTTATCTCTCTGCAGTCTAAAGTAATTCACAGCAGGATATCAATACATATGTTTATATCTTAACATAAATTCACACAAAAATTTTCTAGTATAATACAGTCCTAAATATTTATAACAATTTCCTCTGGTGGGGATCAACTAGCTCCTTTATTGCTCTTCTGAATTTTCTAATTTATTTCGCCCCCACACACTGAATTTACATTACCTTGATAATCAATATATCTATGATACTGTTAAAATCCTAATCCCATTGTTTTATTCATCCTGTTTATATGTAATGTGTGTTCTGGTATGGCTTGCGCATTTCTCTCCACCTCTAGATCCATGATGTGAACCCCAGTATATTCATCAGGAGAATCACCCAATCCCCTGAGTGCAGGTCCAGCTGCCAATGGTACAAAAGAGCTAGGAGCTTCCCCGAAGTTACCTCATCAGCCATACATATCTAACCTTTCTTTGCTTCCTTGAGGTCCACCTTTGGGTAATTTGTCTAACAGATCTTAGTTTTGGCCTTGCAAAACTTGCAGGAAGCCTTGAGAACAAGAGGACACGGAAGGAGACCTAAGTTTCTAGTCATTCAGGAGATGATGTGTGAATTTTTCCATTGCAAATTCATTTTGACTCCAAGTATTCGTTTATGGCTGAGAACTTCATCGGCTGTCCTGTCTGTGGCAATTTTTGACAGGTCATCCTTATGACAAATTTAAGCTGCAAGAGCAAGTGGATTAGACATTTTTTGATTTGCACACAAGTGCTGGCTAACATCTTATTTCTTAGATGTATAAATTCACTGATTGATCTGACTTTGTTGATGTCAATTTGCCAGCCACACAGTCTGTATACATACTTCTCAGCCTCCTACAGCAAGCATTGGTTCTCTCTTTTTCGACCTTCAAGTTAGGCTATATAAACATGACATCATATACAATTTTCTCTATTTTGTAGATGTCATTCTAGAAGCTCTTATTGAAAGAGGCCATGTTTGTCCTTTTTGTACGCCCACAGCGGTCTCTAAATAGATCACTAAACTCTTCTTCAGTTGCATGGTGAGAAGAAAGCTGATTGCCCTGAGGAATTTGAAACACCACATTTTAAAGGTCCTTTAAAAAATGGCCTCATAAAGCATGTACATATAATAGGTATAAAAGGACTATTGAACTATCACTGTGAACAAATGATAACAGGGTATGATGTTATTGTTGAAAACATGCCATAGGACTCTAATAGATTCTGTCTAAAACAAACAGAGAAACATCAGATAAGAAAAAAAATTCTTGAGCAATTAATTTCAGCATTTTGGGTGAACTTTGACTTTTTTTTTTTAACAATGATTATTTCTTTGAAAGAAGGGAGATGAACACACCATATTTTTGTTGGGAGCCTGCTGCCCGAAGGAGAGCCAGAGTCTTCTGAGAATACCTGTTTACTCTGCATACAGAGTTCCAGGACGTTAGAAGTTCGCTAACAGAACTTCTTCCCAGAATTGACTCTTGTTCTCTGAGGACATGCTGGCTTCTGCGCATGTTCCCTACTAACCAGGATAACTTGTTTTCAGTAGTAACTTATTAATCTGTATAAGCAAAAACACAGTTGTGTGCTATTTTCCTATTCCTTTGTTCATATCTTTAATAAAAGTTTGGGCTGGGAGAGTGAAAGGCAGAGCTGCTCTCGATGGCACTCTTCCCAGCCTCCCTCCAATGCAAATTCATTTAGATTCCAAGTCTTCGTTTATGGCTGAGAACTTCATCGGCTGTCCTGTCTGTGGCAATTTTTGACAGGTCATTGTAGTGCAGGAAACAGAACTACTGAGTATATTTTCTAATGAATCTAAAAGATGATGCCATGATATTTTGTAAGATGAGAGTTAAATAGTTAAGGGTTCTGAAAAGGATAAACTCACTGGAGCAAGTCCTTCATTGTCCAACTGAGTGGCATTTACATTATATTCTTCAAACATAGAGCCTCTAGAGAACCTTGAGAACTACAGATGTGAGAATCCGACTCTGGGCTCTGAGGCAGAGATGAAATGAACAAAGTATGCCAAGAGCAATTTTCAGTCATGCATGCAGACATGGTGCTAAGTACTTTTTCAGGAACTTAGAAGAAAAAAAAAATCACAAATGCCATTCAAAAATCTTGGCTTTTAAAACAATTTCATACATTTTTATGGCTAATTCAACTTAGAAAGGAAGTGGTTTGGTAGAGCTATGTTTCTCTAATTTCAGCGTGCACACCAACCACCTGGGGATCACATCTCCCAAGGGGTACAGATGCTCTTGGCTTCAGATAAAGTAGCAAACCGCTGAACCATGTAATCCTGTGTGATATGTTGAGCCATTGGGTTCCAAATTGCTGTGAACTCCCCACCTTCTGTAAAGATGGATATTTAAACCAGTGAAATGTGGCAACAGGTGGGGTGTATGAGTTCCATGAGGAAGAGGGGAGCTCCAGGCTCGACTAAGACTCTGCCCTATTGGTAATTATCTGACATGTGCTTGGTCACATTTCATGCATGTGATGCTCAATCAGGAAACAGTACTCTCCTTCCCATGGAGTCTGAGGGTTCCCAAGAGCAGAACTTGGACAAATTCACTCTTGCCAACACAGCATTGTGACCATAAAGACTATGTCCTCACATCAGAGGGAGTATGAGGTACAAGAAGGAATACTAGCCCTTGTTCTTATGGCTTCCTAGCTTCTACCTTTCCAGAAGACAGTGTGCCCCTTCTTTTTGTTCCCCATCTCCTTGTCCGAGATTGGGCCTCATTTGATCATTGCATGATCTGCATGGATTCCTAAACTCCTGTCTGAGTCCAGAAAAAGGGCTGCCTCTGGCCTCTACTGCAGTATTTGTCTACCATCACCACCCTTGATAATCAATTATTTTTGCAAATCAGAAGAAGTTGGCCCTTCACATGGGACAGGGTTGTGTGGCAAAACAAGGCACTAATTGACCAGCTGTACTAAAGTTCCCACTGGCCCCTAGTGCACATTTGCATATGTGCACCACTACTCTAGCACATTCCCTGACACTATTCCCACAGCCCCAGTGCCATCAGCCTGCTGAGAATCACCCAATCCCCTGAGTGCAGGTCCAGCTGCCAATGGTACAAAAGAGCTAGGAGCTTCTCCGAAGTTACCTCATCAGCCATACATATCTAACCTTTCTTTGCTTCCTTGAGGTCCACCTTTGGGTAATTTGTCTAACAGATCTTAGTTTTGGCCTTGCAAAACTTGCAGGAAGCCTTGAGAACAAGAGGACACGGAAGGAGACCTAAGTTTCTAGTCATTCAGGAGATGATGTGTGAATTTTTCCTAATTGTCCCCATACTGGACTGAGAAGATTCAAGTGCATTCTGCCTGTGAATCCACCCGATGGGACCCACATGGCCAGAGCAGCCTGACTTATGTTTATGCCTGTGACCGGGAAATAGCCAAAAATAGTTTTGAATTCTTTCCAGGATTCCTTAAGCTTCCTGTGTGTGACCCTAAAGATGATATCCAGAGTCTAAAACGTAGTTCATCTCTTAGAATAATAGAATTTGGTCTTTTTTTCCTTTCTTGAATTTAATTCTTAATTGTTAAATTTCAGGCTTTCTTCCTTGATATAAAATTTTTCAAGGCCACAATTCCATTGAGGATAAAGTAAAATGGTCATAAAATTAATTTGCCATTAATAATCATCTAATTTCTACTCTGATCTGGTAGTTGATTTAGAAGAGTGTTTTTGGTTCTATATTTGTGACTTTGTTGTTTTTCCTAGTTTTATTGGATTGACTGGAGAATATGGTCTCTGTGTCTCTCTCTGAGATGAAGTATATTATTTATAATTGTGTATGCTTTGATAATGTATGAAGACTGCATATTCTGTCAGTAGTAGACAAATATTTATAAATATATATATTTATAAATATTTGAAAAGGGTTCTGCTGATCCCAATTTTAATGCAATGCAGCAGTTTACTTGATTAAATCATCTTTGTATTTGTGGAAGATTTTGCTTTATATATATTTGATGACATGTGCCTGGTGAAAAATGATGCAAACTTTGTACTATGGCTTTTACCATATTATAATAATCCCTTTGCCTCATTAAATCTGTTGCAGTTTTTGCTTTGTCTGATATATTGATACTTTAAGTTCCTTTTTATATGCATTAGTCTTTATAATTCTGTACCTCCTTTTCCTTTCACCCATTGTCTTTATTTTATTGCAATTCATTTCTTATAGAAAGCACATATTGGGCCTCCCTTGGTGGCGCAGCGGTTGAGCGCTGGGCTGCAAGGCTGCCCCGCAGCCTCTGCAGCGCTGGTTCATTCCCCGGCCGCTGGCGAGGGTCCCACAAAAAAACAAAACAAAAAACAACAACAAAAAGAAAGCACATATATATTTAAATATTTTAACCCATTTTATATCCTCTGATTCATGATATGGTAATACCTCTTAATGTTACCTTACCAAGGTAATTACTAAGAATACTAAAGTATTACTAAGAATAATATCATATTCCATGGGCTTCTACTAACAACTACAATTAATAACTAGAGCCACCAAAATATTTTATTTGTGTCTCACCTCCCGTGTGTTCCCATGCCTTAGCACCCCCCTTGCCTGCCCCTCCATCCTGAGCAACTTCCCCACTCTTGACAATATACTTGGGTTTTGCAGCAACCATTTCATATTTTTAATATTTCATATCCTGGCTAACTTTTCTGAGAAAGTGTTATCTGTTTAGAGATAAGTACTTAAAATTTAAATACATTCCTGCCATTACATCTTATCATTTATTTTATCTCTATAATCTAAAAGCCATGGCACCTCATGGTTCATTATTAGGAATTCATCTATGACTCATTAAATAAACAAATTAAAGTGGAACATCATATTGCCTTTTTATGCTTTTGGTTTTGGTAATATCCGCTCATATTCATAATCCATATAGTGAAAACAACAAGATTTTATCTACCACATCTCTCCTTCATTGCTTTTCCAAACTGAAAAAACATTTTGACATTTTAGTCAACAGTTAAACTTTACTATAAGATATTTTTATGCCCTTTTCTGCTAAAGTTACCCGCACCTCATAAGTTAATGCCCAGATCTCATTGGGAATTCTGAAAACTAGCAGACTCTGCCACATGGAATCATATGAGATTTGTACTTTGTGTGTATCCAAGGCCTTAATGGGAGCTGACATTAGACAGTTCACAAATACCATACCTTCCCAGAATTCACATTTTTTAAATTGAATACCTTCTGCCTATTAAAACAGGACTAATGAAATAACTTAAGGGAATCACTGCAGAATTTGCTTTCATTTTATTCAAAATCTTGTATCTTTCTAAATGACATATGAAAGAATGTGGAAAATGATAAATTAAAATACAATTTTTCAGAAGAGGTTGAAGAACTTCCCAGGATACATTAAATGTATAAACTAAAAATTGATACTCATCAGTTCAGCTTTACACAGATGAAAGAATTGTAGCAACTTTGTACACATTTTTCCTTTCTTTTCTTCCTACTTTCCCAGACTTCTGCAAAGATTTACTATAAAAAAGATAAATTTTAATGCTGATAGATTAATTTTAACAATGGTGGACTTCTCTATGAACACATTTTCTTCACTAATGGTAAAGGACAAACTGGTACAGACTTTCAGGAAGACATTTAACATATCAGGAAGTCATTGCTAATGTACATACTTTGTTTTTGAAAGTGCATATACTTTTGAAAACCTAATTTCTTTAAAACAAAATTTCTTTAAATTTTATCTTGAGGAAATATTTAGGCAATTGTGCAAAGTTATGTGTAAAGTTAAGATCATTCATTGTTCTCAATAAAAATTGTTAAAAAAAGTGGGCCTCCTTGGTGGCATAGGGGTTAAGTCTCAGTGCTATCAACTCTGCCAACTGAGTTTGATCCCCTGCCAGGGCGCTAACCTGCATATGGTACAACAGACCTCTCCCACTGGGCCTGCTGCTCCGCTCAGCAGTATATTTCAGCAAATCTGCCTGTTTTGCTATCCCACTCTGTCTCTGGTGATGCCCCACCCCTCTGGCCTGCACCCCAGTTCTGCCATGCATAAATAAATGAATGAATAAATTAATTAATAAATCTTTAAAAAAAAGTTGAAAAAATTATAAACAACCCTTAAGAAGGATGTAGTTAAATAATTTATTATAGGTCCATACATTTAGTGAATAAAAGTGGTCCCCTGGATGTTTATATATTGACATTGAATGATATGCCAACATATTAACCGAAAAAGCATAGCCTATAGATCATTCACTTATGTTTAAGTAGAGGATATCTGCATATCCACTTATGAACACATGGAAAAATAGCTTGAAGGATGAGGTTGAAAGCCTTAATGCTGGGGTTTATGTGCAGTAGTGGGAAATGTGTTGACCTTATTAGTTACGCGTGCATATTTCTTTATGCATGGCTGTCAGGATAGCTTCTTCTGTTTCTTCTCCATCATCACTTCCTCTGCACTCCCCCTCTTTATTAAGGTTGGTCCACTAAGTCATTTGAAATGAATAAGACAACTATAGTCCAACGAAAGAGAGAAGGGATCAAATGGAATAAATATGAAAAAGATGGGAGAGTAATCTAATGGTTCACAAAATGTGAATACTGGCACCTAATTTTTCAATATTTTATGTTATACAATTCTTATATCATTTTTCATTTTTGCACAATGTATGCATTTTCATTTTGGTTATATTCCCCATACAATTGCAACCTCATCCCTTATTTTGACCCTAGTCTTTCCTCTCCCCGCCCCTCCCCCACCATAGTGTGTCTCTGGTTTATAGTTGCTTGTTGATTTTGATTTTTACTTTGTATTAATTAGTCCTTTTCCTGGTCCCTTATTTAGGTTTTCTAAATTCCTGCTATGAGTGAGACCATCTGGTATTTTTCTTTTTCTTTCTGACTTATTTCGCTGAGCATGATCCCTTCTAGTTCCATCCATGTTGCTGCAAACTGCCTGTGTTTATCTTTTTTGATTGCTGAGTAATATTCCATTGTGTATACATACCACATCTTCTTGATCCAGTCATCTATTTTTTGGCATTTGGATTGTTTCCATAGCTTAGCTATTGTAAATATTGCTGCTATAAACATAGGCATGCAGGTGCCCTTTGGAATTAATGTTTCTGTGTCATTTGGGTAAATACCTAGGAGTGGAATTGCTGGATCATATGGAAGCTCTATCTTTAGTAGGTTGAGGAATCTCCACACAACTTTCCATAGTGGTTGGATCAGTTTGCACTCCCACCAGCAGTGCAGGAGAGTTCCTTTTTCTCCACATCCTTGCCAATCACCCAAATCAGTGATAGTGAAGGCAAAGATAAACAGCTGGGACTACATCAAATTAAAGAGCTTCTGCACAGCAAAAGAGACAATAACCAAAACAAAGAGAAACCCCATCAACTGGGAGAAGATTTTTGCACAGAACACTAATGATAAAGAACTGATCACAAAAATCTAAAAAGAAACTTCTCCAAAGAGGAAATGCAAATGGCCAATAGGCATATGAAAAAATGTTCAACATCACTTGTAATCAGGGAAATGCAAATCAAAACTACAATACCATCTTACACCAGTGAGAATGACACATATTTAAAAAAACTACAAGCACCATTTATTGAACAAACTTTCTTTGCTCCAGTGCATATTCTTTGCTCCTTTGTCAAAGATTGGTGACCATAAATCTGTGGGTTTATTTCTGAATTTTCTTTTTGGTTCCATTGGTCTGTCTGTTCTTGTACCAATACCATGCAGTTTTGATGATTATGGCTTTGTAGTATAGTTTGAAGTCTGGGCATGTGATGCCTCTATTCCCTTCTCTTTTTTTCAGGAGAGCTTTGGCTATTTGGGGTTTTTGGTGATTCCATATGAATTTCATCAATAATTGTTCTATTTCTTTGAAAAATGTCATTGAAATTTTTATTGGAATAGCATCGAATCTGTATATTGCTTTTGGTAGGATGGCCATTTTAATAATGTTAATTCTTCCAATCCATGAGCAGGGGATATCTTTCCATTTCTTTGTGTCTTCTTCTATTTCTTTTAACAGTGGCACCTCATTTTTCAAAAACAAAAAAAGGAAGGAAAGGGAAAAGTCACTGGCTATATTGTATGCTAACGTCTTATACTCATTATCATTTGAAGTAGCAACAAGGCAGGAATGTCTGTGATCACTGCTTTATTGTAACACTGTCTGGTAAAATTGTATATTGTTTTTGTAAGTAAAAATAAAAAACATTTTACATCAACATATTACAATGGAAACTAAATTTTATATTTAATGTGGTCAAAATTTTGAATACATTCGTTGCTCAAATCCTCAAAAAGTAATATGGTATATATGACAAATTATGAACTAGTGCTCTAATAACTATTAGGAACATTTAATTCTTTCTAGTAATGGGGGAAGGTGGGCAAGCATCAAGGAAGTTCACAAAACCAGAAATTATTATTAAACATAATTTTTTATATCGTAAGTATAATGCTCTTATTTTTTTAACTATGTGTGTGATTAATGTACATACTATAAGTAAAATGTAGTACCCAATGAAAAACTTTCTGACATTTTCCAACTCTCTGTCATATTTGTACTTATTTAGTCATATGTAAATCATTACTTTTATATTGTTTTGCAACCATCCCAGGCCAGGTAGGTTCATGTTCAGCTCTCTTAGATGAAAAAGATAATTTTGGAGACTTTGGTAGATTTTTACAGGCTTTTAATGCTAAATCAGGGTACAGGCAAGCTTTCTCTCTTAGTATTACTCTGGCTGTCTCCTCTCCCTATCCCAGTAATGCTGCTTTTTTACCCCCTCACCCCTCAGCACAGATGTCCCCATTTACATATAGGCATGCCCTGTGCACTCTGGACCCAGGTGTCCATATTTACAGGTGCACCTGCAAACCAAAGGTGATGGTCATAGATGCTGATGGTGGGAAGGTATAAAAAGCCTGATTTTTAACTCATTTACTCTACATACATACATCTTCATTGCTACTAAATTAAAAATCAGAATATAAAATCAATTTTTATTTTTGAGATTATTAGTAGATCAGATGTTACTAACATGAACTCTTTCCAACTTTATTGAGCACACACAAACTCAAACTTTGAAACAGATTAATGATTAAGAAGATACCAAGTAATATATGGAAAAGGGTTTCATAGAGATTGATGGTTAGAGAAAAAGTTTAGGCTCTCGATAAGAAGCCCTGGCCAATCTACCCTGTCAACAGGAACAGGTGAACTTGATTAATGACTTTTTGTGCTTATGTTCACAGGAAAAAAAAAAAAAAACAAAAACACGGTCTTGAAGCCGAACTATGAGCAGAACCAAGGGACTGTTAACACAGGACCAAAAGACAGGAAAGGGAATCACCCACACCACATTCAGAATAGAGAAGTCCATCTACTAGTGAGATATGGTCACTTGAAAAAGACCTTCCCCCATGTGGGCCAATTTGCAATTACAGCAATATGTAACCAGCCAATTCTGCATTCCTCTATCCCTCTATCAGTGCTATTCAACTACCTCCCACCAAACCTATATTACGATGGCTCCAGCCTCCTCCTTGACCAGTGGAATTCAATTCTTTTTTTTCTCTCAAACCCCACTTTCTGAAATGTGATATAAACTCATTCCACCGGCCTTTGGGAGAAGTAAAGTTGAGTCTTGGGATGCCTATTTGCTGATAACCTGGCTTTGCATTAAAGTTCTTTTCCCAAACTCCAAGTAACATGATTTTGGCATTTAAATGTATTGGATAGATCATTTCTCTGTAACGATGACTTAGTATTTCACTGGGAAAAAAAAGGAGGGGGATCTCTTTAAAATATATGAGTCAGCACACATTTCAAATAATGTTTTCAAAGTTTACTGATTTATGAATAAAAGACCACCTCCCTCTTCCTGCTTCATAACAGAAAGTTTCCTCCCCCTTACCATATATCTCACAACAACTGTCAGAATCTTACAACACCCACCTCTTCCCTAAGGTCAGAAGGAAATTACTGCTCATTTAGATGCTTGAAGTAATTAAAATATGGTGGTAACAAAGTTTCACCCTTCATTCAATTCGTAAAAGCATATATTTGCAAATGACAAAATAATAATGTTTTGAGTTGTACTCTGTAATGATTCTACAACGGAGAGTTATTATAATGTATTTATTTTAGCATTTGAGATAAGTAGATTTGATATGGAATTCCTTGTAACTAGAGGGAAGAAAAAATTTTGTTGCCCATAGGGACTTGATGCTGGATGCATTTACCCATATTCAACCTCAACAAATCTTCTGAATGATGTTCCAAGTTATTCTTGAGTACACTTAATGTCAAACATATGATGCTCAACTGGGATGACGTTTTAGAGATTTGGAGAACAGGAAATTTTGATTTAGTAAAAGCAGAGCAATTAATAGTAATAAAAGCAATTAAAAGTAACTGCCATGAACAAGGGGCTGCATGAATTTCTTTGAATCATTGTTTATGTTTTCGTCAGGTATTAATACCTAGAAGAGAGATAACTGGATCATGTGGAATATCTATTTTTAACTTTTTGGGAAATGTGATTACATTTTTTTTTCCATTATAGCTGTACCAATTTTCTATCAACACATCCTCTCCAACATCTTTTTCTTTTTTTTTTTTTGGAGAATAATACAGATATATATAGATATCTCATTGCTGTTTTGTTTTACATCTCACTATAAATAAGAGATGATGAACATCTTTTCATGTGCCCGTTGACTATTTTTATGTCTTCTTATTTGGATTCTCCCCCCCCCCCAGGAGATTTATTTATTTATTTATTTATTAAAGATTTATTTATTTATTTATACAAGCACTGGGTACAGTCAGAAGCGCAGGAGGGTGAGAGAATTCACCAGAGTCAGAGCGGGGAGCAGAGCAGGCAGAAGGACTGAAGTACACTGCTGAGGGGAGCAGCGGGCAGCAGGACAGGTCTGTGCGCCATGTGGGACCCTCCTCTGGTGGCCAGGTAGCAGCAAGGGATCGAACTGGCGCTGCAGAGGCTGTGGGCAGCTTCACAACCCAGCGCTTTACCGCTGCGCCACCGGGGAGGCCCCTTATTTGGATTCTCTGTTGTTTTTAACTGTGTTTTTTTGTTATTGTTGAGTGATATGAGCTTTTTATATATTTTGGCTATTGACTGTTTAATATATTACTTATAAAAATCATCTCCCTTTTAGGAAGAAACCTTTTCATTTTGATGATAGTTTTTTTCACTGTGCAGAAATTTTTAGATATTGTCCCACATATTAATTTTTACTGTTGTTTTCCTTGTTATTAAAGTTAAGTTCTCAAAGACTCCTCCAATGCCAATGTTAAGAACTTTTCCATCTATGTCTTCTATGTATTCCATGGCTTCACATCTTATATCTAACTCTTTAATCCTTTGAATTACTTTGTGTATGTGATGTTAATAGTCTATTTTTTTTTAAAGATTTATTTATTTATGTATATAAGAACTGGAGTGTAAGCCAGAGGTGCGAGGGGTGAGAGTATTCACCAGGGAGAGAAGGGAGCGGAACAGGTAGATTTACTGAAATACACTGCCTGAGGAAAGCAGCGGGTGAGGCAGGAGAGTTCTGTTGAGCCATGTGTGTTAGCAGCCTGGCTGGCCTGAATCAAACTCATGCTCAGTGGCTGGTGATAACTTGATCGTGCTGTATTTAACCCCTGCGCCACCAGGGAGGCCCCAGTCTACTTTAATTATTTTGCATGTATCTGTCCAATTTTCACAACATCATTTGTTGAAGAAACTTTCCTTGCTCCATTGCATGCTTTTGGCTCCTTTGATGAATATTGATCATCCATATTTGCCTATATTTATTTCTGGGTTCTCAATTCTGTTCAATTTGTCTGTGTGCCTGTTTTTATTTCAATACCATGGTATTATAATTACTATGATTATGTAGTACAGTTTGACATTGAGGAACTTGATACCTGTTTGTGTTCTTTTTTTCCCCACATTGTTTTGGCTGCCTGGGGTCTTTGGTAGTTCCAAATGAATATTATACTTGTATTTTCAGTGAGGAAAACATTTATGACGGCATTATTCACAACAACAAAGGGTTGGATGCAAGCTCAGTGCTCATCAGCAGATAACTGGATAAAGCAGATGTGATACATACACAACAGCATATTATTCAACTATTAAGAACATGAAACTTGCATTTGCAAAATCATGGATGGACCTCCATGGTATTATTTTAAATAAAATAAATAAGCCAAATAGAGAAAGATAAACAGCATATGATTTCACTCATATGTAGAAGGTTCAGGAAAAAAAAAAAAAACACTTTTTGAGGTTTTAACTGCATTTTTTTCTCAGTCTAGCTTTTGGACTTATCAGTCAGTGTTTTCTTACTTGCCAATGAGTATTGAAAATCTCCATTAAAGTCAATGCAGGAAGGGAACTAGAATACATCATCTGACTTTGAAGTGGAGCAAACATCCTATATTAACACAACTGAGTCAAAATTAAAATATATTACAGCAGACTGTGGTGGTTGTCAATGAAAATGTTTTCATAGCAACTATTCAATCAAACCACAAAGAATAGCTACAATATAACCTTAGCTAAATGACAGGTACCATTCATGCTAAATTATGTCTTTAAAAGTTTGGAGACTATTTCATACATTGAATTATTTGACATTGAAAAATAACTCCAAATTCAGTGACATTTCTTTATCTGATTATTAATTCAATTTATATTTTCCCCGAACTTTTCCTCTTTTGACTCCATGGGATAATAATGACAGACATGATAGTTAAGCATTTTGTTGAAGTCTCCAGTGCCTCAGTTTAACCATCTTAAAAAGTGATATGACAATAGTACCTAGTTCTGATTTAGGAATAATTTAAACAGGCTAACATACTGTAGCGGCAGGAAGGCACAGTGCAGGATCTCTACGTCCTAGAGTCCTGGGTAGCTTTTCAGGCTTTTACTGAGCTTTTTCCAGGTACACAGCAGGCAGGAGTAGGGGGAGTGCGTTGAGGGGCGGTGGGGTGGGGGGCGGCGGGGGGGATGAAGGCTGGCAGGCCTCCTAGCCCCAGGCAAATCTTCACTCTTTCTGGGCATTCTCTGGTGGTCTCCTTCTCTCTCTTCTGCTGGTTCTGTTCCTTCTGGTTCCATTCCCGTCTTGCCACCCTTAAAAGCCCAGTCTCAGCCCAGGTGTGCCCACATATGCATGCCCACACCCCACTCCAGATGTCTGCCATCAGGCATGTATTTAGGACCACAGGGATCCATTATCAATCCTAATGGTGGGAGGGCGGAAAAGACTGATGCTTTTTTCACGTACCCTTCACATACTTACAATATAGTATAACTAAGTGTTAGCAAAAATTTATCATAATTTGAAGGTGCAATAGGTGTTACTTTATTATAAATAATTAGAAATATTTTATCTGTTATGAAGCCAACCTTGAATTTTCAAACAGTTTTGCTTTAGTAATTGGGTAAGATGGCACTCTCATAGCACAATCCCAATGCTGCAATCTCACAAAAATGGTTCTTATAAAAATGTGTAAAAGTTGAAAGAAAAAGAAAAAACTCTATAATAAATACTCCTTTTGAAGGTCTGTGTTGGAAAGAAAACCATGTTCAGCTGTCTTCTTGAGAGGGGTTGCACAGAGAGCAGATTCCTTAACATTACTCTGCTTGCCTGATGCTCCTGGACTGTTGGTAATAGTAGGGCAGTCACGTGTACTTGCGCTTCTGATGTCTCGGTCTTTGCAATCATCATAGATTCTAGAAAACTACTTATGAATTATTTTAACAGGCTGTTCTTATTATAGGTGGTACATGACCATATTTCATTTTCAGACTTCTACACTGCTAACAATTATTTTCAACCCAAAATTCAGTATCAATGGTCTAACGAAGAATTATTTTTCCAATATTAGACTTTATTGCCATGAGAAGGAGATCAATAGCTGCGAAGGGACGCTGGAGTTTTGGAGCTGAAAAATTCACCAGAGTATGGAAAGTAGAAAAGGTAGATTTATTGATTACCCTGCTAGAGAACCAGGGGCTGAGAAACACTTTTTATACTCTGGACTTGTGGGCTTTTTAGCATTTAGCTTACAGGTCTGTGCTGGCTGCTAGCCACCAAAGTGTCAGACTGTGATTAGTCCCTGCGTTTTTTAGAATTTACATCAGCTTTTAGTGGCCATAGGTGGCCTTATGGCCCTTTTTCAATAACAATCACTTGGTTCCTCTATCTACCCAAGATATCAGGCCCAGGTCAGTTCCCCTTATGCTTTCAAAACTTCCCATTCCTGTCAGCAAGGCAAGGAAGAGACTGAGCTTTTAATTCACCAACAATTATGGTTTTATCTGTTGATCTTACTTTACACCAGAACGATATATAATTTATTGTTGCCTACATGATATATTGGGCACAAAAGAGCTAAACAGTTTAACTATTGGGGTTTTTCAGTCAAGGGGAAGTGAATGATGTCATACATGAAGTGTCACTGAGTTCTCATTTATATTTAATGAGGGAAATCTGCTTTCAATTCAAACCCCAATAAGAAAGCTACTGTACCAGACAAACTAAGTTAAATAACCCATCATGACAGCACAGACGACACAGAGGAAGCTGGCTACAGGAAGGCAGTACAACCAGCAGAGACTGTAAGAGCTGCAGCAGCGTGTGAACACAGAGAAAAGACATGCCCTGTTAATAAAGGCTCTCAACCTTAGGCATTATTTTACAGAACAGATTATTAGTGGAGCCAAGATTCCTTAGCAGAGTTTTGTTGCCTCCTTAGCAGTAAGTGTATGGCAACTGACAGTGAGGGCACAGGGCAGGTAAATCAGAATCTTGAAATTAAAATGGGTGCTCACAGAAGAGAAGGTGGAACAGAACTTACCGAGCACACAGAAGAGAAGACAGCTGAGTTAAACAGACATTCAATGTGAAACAGTGGTGAAGCTCTGCCAGTGGGTCAAAGGACAGTACCAAAGTAGAGGACTGGTGTAGTGCCAGGAAGGCACCAAGCTGGTTCTCTATGACCTGGTTCTTGGTGGCTTTCACAGAGTTTTATTGAGCTTTTGCATGTAGTGTGGCAACCAGGTACACATCAGGCAAGGATGCCGGGGCCGGGAGGCTGGCAGCCCTCCCAACCCCCAGTGAATCTTCACTCTTTACTGGGCTCTCTGGCATTCTCTCATGGCCTCTGCTTCTCTGCTCATTTTCTTCCCGCTACTCTTCTTTTCTTCTGGTAGTTCCACTGCACTCTGCCATGCTCTGCTGTACCCTGCACCATGCTACTTCACACCACGCCGTGGGAATGTGCTGGCATGGGGGGATGGCGGTGGAGCGCGATGAGGCTTGGCTTAGTGCACATGCATTGTGGGAGGGTGGAAAAGCCTGGTACATTTTTACTTACCCTACAACTTGTCACTGTCTATGGGCTCTCAAGTGCACACACAATTGCAAGACATCTCGGTTTTAGGAAACAACAATGGGGGTTATTTAACAAACAGGGAAAACAGAGTTTCTAAGGCCAAATGTGATGGCTATCTCACCCCAGATAGTATACAGTGTCCAGATAGTATACAGAACAAAATGTCCCAAACAAAAGGTCACTCATACAAGATGGTGCTGTCCCATCAACAAGGGTCTGAAGCTCATGGCACATTGACAAGCAGTGGGCCAGAGTCCAAATTATGGTGGCAGCTGAAGGTGCTCACAGGGGTCACTGAGATGACATAGCAGTGCACAACAATTTGAAGGTTGCTATGTGCAGCACCAGACACTGGACCAGGTACAAGTGAGGGCAACAGCACTGGGAGGCATCACCAGACAATCAGAAGCAATGGACAGCTCTCAGAGGTGAGCTGGACAGAGTGCTGGTCACCTGTCAACAGTGTTAGAAAAAAGGGTCTCCCTGGTGGTGCAAGAGGTTAAGCACTGCACTATGAAGCAATCCGAAGTCTCTGTAGCACGAATTCAATCCCTGGCCAACCAGGGAGCAACCCACATGGCGAGGCAGACCTCTTCTGTCTCGCCTGCTGCTCCCCACAGCAGTGTATTTCAGTCAGTCTGCCTGTTCTGTTCCCCATTTTGTCTCTGGCGAATCCTCTCACTCCTCCCACCCTCACATGTCTGGCCTGTACCCCAACTCTTGTATGCGTAAATAAATAAATCTTAAAAAAAAAGAACAGTGCTAGACAAAATAGGTCAGTGGTTCGGTCACTAGTCACCAGGAGGCAGTGTCAGAAACACCAGTGTTAACACTCTTTAGGAGGTGTTATGCTACACCAACAACAAGCAGCTCTTTGAAACACCAGACCAAGGCCTATTGTGCTCCTTTCAGGTGATGTCAGGGCCAGAGAAGGTGCAGTGGCCAAGTCTCTGCAAAGGTCTTCAGCTTCTCTTTTTTCTTTGGCAGTCTGCTGCTGGGTGCCTCTCCTTGCTTCAGAGACCAGAAACAGAATCCCAAGCTGGCTCCTTCCCTGCTTTATATCCTCTTTTAGGGCCCCCCACTCTACAAGTCTGATTGGATTATTTTCAATTGTAAGTGACTGATTGGACAATTTACCACCAATCATCTCATTGTAATTTTTCGATCTGAATAATCAACAAATGAGCTGGGTATAAACCTTATTGGTTCATGTAGCTCACACCTGATTGGTTCATTCTACAATCCAGATGCCAAATATAAAAGGGAAAACTTGGTGCTTGCACAGACCTGACCTGCCCTGACCTCAACAGAGGCTCATGGGCTGGTGAGCTCCAAGGAGCTACAGCCAGAGCTGGCCTCAGAAAGCCTGGAGACACTCTGTACTCTGTGCTCTTACAGCGGGGTCAACAACATAAAAAGTGTAAGGGGCACCTGCAACAGCACTGGGAAATGGGTCCCAGCTATTAAAGTGTGGGCTCTGCTGGGAGCCCTCCCTGATGGCCCAGGATGTCATGGACCTCTCTACTACCTGTGGCTTCAGGCAACTGTAGCACTGCAGCTGACCAAATGGGGCCCTATGCTCCTCCCTGCCGCCTTGAACCAGAGGCTGCAGGGCTTGATCTTGCTTCCGCCACCAAGTTTGCTTGCACTAGGGCTGCATGCTCTGGAGTGGAGTGACAAGGGACCTATTGCCACCCGCTGTCACAGCCAGTGTCCACCAGCAGCCTGAGCTCCAGTAGGATGATTGGTAATGGGCGGTATAATGTCTGCAACCTGCTGCCACTTGCCTGAAACTTATGAGCCTCTGGGGCCAGGCTTGGAGACCAGAGGGGTTGGGGGGGAGCAGCCATCAAGCCTGGCCTGCTAAGGTGGGCCTCTACATAACCCTTCTGCAGTCTTCCCCTGCAGGGTGGCCTGGGTATTGCCTAGTGGCAGTGTCTGGCTGATTGGTTGGAAACTCCGGGTGCTGTCCCTGGAGTCTACTCTGGCGTTCAAACTGGGTTTGTACCCAGGGAGAGACTGCAAACAAGCAGTATGCTCTAGCAGGGAGCTGTCGCTTTTAGAGTGAGTTCACTTGCCACCACTTGCACGTGCTAGGGCAGCAAGGTGTAGGAATGCACTGCTACCACTCAGCCACTAGGAGTTGTCACCAGATGGTAGGCTGTGCAAACACTATCATGGCCCACAGCTTGTGCTGTGGGGCTCCACTTTCAAATATATTAATTAGATATGTCTAGGAAAGTATTTCACTAATTATTGATGGGAGGACAACAAAATACACTGTCAGTAGTTTATACTTGTATATATGCAGGCTTTTATTCTTGTATTAAAACAACAGTATCATTCTTTTAAATTTTTTTTAAAGATTTATTTATTTATGCATACAAGAGTTGGGACACAGGCCAGATGTGCAGGGAGTGAGAGGACCCACCAGAGAGAGAGTAGGGAACAGAATAGGCAGACTGACTGAAATACACTGCTGAGGGGAGCAGCGGGCAAGACAGGAGAGGTCTGCCTCACCATGTGGGTTTCTCCCAGGCTGGCCTCAATCGAATTCATGCTGCAGAGGTTGCAGATTGCTTCATAGTGCAGTGCTTAATTCCTTGTGCCAACAGGAGGCCCAACAGTATCATTCTTGAGCTGTATTATGAGTTCAGTCTTTAAAAAAAAAGTTTTGTGAATTCTTAGAACTTAAATATAATCTTCAATTATCTGATTTGCTTGTAGCGCATGCTTCCTGATTGTCTCTATCCTGCATTAGTTAAAGACTTGGATAGTGGTCTTCTCATACTTGTCAACCTTGATTCCCCCTTAATAAAGAACAGTGCCTTCCACAAAGCAGGCACCCAATAAAGGATCTCTTCTATGACATGTCACACACTGCCCTTATATCCTCATGTCAACTATATGGTTTAGGGACTATTATATATAATTTGCTTAAGAAGAAATTGTTTATTTCTATTTATTTCTATTTCCTTCCTTCCGTCCTTCCTTCCTTCCTTCCTTCCTTCCTTCCTTCCTTCCTTCCTTCCTTCCTTCCTTCCTTCCTTCCTTCCTTCCTTCCTTCCTTCCTTCCTTCCTTTTTAGTAGAAGAACTGGGGTATAGGCCAGAAGTGCAATGGGGGGCAGGGTTCACCAGAGAGAGCGGGGAGCAGAACAGGCACACTTACTGAAATACACTGCTGAGGGGAGCTGCAGGCGAGACAGGAGAGGTCTGCCATGCCATGTGTGGGTTAGCTCCCTGACCAGGAATCGAACTCAGGCTGTAGCAATGATAGTACTGAGACTTTAACTCCTAGGCCACCAGGGAGGCCCCTGGGGTCTATTATTATCCAATTTTATAGATCAGAAAACTGAATGGAGAAGTGAAGTAATTATCCCAAGTTTAGGTGCTAGTCAGTGGCAGAATAAGGATTTATATCCAGGCTTTCAGAACATACCACTCATTCCAAGTACTCCCTCTAGTGGTTATGTAAGTATTCATCTGTGTATATATTTTTTATATAAATAAATAAAAAATTATTTCAGTTTGTATGCATAATACATTAAATCATAACTAAATTCCATCAATATAATTCAAACATCTTCCAACCATGGACAATGTAATGGCCTATAATGGACATAATGATGGCCTTATTACATACATGTGCTGCATCAGCTTTCTTCGGAAAAACTCAATCTCACAGAATTTTTTATTATCATGACTTGACAAAATTTTACAACTCTAAAAGTGCAAGATTCACAGAGTTGTGACTCATATATGCTAGACCTTCATGCATATTCATGAGTAATTATAATGATTTTTTATGCAGACAGATAGCCCCAGGTTTGATTCCATATTTTTTTGTGACTAGCTAATTTTGTAATGTTTACTGACTTAATTAAGTTATTAATTTCTATAAACTAGAATTTGGGAGACATTTCAATGGACTCTGAAAAAAGCCTAAATTGAATACTTGAAATCGGGAGTATCTAAAAAAAAAAAAATGGTGTTTATACATCCTATATAAAAAATCTAATGGAGAGTGAAATATTTTCTTTCCCTGTTACATCATGCAACCAAAGTCATACTACCAGCAAAACTGGTTGAAAGCTTAAATATATAGACAATTGATTTGGTGGATGCTTCACCAAATTATCTGACCTATCAGTTACTTGCCAACCAATTACCAGAATGCCACAATTTCAAAGGGTCTATAAATTGTTATTTTGTGGAATATCAAATAATTATGGTGCCAGGCAGCCCTAGGTGTGGCAGATAACCCTGCCCTTTACACCAAGGCCATCCTGAGGGAGTGGGCAATGTCAAAGCACTTTTGAAAACAATGAAGTAGGCAGATTCTAAATTCTGCTATAGTGCTCTTAATTGCCACAAACTTAGAACAGTGGGCAACATAGATAGTACTTAAAGAGTACTATGCTTTTAAATTTATTGAAAAATTGTTTTTATTGTTTATCTACTACAAGCAGATGTAAGAACCAAATTCATACCTTTGTGAATACATTTCAATACATATTGAAGCTATTTAACTCATGGTTATATTCCTATCTGATATGAGTAAATCATAGATTGTATTAAGTTTAACAATTGAATTAGAAAGTCCCCAACCCTATTACTAATTGATTGGGTGACTTTGTTCCAATTAGATAATTACTCTAAGTCATAATTTTGTGGGTTTTTTTTTAAGATTTTATTTATTTTTGCATAGAAGAACTGGGGTACAGGCCAGAGGTGGGAGGGTGAGAGGATTCACCAGAGAGAGTGGGGAACAGAATTGGTGGATCTATTGAAATGCACTGCTGAGGGGACAGTGGGCGAGACAGGAGGTCTGCTGTGCCAGATGGGTTAGCTCCTTGGTCAGGGATTGAACTCAGGCTGTCACAGTGATAGTGCCACCAGAGAGGCCCTCTAAGAAAAAGTTTCTTCAACTATAAAATGGGAAAGAAAAATTGTAACAACTCACAGAGGTTTTAAAAGGATTAAATAAATGATGCTTATGCCCTGCCTGACATATTGTAAATATCCATTAAATGTCCATTAGTCAGAGTATCCATTGTAGTAGCTACTGTATTTGAGAAACTTCAATTCTGTTTTTTCAAGTACTCTTAGTGAAAATAATATTTTTCAGTTGCATTGAACATAAAGAATGTAATTTCCATTGAAACTATTCAAGTAATGAGTCAGGAGAAAACAAATTTAAGTCAAGAATTTGTCTGAATTGGCAAGAACCTCTAAGTTGGATAAAACTAGAGGAAGATAAACTAAAGTAGTTCAGAGGTGTGCTGTAAGCAGAGAACCCCATGACTAGAAGTAAAAGTAGAGGTATTCCTGGACATCAGAGACCAAGGCTGACTGTGTGCGACAGAAGAGACACTCAGAAAATTCAACTCTTTGCAATAAAATGTGGGTAGCAAGAGGTACCTGGAAGCCTAAGTTGGGTACCTAGATGTGGCTGGGGCAGAAAATGTGGTCAAACCCATGTTCCCATGATAAAGTGGTTCTGCGAAGAGGACAGGTGCTTGGTGTGGACCTAAATGTGAAGTGATATTCATAAAAGTGCTGAGGTGTACTGGTTGGGCAGGGACCCTAGTGAAGTAGACAACATACAGAGTATGGCTTTTCCCCCACCCCACCCAGGCTCTGGCTGATACAGTGAAGCTGAAAGTGCTATGAAGATTCACTGAAAGCCATCTGAGGAATTCTGAGACTTTGGTCTGAAACCCAGAAAAGTGGGTTATCAGTGGTGCCTAGGCATGATGCCTGGTAACAACATCTGAAGGAGGAGATCCTATACCTCAGTATCATAAATGCACTTTCAAAAAATAGATTTGGTCAAGGGAAATAAATGTTGAGGTTACTCTCCAAAGAAATGCCAGGTTGGTAGTCTTACAACTTTGGGAACAACTTAAGAGAAGAATCAGCAGAATTCTTGTGTGGAAGAAATATGAAGCATCCAGCCAGAATTGGGGAGCAGGAGGGAAATCACAGGAGGCAAACAAGAGGCTGTCACCATTCACTATTTCACCTGAAATGTTATTGAACTACAATGTTATAAGAACGAGGAGAAAGAGAACAATTCCCATTTTTATAACCCCCTGATACTCAATTACAGTGAATCCTGTGAACTGCAATGATATAAAGGCATGCTTACACTATACCTAGTGTCACTTAGTTCTAAGAGGTCTAACTAGAGACAGGCTTAAGTTCTAGCCAGCTTCTGCTACTAGAGTAAAATACAAGCAACACAAATCCTAGAGAATCCTAGGATGTCCTATAAAGGATCCCTATATAAGTTGGATGAGTCTAGAAAATTATACTTTAACAAATGCTGGGAAAGAATCAAGTGAGTTCAGTAACACTTGGCCCAAAACTTTATGTTCATCTAGTCCATAAATGAGATATTCTGTTATATTTATAATAAGAATTGTGAACATAATTTATTTTCCATATCTTATATATGCCAGGCATTGTGCTAAGCATTATTTATCTTATTTTTACCATTTATCTACATTTTATCTTATTTAATACAACCTTACTGGGTAGATAGAATTATTAATTTCATTTCACAGGCCAAGAGCTCAAAGCTTAGTGAGATTAATTAATAAACCCAAATTCACACAGCTGCTGGTGACCAGCAGAAACAGAATCTGCCCCTATTTGGTGGCAGTTTTATAATAACTCTTTACTTAACTTTATATTATTATTCCTGAAATATCTATCCATTGTAAAAAACATAGATTAAAAAAAAAGATGTATCTTTACATTTTAGATTTACATCTTGTTTCAAGATTTTATGTTTATCTAATCTGCAAATGAGATTAAGAAAAGTTATTTAGGTTTAACTCAGTTTTGCACACCTCACTTCTATGGAGGGTCAACCTCTTGAGAATTTTCTCCTGTCCATCCAAGAAACCAGGATAGTCATTTGCACAAAATGGGCACTCACAGGTTTGGGACCAAACAAATGCAAAAGAAAACTGCTTGTTGTGGCCAAGTCAGCAGTGGTAACACTTCACTGCCACTCTCTGAAACTGCAATCCCATTGTTCTCAGAATAGGGTGGTAATCCATAACACTGCTCAGCTAGTCCAGTTTATGGATTCAGAATATTGTGGTGCCATAAGGCTATCACATGTCAGAAAACTCTTAATAGTGAACATCATGGCAGTGCTTACTCCATTTCTTTTCGACTCTCCAAGCATCCATCTTTGAGCAACAACATTCACAAACAAGAAAAAAAAATCCACTTTAGATTTCACTTCAGATTTTATTTTTCTTTTTGAATATTTTACTTACCTTGGGGGAAATAGGCTAAACAGAAGAAAGAACAAAGAGAATAGTATTGAAAAAGAAAATAAAAAGTTTGGATTAAAAATTATATTCTTCAAGTTGATCCTATTTAAAAATTAGAAAGGAGAAGGCAACGAAAAAAATTAACTAGTCCAAATGAGATTCCTGACGAGCTGTTTTTTCCTATCGATATATTTTGTATTTGACTACAGCATTTTTGTATCAAGAATAAGAAATTTTTTTCATAAAGATTATGTAACATTCTAACACTTGATCTTGTTTTCTTCACATCTACCGTGTAGTGTCCCTGTATGCCTGGAAAATGTCTTGGTCATCTTGGGAGCTGCTCTTCTTCTTCTTCTTCTTTTTTTTTTTTTATTTGTTTAAATGTGTACATTTTCTTTTTTTTTTTTAAAGATTTATTTTTATTTATTTATACAAGCACTGGGTATAGTCAGAAGCGCGGGAGGGTGAGAGAATTCACCAGAGCCAGAGCGGGGAGCAGAACAGGCAGAAGGACCGAAGTACACTGCTGAGGGGAGCAGCGGGCGGCAGGAGAGGTCTGTGCGCCATGTGGGATCCTCCTCCAGTGGCCGGGGGGCAGCCGGGGATCGAACCGGCGCTGCAGAGGCCGCGGGCAGCTTCAATACCCAGCGCTCAAGCGCTGCGCCACCAGGGAGGCCCGGGAGCTGCTCTTCTTAAGCTCCAAAGTACATGGGGATGGCATGTGGTGCCAAACTGGAGTCTATCACGTACTCCACCTTCTAGCCATGGAAATTAGTCTAGGGATAGATGTGTGGCTCGTGGCTAAAGCAGTGCTTTCATGGAAGTTTTAAAGCTCGACCTGACAGGAAATGGCTCCACACCTTCCTGGTTGCAAGAATACAAAGTCAGAGCTATCTGCTAGCAGTTCCTCCCACATGGAGAATATAGATTTAAGCTAATATAGACAGCAATTAGAAATAAACAGGTGTGAGAGAGAGAAAGATGCCATCTTGTGGTCACATCTAAGATTTGGTTTGAGGAGCAAATAAGCTGCTTATTTGCAGAACTAGTTCCAGTTGGATCTTCATTTCTTGACAGATAGCCAAAATTCAGTATATTTAGCAAACAAAATCTGCAAGACATCGATTTTCTATGCTCATTTGCATCTATACTGATAGATTTATATGAGAAATGCTGAAGTCTTTTTGGCAAATGCATACAAATGATGTTATGTGACAAGTGTATTATGTCTTCTTTGGGGCCAGGAATCATTTTACCCACTGGGAAGGCTAAGGATATTGGGACAAGAAAGTGCCCCAACTCCATGACTGATGATGCAATTACTATAGAACTCCTGAAGAAGAACTTTAATAGAGGTCTACAGAAAGTATTGTGGAGATCAAAGGAGTGGGCAAAATGCTCCAAAGGAAAGTTTAAAATGTATGAGCATGTGTTGAAAAATGTCAGGATTTTTCCATGCAGAGAAAAATAATTGCTCCGAAGGAAATAAATGCTCCCAAGGAAAGTTTAAAGTATATTAGCTTAGGAAGGGAAATAGCTTATTGCAATGGCATGGATACATGAAAAAATACAGGCCATCATTGGGGAGGAACAAAACCATCAAGCATGTTGTGGAGATGGATAATAATCATATATTATGTCAAACAATTGGTCAGAATTCTTATTTTAAAAAAGTTAAATACCATGCTAAAAGGAAGTCATCTGAAGTTCTCAACCAGATGAATGACATTTGAACCAGACGAATAATCATATTTCAATATGTGTATGTAATGAAGGCCCATGTACCTATCTCCCAGTCAACAATAATCACCTCATAATTGAGGTTGGACAATTTTCACCAAGTTAAGAAAAATATAAATTTATTTTTCAATGAGTTTTCCACAGATAAGTCTCTGTCTTTTTCATCCCAGTTTTTTGTTCTATATGTGCGAGGGGAAACTTTGTACTCTGTATTAGCATACCGTTGTGGTATATGTTGCAAACATTTTTTCTCTCATACTGTCACTTGTATTCTTATTTTGTCAATAGTACATTTTTACTATGAAAAAAAGTAATTTGTGTCTAATAAAACAATCATTTTTCTCAGTGCTTATTCATTTGCATTTATATTTAGGAACGTTTTCCCCATCTCCAGATTATGGAAGAATTTTAATTTTTTTTTTTATGAATGGCCCTTTATAATTTATCCTTTATTTAAATATCTGACCTGTTGGAAATTTATTCTGGCTCATGATGTAAGAGATGTATTTAATTATTTTTCTCTCTACATATGGTTACCCAGTAACCACATTTATTTCAAATTCCAGTTTTCCCCAGTGATTTGTGATGCCACCTATATTGCATATTAAATTTCCATATGCAATTGCATATTTTTCTGAATTTTTTATGTTTTCCCTTTGTCTTCCTAGCCATGTGCTAATATCAAACAATTTGAGTTACTGTGGCTTTATAGAACTTTTAAAAAATCTGATTTGGGAGAACCCACAGCTTGGTGGTGAGGCTCAAGTACCCCTTGCACCTCAGCAACCTACACAGATTGTGCTAGAAGGGATGTAGAGAAGATTCATACATAAGTGTTATGGAAGGTGGATAGGGAGAGACATGTGACATGTGGTAGGCTACGGGCAGGGAGATGTCAGGGCCTGGGAAGGGGAGAGTGGCGACGATGGGTCTTGATAAAAATCCAAAGCAAATAAGATGGGTTACCCACACAGGCCAGGAACCTGGTAAGGAGGATAACAAAGAATGTAATATAAGCTACACTCCTTTTCTAAACCCAAGGGCACCTACATAGTTGCTGTGAAGTGCAGGTACAGCAAAAGGCTGATGAGATTCAGATTTGGGAGCCCAGAGAGGAAGGTTAGTAGTAGTGCCATGCACACAACCTGCCACCTCCTTCTCCGGACCATCCATGACAACAGCTGGTCCCTCCACCACTCTCCCCTACCCTACTGACACAGTAACTGGTATTACTGGCCAAACACAGCAACCAGCAGGAACCTAAAAAATAACAAAATAAAATGAAGCCATAGTAACACCTGCCAAAAAAATAAAAGCTACCTAGTTCTGTTCTAATTTATTGAGCCAGATTCCCAGTAGGCCAACATAAAAATACAGTATCAACTCGCTTGATATCTCAAGGTAATATGAGATCATAAGTGAGAGTGATGACTCCCCAGAAACCAAACAAAAAGCCATGGAAAATTATGTATTTATAATAAATTAAAAATAGCCATTGTAAAGAAACTCAGAGATAAGAAAACTCAAAAGAACAAATAAAAAAGAGACAGGGACACAGAAAAGCAAATAAGAGAAATACAAGGAAAATACAAAAAAAATCAATGAATCAGAAATAATATTAATGAAAATTATACTTTAAATAAGAAAATAACATGAACATGGGATGTGAGTTACTCAGTAAATAGGGTCAAGAGTACTATGGAAAATTATAGAAGCAGAAGACCTAATGTGGTAACAAATGAAAGAGTTCAAACAGAAGCCTAGAAATGACCAAGATGGAAAAGAGAAATAAAATAAAAATAAAATGAAGAAACATTATGAAAATCATTTAACTCCATTAAGAAAGACAGTGTAAGGAAAATAGATATCTCAGAAGGTGAAGGGAGAAAAAAGAATGGCGAGCTTACTAAAACTGAATGAGTCTGCCAACACTTGACCTCCCATACAAGAGACACTGAAAGCAGCTTTACTATCTAAATTGCAAAGAAAAAATTTAAATAGAATAGTCACTTGCTGGAAACAACATGAATGCTTAACAGATGATTGACTTACAAACAAAATAGAATACTATTCAACTCTAAAAATAATAAGGTGGGCCTCCCCAGTGGCACAGCTGTTGAGCACTGGGCTGCGAAGCTGCCTGCAGCCTCTGCAGTGAGGGTTCAATCCCCGGCCACCTGCCAGGGTCCCACGAGGCTTGCAGATCTCTCCTGCCACCCCCGCTGCTCCCCTCAGCAGTGTACTTCATCATTCTGCCTGTTCTGCCTCCTGCTCTGGCTCTGGTGAATTCTCTAACCCTCCCGTGCTTCTGACTATACACAGTACTTGTATAAATAAATAAATAAATCTTTAAAAAATAAAAATAAAAATAATAAGATGAAATCCTGCAATTTGCAGCAAAATGGATGGACCTAGAGGTTATTACTGATAGTGAAATTAGTCAAAGGGAGAAAGGTAAACACCATATGATTCCATTCATATGAGGTATATAGTGAAAACAAACAGGAAATTAAGTAAAAGAAAAACAATCTTTTAGGCTATAAGACCAAATTAGTGGTTACCAGAAGTCAAGGTGTGTGTGTAATCAATTGTATGGTGAGAGATGGAATTGTTTTTAGTGGTGAACTAAATGTAATGTATACAAATGCTGTTTTTCATTTTTATTTTTAAAAGATTTATTTATTTATGCATACAAGAACTGGGGTACAGGCCAGAGGCATGGGGGGGTGAGAGGATTCACCAGAGACAAAGTGGGGAACAGAACAGGCAGACTGAATGAAATACACTGCTGAGGGGAGCAGCGGGCAAGTCAGGAGAGGTCTGCTGTGCCATGTGGGTAGCTCCCTGGTCGGGGATGGAACTTGTGCTACAGTTGCTGTGGATAATTTCATATCCACAGCATCTTAACCCCTTGTGCCACCAGGGAGGCCCACAAATGCTGATTTTTAATGATGCAAATATGAAATTTATATAATGCTATAATGCAATACTATTTCATTTGTGTTTTTGTACTGGCCCTTAATTTAGATAGAATTTAATGATTTCGGTCTTTATGTTTCTCTCTGGGACTTCTCACATCATTCTCAATCCAAAGGCAAGTCAGGGTAATTAGGCAGTTTTAGGGACATTGCAAGAGGGGACCTCTGAAGAGTTTAGGTAGGCTTCAGAGATAAGGACAACTAGAGGAATGTGTTAACGCTGGCCTTGGTTTCCTTCAGGTGAGAAAGGATGGTGGAGTTTGGGAAACGGAGAGTGGTTAAATTAGGACAACAGACTCATTTATGCAAGGAGGAGATGAGAAGGGGTCAGCACTGAGACCAGTGGGCGGCAGCCTGTTTTTCTTCAATAGCTGATTTAACTTTCTCTGAAATGCAGGGGTGCTCATCCGGAAGACTGGGCCGTAAAGATAAATCTATCAAACAAGGGGGAAGATGCAACAAATGGGGAAAGACAAACCTGTTAGATAAGGAATGTAAAGATCCCCACTCAGTAGCAGATTAAGTGAGACAGCCGAGAACTAACCAATCACAAAGAGACTGGTGGAGCTTTAGAATAATGAGGGAAAGAAGGTCTGTATTCCCTGAGACACGACTCCACTCTGGCTTCCTTGCCCCTCCCTGGCCTGGTTTCATGGCCTGGGAGTCCCACTTTATTTCTGTTCTTTTTCTCCTCAATAAACTTTTTCTTTCTCTAAACAAACCTGCTGCTCCTCGCTTGCTTGCCTGAGCATCTGCGAAGTTCCTGCTGCGGCTTTGTGAGACACCAACCCATGGGGGTCTAGTGGCTGGGACTCAGCGCTGCCCTGTAGCCTGGGACCAGTTCCTGGCTGGGAGACTAGGCCTGACAATTCCGGTATCAATTCCATTCATCCAGTTCTGGTTCTTCCACAAGAACCTTACAGTTTTGCTTACATGAGTACTGCGCATTTCTTGCTAAGGTTATTTCAAGATATTATCTTCTCTTTTCTTTGTTTTCTATCACAATATGAGCTTATCTTCAATTATTCTGTTTTGCTTATACACATGTATATATGTGTGATTGTATTTACTTATATATGTTTATATGTGTACATGTATTTATGTATGTGTGCATAATATATTTATGTATGTATGTACATGCATTTATACATGTGTACATATATTTATGTATGCTATATTTTTTATTTTCAGTTTATAGCCCACTGTTTTTCCAAATTTTCTTATTAATTGTTGTATTCATCCATGGTTTCTTTTGTGTTTTCCCCATAAACAATCCAGTCTTCCTTAAAAAATAGTTGTTTATTGAAGTAACATTGGCATATAATATTACATCGATTAGGTATGCACCACTATAGTTTGAAATCTGTATATGCTTTGTCAAAATCACCACTAAAATCTAGTTTCTTTCTACCACCATAGATTAACGCCCTGTATTAATTCACAAATCTCAGGCCCCAAGCTCCTTCCCCTGTGGAAACCACCAGTCTGTTCTCTGTGTTTAAGAGTTTGTATTTGTTTTGTTTATTCATTTGCTTTGTATCTTTATATGCCACATGTGAGTGAAATCATATGGTATTTGTCTTTCTCCATCTGACTTATTTCACTCAGCATAATAGCTTTAAGTTCCACCCAAGCTGGCGCAAATGACAAGAATTCATCTCTTTTTATAACTGGGTAGTATACCATCTGTGTGTGTGTGTGTGTGTGTGTGTGTGTGTGTATGTTTCCACACATATGTATCCATAAACATTTAGATTGTTTCCATAGCTTGGCTATTGTGACTAGTGCTGCAATGAACATAGAGGTACATATATCTTTTTGAATTAGTGTTTTCATATTTTTCCATTAAATACCCAGAAGTAGAATGGTTGGATCACATAGAATCTATAGTCATTATTTTTTATAAACTCTCCAACCTGTTTTCCATAATGATTGTAGTAGTTTATATTCCCACCAATAAGAATCACATCTTTTCTTAGTAAATAAGGTTTTAACTTTTTGCTTCCTGGTCATATCCCAGAAGCTGCTTTCTCAAATATAATTACATTGGTTAATGACTGCAACATATACTATGTGTAACAGACATAGTAGGTAACATTGTTCCTGACTTCAGATGAAAATATTGTAACATTAAATATTCAATATTAAAATTTCCTCAACTTCTGGGATGAGATTAATATATTATAACATACTAAGGAAGTTTATTGAATATGTTAATATGAATGGGAGTAAAATTTTGTCTAGTATTTTTACTGCATCTATGGAGAGAATCACATGATTTTTCTTAGTTCATTAATATAAATGAATTGCAATAATGGATTACTCTGGCAATCCTTACATAAAATCAAACTTGGTCATCTACATTTTTTTGAAGTGGTGCTGTTGGATTATCTTGACTTATATTTTAAGATTTTAATTTGTTTTAAAGAGAAACTTCTGGCATTTTGACATATATTGTACAAGGAAGAGAGATTGAAAAATAATTATAGCAATCAAGGTAAAGAATTATTAGTAAATCAAGTAAGATGGGAGTTTTTTGTAACTTCTCTGCTTCAATTTCACCAGAGGTCTATACTACCTGTCTTCTTCATTGCTGTGTCTCCATATCCCATTACACTTGATAATATTTTTTCTCACTGAGTGAAAGAATGAAAAATAATAATGAATAGGGATTAGTCAAAGGGAATAAACCAAGCTGATGTTTACGAGGTAAAGTCAACAGTATAGAGTGACTGAATTAGTGTAAGAAATTAGAATGACAATAATTTGATATATTTTCTGACTCTGATTCTATATTTTTGGGTTCCAAAATTGTACAAGTCAATTAGTTCCTATTCTTTTACTGTTTTCCAACAACAAAAAGACACCTGATATGAAATATTGCAGGATATCTATAACTCTTTAAATAAACTATTCACCAAATTATCAAACATTAAAAAAAAATCTCTTTATCATGTGGAAAGATCAGTACATTAGCTTAGGAAATTCATAAACCTAAAAAGGTTCAGATTTTATAAGACATCATTTCTTATATATATTTCAAACTATTAGTCAAAGTACAAGTAATATGCAACTACAAAATGAATTTGTTTAATTATAATTGTTATCTCTGGAAGATTATGAAATTCAATTTTCATAATTGGAAGACAACATTAAATACTGTGCGTGGTATAATATTATTTATTAGCTCAGGTTTCTTCCCATTGTGCGCTTCAGTTGAAAAGCATTTAAGGAATAAATAACCAACATGGAATAAAACAAACAAACGACATATCAAAGTTTTTAAATATATGACATAACTACTTAACAGTAAATATATTAGCTTTGCTTTGTAATATTTATATCATTTCTTTCCTTTTACGATATAAGATGCAAGATCAATGAGGTTATCCATTTAGCGTTGTTAGAAAAAATTCTAGTGCAACATTGCAATTCATCTTCATAGTCATTTAAATGCAATCTGTTAACGTGTTTGTGATTCTACTTTATTTTTTATGGCGTTGATAAGTTTCCAGAATTGCTTTTTTGAAATCATCATCCATCTTGTAGGTAGAAGAAAACTTTAATTCTTCTATCTCTATGCAATGATTCCTGTAATGTAAATCAAGACCCTAAAATTGAATTCTTCAAGAGCAGGAAGGATAGAGAAGATGAATCAGTAGAAATTTATATTTCTGCTACTCATAATTCTAAAAGATGTTATAAACCAATCCCTTCCATTAGATTTGCTGAATACGGTAACATCTGCCATCTAGTGGCCAACTTAAGCTATTATCGAATGAATTAGGCATTTGTATGTAAAGTGATAATATGGAGAAGGGCAAATTTTTGGTCATTGTAATTCATCTACATTTTTTAACATTGCTTATGAAGTAGGAAATGTATAGATTTGTATTGAACAAACTATTCATTTTAATGCCAAATTTTATTTAATAATAATCCACTCCAGTTCGTGTGGCCACCTCTACAAAATAAAGGGAAAAAATGAAAAAAAAAAAGGGAGGAAAGAAAAATAAAATAGCAATTTCTTTTTTACTGGCCCCAGCAGAAGACATAAACACTAAATAATTTCATTACCTTTCTTCAATTATTTCTGTTCTAAGGTGATTACATATTGACATTGAACAAATGCTAATTTATTTTAACATTACATACATGGAATAAATAAAAAATATTTAAATGAGAATATAACAGATAAAAATAAATTTAATTCTCCCTTATCTTTAATAGAGTTATACGATTATACACATATATTTCATTTAAACTGACAGAATTAACTTGTATTAGTCTTCATGCCAAAAGCAATAATCAGTTTTCTCTATCTTACTCAATTCTCATCAGCATTTGACACAGCTGACAGACCCCTCTCCCCATCTAAAAGCACTTTCTTCACTTGGCTGTCATGACACCGTGTTCTTCTGGTAGTGCCAGCTATATAATTTGTGGGCCAAGATTAAAATATAGGCTCCCTTGCCAAAAAGCAAGAAAAAAAAATGGCTCTGAATTACTGTCTTAAACTTTTTGCTTTCTCTCTTCCCCTTCAGCTCCCCTCCACCCTCCCTCTCTTTTTCTCTCTCATTCTCTTACTCTCTCTCTCAATCCCCCTCCCTCCTGCCCTCCTACATGTGATTTTTAAAATTTGCTTCCAATGTTATTCATATGTAAAGAAAAGTTGAAATGTCAGCATAAACTTCACTCTTTATCTTTATATTGTGCAATATCAGAATTAAAGGAAAGTAAGAGTGTTTAATGCATATGAATTATAAAATTCATATTTGTCTGCTCATATGTGTAAATGCATTTCATTCTTCCCAGAACAGTGGAAATGCTGCACAAAACTAACTCAACTATTTTTATTTCCCTTTTTGATACTTACACATTTTGTTAATACTCTCTACCTTTGGCTTATGGATAAATAACTTAGGTTTGGAAGGAAAAGGAAATACGGGTTACTCTAGCTCCCCCTTCCTTGCATGTTTTCATTTTCAGTGTAAGGGGTTCACTAATACTGGGAAGAAATACCAGTAAGAAAGGACATGATAGGGTTCCTGGAACCCTACCGTTTCTTAGAACAATGTTGCTTTTTTATTACTTTAAAAGCAAAATCTGGTTTGAGCAGAAAGCATGGCCTTGCAGGACTGTCAACACCAACCCCGCCCCTTGCTGCGTTGAAGATCTAAAGTGCTTACTTGCCCTTGCTTTGAGTCTCACTGAACACTCAAGAGTTTTAGACCCACTGGGATTCTGTAGTCATGTGAATGGAATGGCAAGGAATGGGGAAACGCATATTACACATATATTCTGTTCCCATTTGCACGCTGCATGTGTATCAAACTTCACTGACAAAACAAAAGTTCAACGATAAAATCATGAAGATTTAGTGACAATTCAGCAGGCAAGCATGGGTTTCTTCTGAGTGTGAGGCACTGTGTGACTGCACAGGTCACATGCCCATGAAGCCTGATCTACTTCTGCATTTCCTCCTGTGTCTCTGGTGAACTTTCTCAGTCTTACTCACAGACTTTAGATATGATATACCTTGGGTAACCCCTAAGCCTTCTCTCATATGTTCCTTGCTTAGGTAATGCCATTCATTCCCTGGGCTTTAAATCTCATTTTTGTGCAAATTATTCCAAAATTTGTGCTTCTAGCTCTGACTTGTCCTCTGAGCTCCTGTCACGCATATCAAATTGCCTGTCTGGCCTTTCTTTCCATTTTGACATATAATGGGAATCTTATATCTTACTTTCAATTTCTCCCAGAAACTTCTCCATCATCTAGCTGTGTACTAACTAGCTAACTATATATTTTATCACCTAAACCCAGAAGACTTTGATTATTCTTTCTCAATCCACCTAAATCTAAACTAAGCAGAAATCCTATCAGCTTTGTCTTTATAATATCTCCAATTCACCCACTTCTCTCTACACGGGGAGACATGTAGCAAAATACCACCTGTTTTCTGAAGTGCTGCTGTGGTCCCCTATCCAAAAACCTTATTTCAACGTGTTTCTTCGTGATACTTTCTCTATATAACAGCTGCTCCGAGATGAGAATCATTTTACATTTTTTTTTCCTGTTTAAATCTCCATCATGGCTTCCCAGCATATTTTGAGTAAAATCCAAGTTCATCACTAAAGTCAAAAAGACTGTCAAATATTCTGAGCATACCTACACCCTAAATTTATGTTTTGCCACATACTTACTTCTCTGAGCTTTGCTTTGCCTTTTTCTTTGCTAAAAATACATAACAAATGATCTCATCTGAGAGTATCTATAATCTCCTTGGAAAATCTCTCCCTCATTCCACTCTTCAAGTTGCTCCCTTTTTCCAGTCTTTCAATTCTTCTATTAAAATATCATCTTCTCAGAGATGTTTTCCTGGGCTCCTCCACCTAAAAACATCCTTGCCCTGCTCTCCCACCTGCAGACTCTTAGATTATTGCCCTGCTTTATGCTTTTCAGAGCATCTATACATTCCTCCCTTCGTGCTGTCTGTCTAATGAACACAGGTGCTTTGGCCATCAACTGCTGCATCTCTAAGACTTGAAATAGAGCCTAGAACAAAGAAGAGACTGAATATTTATGGAAGGAATAAAGGCATGTTTTATCTTATATTCCTAGAAGCTAGAATAGCACAATGTTTTGTATAATATAACTTCTCAATAAATATTATGAAAGCAAAGAATAAAACAAAGAGGGAAATTAGAAGAAAGAATCTCAGTTTCTTGGTTTATCATTTTAGTTTTTAATTAGTTCTTATAATATAACAATTCAGTTATTTAGATCTATGTGATTGGCATCTAAAATATTATTTTTAAGTAACATGAATGATGTCTATATACTTATATTTATTTATTTATTTATTTATTTATTTTTTTAATTTTCTAGAGGCATGTCTTATTTATTTATCTATTTGTTTGTTTGTTTGGTTGGTTTATACATGCACTGGGTACAGTCAGAAGCCGGGAGGGTGAGAGAATTCACCAGAGCCAGAGCAGGGAGCAGAACAGGCAGAAGGACCGAAGTACACTGCTGAGGGGAGCAGCGGGAGGCAGGAGAGGTCTGCGCGCCATGTGGGACCCTCCTCCAGTGGCCGGGGAGCAGCCGGGGATCGAACCGGCGCCGCAGAGGCCGCGGGCAGCTTCGCAACCCAGCGCTCAACCGCTGCGCCACCTGGGAGGCCCTATATACTTATATTTAAATTGAAAATATACATCTTATTATTCCACTAGTATGACTGAAACTGCTTTGGATTAGGGCTTAAATCGCAAGAACATTTTCAAATATTTTGTTACTTTTACTTGAGGATTAGATTTATACTACCCAAAAAGTACATAGAAAATATAGTTAAGGGCCTTCCCTGGTGGCACAGCGGTTGAGCGCTGGGCTGCAAAGCTGCCCACAGCCTCTGCAGCACCGGTTCGATCCCGCCACCTGCTAGGGTCCCACATGGTGCGCAGACCTCTCCTGCTGTGCCCGCTGCTCCCCACAGCAATGTATTTCGTCAGTCTGCCTGTTCTGTTCCCTGCTCTGGCTCTGGTGAATTCTCTCACCCTCCCGTGCTTTTGACTGTACCCAGTGCTTGTATAAATAAATAAACAAATCTTTAAAAAAAAGAAAATATAGTTATTACACAATTTAATTGTAATTATCTCACAAGCCAAAGGTAGAATGAGATTTGAATTTGCTTTGTTGACAGATGACTGATTACAGCATGAATATCTAAATGAGATTTTATTGCTTTTATGTTGATAAATATGACATCAAACATTCATCTATCATGCATAAAAATTGACAAAATATAATCACTGTAACCTTTGGAAACAAGCATTTAGGCGATCTCTTTAAGTGCAACAAAAGTAATTATTATATTTCAGTAAAACTAATCATGTTCTAATAAGTGCTCAACAAATGTATAATGAAATGAAGTAACTTATGAATAAATTCAGAGATCTGGAAAGTAGGTATAAGAACACAAGGTAAATTGATAAGTTGGTAGGTATAGTTAAATGAGTGCAACTATAATAAGATTTGGTTTTATTTGTTTGCATAATCTTATAACAATCTGTTTCTGGAACACCAATCCACATTTAATTATGAATCTTCAGGAATGGTTACTTGCTTTTAGGTTAATTTGAATAAACATTTATTAAATAGTTCATATCTATGACAAAAATAGGAATATAATAATGAATTAGATAAATTTCCTGACTTCTGAAGCTCACAGTCTAGAGAGTCCTTATTTCACAGTCAAAGTTATGCTGAAATAATAAAATATATACACAAAATAATAAGGGAGAATCGTGTATGGAATTACTTTGAAGGACAAATAGTACAGATGTAGGCAAATAGATTGCAAAAGGGGGAAATAATGGATAAAATACATGTCCTTGGAAATATAGAACATATTTAAAGTAAGCAGTTATGATTGGTATGTCACTGGTAGTGGAGGAAGAATAATGGTAGTGATAAGAGGTAAGATTTTTAGGTAGAGACATAAGCCAACACACAGATACCCTGTATATCACACTAAAGATCATAGACATCACCATGTAAAAAAGAGAAATCTAAAGCAGCAAATATTACTGACATTTATATGGAACCACAAAAGACAACAAAACCAAAGCAATTCTAAGAAAAAGAAAAGCACAGAGATTTTGTAAGCTCAAACATGAAATAGATGGGTGAATACTTATTGTCACTTATCATCACAGAAATGCAAATCAAGTCCACAAAGAAACACTACCTCACACCTGTAAGAATGGGCCATATCATAAAAACTAGAAACAAATGTTTGTGAGAATGTGAAACTGGTACACTTTTCGTGGGAATGTAGACTGGTTCAGTCCCTATGTGAAACAGTATGGAGGTTTCTGAAAGTATTATAAGCAGATGTGATGTATGATCCAGCAATTCCACTAATAGGTATCTAGCCCCAGAATGCAAAAACACAAATTCAGAGGGATATATACACTTCTATGTTCATTACAGAACTATTCCCAATACCCATGCTATGGAAACATCCTAAGTGTACAATTACAGACAAGTCGATTAAAATTATGTGCTGTATACACAGTGGAATACTACACAGTTTTCAAAAAACCCCAACTCCTGCCACTTGCAACAACATGGATGTAACTGGAGGGGGTTATGTTAAGCAAGGCAAGTCAAAAGGAGAAAGACAAATACCTGCTTATATGTGAATGGAATATAGAGGAAAAAAAAGAAACTGGTGAAACAAAAAATTGAGGGTGGGGCTGACGAGCAAAGGGAGAAGAGGGACAATGGACTATGTTGGAGGATCATGGTTTGTATGGTGTGATGTGATGTGAACCTATACCTCTGAATCATACATAGTGTTGTAAACTAACATTACCTCAAACAAAATATGATATTAAAAAAGGTTATGCATATATGTGAAAGAAGGTTAAAGGAAGATAGTTTTTCAGGAAAATCATTTTAATGGCGGAAGGATATATAAGGGGGTAAGGAGGTATTATGAGGTGTTAGGGGATGGATGGAGCTGTGAAATATTATATTCAAGGTAGTTGGGCATATTCTACTGTTGAGGTCTCTAATGGAAACCTGGCAGGTGTTACAAAAAATAAGAACTGTGCAAGTGTCCATAGGAAAGTTTTTAAGGAAGTAAGATTCTCATTCATTAAAAAATGGCATATTTAAAAACATATAACTTATTATTAACAAAACTGGTAAGGTATTAGAATCAGCTGAAATGGAAATCTAAAAAGAGGTAAATCTATAAATGGAGAGTATTTAACTGAATGTAAAAAGAGACAAACATATATTTCACAGTGAATAAGGGAAGTAGGCTGGACCTCTATTTGCATGTCATGGGTGTAGATAAAAAAAATTATTCTGTATTGCATTGATTACTTATAATTTATATAGCTGCAAAGCATGTTAGAATCAGATAACAGAGAGCAGACAAACCCCTGGCTAAATCTAGTCAATAGTTTTTGTAGCATCTGTAGAGCTGAGTGGATTTTTAGTTTCAAAGCATTGTGAAATGAGACAAACCACAATAGAGATAAGTAAGTGACAGAGACTGATGTAGTTGTTCCCATTTGTTGATCCTTCCTTATATTTAGATGTCAGAAAAATATTCTGGTGTGTCATTCCAGAAGGCTGCTTGATTTTTGTATTGTTTTATTGAAATACAGCCCTACGCATTTTTTAAGCAAAGTTTCTATTTTCACTTTCTGGTACCATGGCAGAACTGAATAATTACAACAGGGCAAAGTCTAAAATATTGACTATCTGGTCCTTGGTAAGATAAATTTGGACACGTCTCTTTAGCGAAAACAGTTCTCCAGTGAAACATGAATTTATTCCTCCTATGGAAATCTTTAATTTTTCCTGTGACTGTTGTGGGTTTTTTGTTTGTTTGTTTTTTGGTTTTTTTTTTTTGCTTTATTTGTCCCATTTTTTTCATTCCTGTCATTCTTTTGCTTATGTTTTATTCCTTTAACATTCATTTTTCTGCATTAAATAGTGACAATGTGGAACTAAAATAAAATGCTTTTAAAATTGGATGCTTTATCTTATAGGAGGAATATAGGGGGACCGAATCAGACATTAGGGGGAAAGATAATAACAAAACAACAAAAACAAACAGACCATTATAAACCAGAGACATCCTGCAGGGGAGGAGGAGGGAGAGGGATCAGAGGGAAGGAGGGAGAAGCACAGGGGACTGAGGTGATGGTGTACAGGTGCATTGGTAAAGGAAATTCCATGGGGACTACACCTGATGGGGGGGGGGTTGGGGGGGATGCAAATATTGTTTAAAAATGAACAATGATGTAAAAAAATATATAAATAAAAAGAAAATTGAAAATTAAAAAAAGTTTTAAAAATAATTTATTGAATGAATTTTTAGGTTATTCTTTAAATCTAAAATGGAAATAGATAAGTTTTATTCTCAGAATCACAAGAGCCCAAAGAGTAGAAGGTTAGTTGGCAGTTAGTTTTCATTATGTTGTCAACTTATCCTGGTTCAATAATCTTTAGGAGAAAATGGTTTCTCACCTGAGAAAAGAGAATCAGGGAAATAATTCTTTGCCATCCCCTCTTCAGAGCAAAAGAAGGAACATTTATTTATATTTCATAGAAATTTTAGGCAGTGACAATATAAGCTTCTTCTTGAATGTGTTTTTATATCCACTGGCATATAGACAAAGTAGGATGAAGTTGGGATTGACTACAACAGTAAATGCAAGCATTTTAAGATAAAAGGTATAGTTATACTATATGTTGTAGTATATCTGATATGTCATAAAGTATATCAGCATTTGTAAAACCACAATTTTCCCAAGCAGTGAAGAGATTGTCAAGAAAATGTTTATTATTAGTACCTGTGGTGATTCCTTTTTGCCTCCCTAATCCCGTCTTAATATCTTTTAATTTTTTAACCCTATACCCCAGAACATGCCTTCAATTTTATTTTCTCAGAATATGTTCTTTGCTCCTCTTCTCTTTTCTTTCTATAGTCTATGTCTGAGCACTTTCATCTACTTATTTCACTTTTACTACCAACTGATAATTCCCAATCTACAAACCTGTGAAATTTAACTATAGCTATAGACATTACATGTGTATATGTACAACCTATATATTAAATTTCCATCTCTCTTTTTTGGCAATTATATTATTGAGGTAAAGTTCATTTACATCATTGTATCTCCGTTGGGGGTTATAGATTCAAACTTCTACAAATGTATGGTTTAACAATATGTCCACCACCAATTTGTGTTTGTTGTTGTAGAGTTGTATGCGTTCTTTGTATAGTTTGTGTGTCAGCCCTTTGTGAGTTGTATTACATACAAATATTTTCTCCTATTTACTAAGGTGTGTTTTTGGTTTACTGGTATTTTTTTTCTGCTCTGCAGAAGATTTTTAGTTTGATGTCAAGTCAATTGGGATCATTCATATTGGGAGCATGTTTTCGTATTGGCTATTGTAAACAGTGCTGCAATAAACAGTTGGCCATTTGCATTTCTTCCTTAGAGAAGTGTCTGTTTAGCTCTTCTGCCATTTTGTGATTGGGTTATTTGATTTGTTTTGAGTTGTGTGAGCTCTTTGCAGATCTTTGATATCAGCCCCTTATCAGATGTATGGTGTGCAAATGTTTTCTCCCATTCATTGGGCTATTGCTTCATTTTGTTATTGTCTCTTTTGCTGTACAGAAGCTTGTTAGTTTTATAGAGTCCCAGCTGTTTATATTCTCCTTTCTTTTCCTTGCTTCTGGAAATGAGTTTTGCTGAGGATTTTTACATGTCCATCAGAGAGGTACTGGTATTGAGATATCTTTGTCTGTTTTTGCTATCAAAGTACTGCTGGCCTCATATAGTGTCTAAGATTTCCCTTTTCTTCAATTTTTTTAAAATTTTATTTTATATATTTTTACATCATTTTTCATTTTTGCACAATGTATGCATTTTCATCTTGGTTAAATTCCCCATACAATTCCCATCCCCCTTATTTTGACCCTAATCCCTCCCCCCTCCACCACTGTAGTATGTCTCTAAGAAGGGTAAGTATGATTTTGTCTTTGAAGTTTTCGTGGAACTCTGCAGTGAAACTAGTTTGTCCTGGGTTTTTGGTTTTTGGGAAGTCTTTTGATTGCTGTTTCAATTTCCTTACTTGTAATTAGTGTTTTTAGATTTTCTGTTTCTTTCTTATTCTGTCTCGGAAGTTTGTATTCTTCTAAAAATTTGTCAATTTCTATCCAAATTATTGGCATATAGATATTCATAGTAGCCACATACAGTCATCTGTTTTTCTGAGATGTTCTAAATATTCTTTCATTTTATACTCTATTTATTAAGAGTTTATCCACATTTTTTTTTAAGTGAATCCAGCTAGAGACTTGTTTATTTTGCTCATCTTTTCAAATAATCAGCTTTTGGCTTCATTTATTTTTTTGAACTGCCTTTCTAATTTCTATTTCTTTTTCTACCCTCCAATTTTTATTTTCCTTATCCTAGTGGCTTTTGGTTATTCTTGTTCTTCTTTGTCTATTCTTCAGATGTGAGGTTAGATTTTATTTTGAAATATTTCTTGTTTCTTGATGTAGGCCTTTATTGTTATAGTCTTCCTTAGTACTGATTTTTCTGTAGTTGTCTTCATTTTCATTTGCCTGCATGCATTTTTAATTAGTGTTTTGGTTTTTATCATTAACTGAATAGGCATTCACTAGAATTGCTTCATTTCCACTTACTATTTGTGGTTTGTTTCTAGTTTGATACCATAGTGATCAGATAAGCAATTTGATGTGATTCCTAATTTTATGTATTTATTTACACTTGTTTCATGACCCAACATGTGGTCTATCCTAGGGAAGGAGAAGTGCAATCTCAAATACCTTCTGTTCTTTCCCTTTCAGAGGATTTGACCTACGGGATGTCTTTCAAGCATGTGTGTTTCCACACTATTTTCTCCCCTCCCTTCTCAGGACCCTCATTTAATCGATAGCTCTGCCATCTGTGTCCCTGACTCTGGACTGCAACCCCTAGGCATTCCTTTCCACGCACATCTTTTTAAATGACTTATGAATCTCTTTCTCATCTCTGATGTGCAGGGGTATTTCAGTTTCGCTCCAAGTGGCAGGACTTTCAGTATAGTATTCCTCTGGTCATGTGATAGATATTCTTCTAGGAAGCAAAGCAAGGAATCTTCTCTATCACCATCTTGGTGATATTCTCCATTCTTGCCCCTTTTGCATATGCCCTTACCTCCAAGCCAGCATTGCAGTAGCTCTGTATGGACTTGACCTTACTCATTAATTTTGGGGAAAATTAGTTTGATTTTCAGGATTTTTAAGATGATGATACCTTCTGTAATGTACTAAAATCAAAGTGTTTTAGCAGGTTGGGTTTTATTAGCTTAGTGGTTATGGAGGCTTTGCACAGGACATTGTATTAGTTTCCTACTACTGCTTTAGCCAATTGCATAAGTTAGTAATTGAAACAAATTTATACTTTAACAGTATTGGAGGTCAAAAGTGTCATTTGTTTAAAACCAAATTGCCTACAATTTCTAGAATTTGTGGGTATAATCCTTTTTCTTGCCTTTACTATTTTATAAAAATTTCCCAAATTCCCTACTTTGTGACGAATTTCCATTTCAGAAATGGTTGATTGAGTCTTTTTCTGACACTGACTCTTCTTCCCCCACATGAACTTAAGAATTTTTGAATACATTGTAAACACTTGGATAATTCAGAAAACTTATCTTGAAGTCAGTTAATTATCAAACTTAACTCTGCTACTTTATCCCCTTTCCTACATAAGGTAACATAGTCACAGGTTCCAGGTATTAGATTGTGGAAATATTGTAGGGACGGGACATTATTCTACCTTTTAAAATAGGACGGTTTCTGAGTTCTTAGTAGTTCTACTTTATTTTACAACACCTAGAGTTTTACCTTTTCTCTTCTTTTACTTTTCATGTCTCAAGTTCCAAAAGCAATTCTCACTTTCTTTTTGCCTTTTATTCTTTCCCAAAAGGTGTGTCTTTCAAAATATTTCTACTTCATATCTGCCTATGCTTTTTTTTTTTTCTAATCTTGCACACTTTGTCATCTTTGTAGTCCTTGGTCTTATCTGCCTGAAAACTTTTATAATATTTTCTATTTAGATTGGACATACTCTTTCCCATGATAGTCTTAAATAAACTTAGGTTCCATCCCACTTTTGTCTTTCTGATAATTTTTCTTTGCCCTCCTTTGCTTGCCCTTAGATGTTGTTTCAGAATGAAGGCTGAGACTGGCACCTAAGATACACATTCTATTTTTTGTTATGTTTACTTCGATGTTTTTCTTCTCAAATTCTGCTAGTACATGGGTTTTGTGTATATAAATTTTAATTTTTGTTTTGTATGTTTTGATAGAAAATATTAAGGAGCTAACTGGGAGTTAATATTCCAAAAATAAACTTCTACATCTACTTTCCAAATCAACCCTTTTCATGTCATTCATGTATTCAAGGAAAAAAATCCTAGAATCATCCAATTATTTTCTTTTTCTAATACTACACATCCAATTCTGTGTGAAATCCTATTAAGATTGAGATGACTATAAAATATCTAAGAAGAATTTCAATTAGGCAAGTAGAATATATGAGTCTGAAATTCAAGAGACAGAGAAGGCGAGATATAGGATGAAGTTATAAATCTTGGAGTCATTAACATATAAATGGCTTTAAAGCTATGAAACGAGATAAGATCATTAATGGAGTGACTTAAGAGAGAAATAAGTCTAAAGACTGAGCTCTATACGCCAACGAAGAGATGGGGTGGTAGAAGATGAATGGAGAATAGAAAATGTGATTATAAAGTGGAGAATTGAATCCTCAAGTGAAATAACAAGAGCATTTTAGGAGGGGAGAGTTACTCAACAGTTCAAATATAATGGCTATCAAGGAAATGAAATGAAGACTAAAAATTGATCATTGAATTTAGTTACTTGGAAGTCATTGTTGACCTTGGCAAATGTGGTTTCAGTGGTGTAGTAGGGTGAAAACATTGAGTGAGTTCAAGACATACTGGAAGAAATTGGAAACAACAACCATAGATAATTCTTCTAATGCTTTTCTAACATGCTGTAATGGAGGAGAGACAATGGAATGGAAGCTTAAGGGAGAATTGGACCAAATAATAACTTTTATTGTTTTTTTAACTGGTTGAATTGCAGTATGTTTATACTTTTTGTGGGAATGATACAGTAGAGAGGAAAAATTGATAATGCAGAAGAATGTCTATACCAATGGGCTTGTATAAAGATAAAAGGATAGGAACTAGTATGCAAATGAAGATGGAAGCACTGACAAATCACACCTGTTAATGAGGGGAAAGAAGAGCAAGTTAGCAGGTAGGTGCCATGTAGGTGGATAAATGGATTGTGGAGCAATGTGGAAATTCTATTTTGATTTCTCAGTTGAAAGTAAGGATGGGGAAGGATCATGCAAATTAGAAGAAAGCAGGTATGAGAATGATCATGGAGACTGGAGGGAGAAAATGAATTAGGAATATAGTGTGATTTCCAGAAAACATTTTAAAATGAGTGATTACAAATTTTTGAGTATAATTATTCATCATTGTGATGTTTTCTTGACCTACACTGTGCTGCATTGATGTACTGGTAGTAAAAAGGAACAATCGAAGGCATGCGATAGGAATCTTTTAAAACATCATCACAACTGGGTTCTGCCAGTCTTTTAGTATTCTTAAATATATAATTGCTGAAGGATGTCACCACTGGATATTTTTTTAGAGACCCTATGTTGCTTCTAAGACAAAGTCAGAAATTAATTGCTGTAACAGTGCATAGGTTTTGCTTGAGGCAGGTGGAGGTACGGAAAATTTATGGTATAAAACTAAAAGGATCAATAAAGACTACTAGTGATTTATATATCTTATTTAATTCATTTTGTGTAATATATGTTTGCAATTTGGCATGTGGGGAAAAACTGAGCATGATTGGAAAAGGTCAGTCTAAAAGAAATGTGTAGCTTTCAAATCAAAGATGGTATTAGAGGGGGTTCATTGTTCCCCAGAGGATCATCTTGGCTAACCAGTGGCGTAATGCACCCATACATTCCTGTGGCTTGGTGTAAAACTGCAATACCTCTTGGACATCAGAGACCAGGCAGACTAATCTAGAAGGGACAAGGAGGATATTCATGAATCAATGAACAAAAGTTGGGTGGGAGAGTGACACTTGGAGGCTGTGGTCAAGTATGAGAGACTTCTGTAGAAACTGCTGTATAAACCATCGCAACAGTGCCATTTGACTGACACCTCTAGGAAAAGGAGAGTTGAATGACATGTAGGCACAAACCTTGTAGAGAAGCTGGGGTGCACCCAGAAGCCTAAGTCGAAGGGAACTTTGACAAGACAAAGGGGCTGCACACCTCCCCAACCCACTGGAAGTGCTTCTGCCTTTTTGAAAATCACTGAGATCACAAAGAGACACTGGAATCTCAGGTCAAGACCCCCAGAGAGAAGGGCTATCAGAAATGCCACAAACATGAGCTACCCCTCCCCCAGAGCATTTACACTAGTGGCTTGAACACTGCATTCCCATACAGCAACCCCTGACTGAAAACTACAATCAGGCATCAGAACTACAGAAATCCAGAAAGACCAAGCAAAATCATATAAAACCATCATCTGCTAGAAAGGTAGAATTATTCAAATCTCCAAGAGCAAAATGGGTACACAACAAAAGAAAACACATGGCAACTTGAAATACCGAAAGAACATGACACCGCAAGGAGAGAATAAATCTCCATCCAGCCAAATCATGTGGAATATATTTTCTTCCCATCAGATAACTAAAAACAGCCATGATAAAGAAATTTAAAGAAATGGGTGAAAATGCACAAAATCAAGTCAAAAGGAACTCTAAAATGTTAATGAGAGATATAACAAAATCCAGAAAATAAGTGAATGTCATGAGAAAAAAAATTAATGGACAAGAGAAATTGTAGATCTAAATAATAAAATGAGAAGTTGCAGGATATTAAGGATCAATAAAGGTGATAAAAAAATTTCTTCAAAAAGCTAGAAGAAGAAATTAAGAAAACCATCTAATTTATAATTGAAATAAAAAAATCAAATACCTAGGAATAAACTTAACCAAGGAGGTGATTACCCTATACAAAGAAAATTATAAAACATTGTTAAAGAAATAGAAGACACAATGAAATGGAAAGACATTCTCTGCTCATGGATTGGAAGAATTAATATTATTAAAATGGCCATCCTACCATAAACAATTTACAGTCAATATAATCCTGATAAAAAACTCAATGATTTTCTTCAAAGTCTTAGAACAAATATATTCATACAGAGCCATAAAAAAACCTCAAATAGGGCCTCCCCGGTGGCGCAGCGGTTGAGCGCTGGGTTGCGAAGCTGCCCTCGGCCTCCGCGACGCCGGTTCGATCCCCGGCTGCTCCCCGGCCACCGGTGAGGGTCCCGCATGGCGCGAAGACCTCTCCTGCCGCCCGCTGCTCCCCTCAGCAGTGTACTTCGGTCCTTCTGCCTGCTCTGCTCCCCGCTCTGGCTCTGGTGAATTCTCTCACCCTCCCGCGCTTCTGACTGTACCCAGTGCATGTATAAACAAACAAACAAACAAACAAATAAATAAATAAAAACATGCCTCTATTAAAAAAAAAAAAAACAAACCTCAAATAGCCAAAGCTCTCCTGACTAAATAGAAGGAAAATGGAGCTATGACACTCTCATAATAATTAAAACAGTATGAAACTGGAACAAAAACAGACACACAGACCAATGGAATCAAATAGAAAGAGCAGAAATATAGCCACACTATATATGGACAACTAATCTTTGACAAAGGAGCAAAGAGTATGTGGTTGAGCAAGGACAGTTTGTTCAATAAATGGTGCTGGGAAAACTGGACAACCACATGCAAAAGAAGGAAACTAGACTACTGCCTCACACCATGCACAAAAATCAACTCAAAATGGATAAAACAAGTGAACATAAGACCTGAAACCATAAAATATATAGAAGAAAATACTGGTAAAACACTACATGACATAAATCTCAGTAACATCTTTAAAGACTCATCCCCCAAAGCAAAGAAAGTTAAGGAAAAGATAAACAGCTGGGATTACATCAAACTAAAATGCTTCTGTACAGCAAAAAAGCCATTAGCCAAGATGAAGAGACACTTTACTGATTGGGAGAAAATTTTCACACTCCATACACCTGATAAGGGACTGATCACAAAAATATACAAAGAACTCACATGACTCAACAAAAACAAAGTAAACAATCCAGTCAAAAACTGGGCAGAAGAGCTAAAAATATACTCCTTCAAAGAGGAAATGCAAATGGCCAACAGGTATAAGAAAAAATGTTCAACAGCTCTTATAATCAAGGAAATACAAATCAAAACCACTATGAGATACCACCTTACACCAGTGAGAATCGTACATATTAAAAAAAAGCTAGCAACAACAAATGTTGGTGAGGATGTAGATAAAAAGGAACACTCCTACACTGCTGGTGGGAATGCAAACTGGTCCAACCACTATGGAAAGCTTGAGGTTCCTCAAGCTACTAAAAATGGAGCTACCATGTGACCCAGAAATTCCACTCCTAGGAATCTACCCAAAGGACCGAAAACATTAATTCAAAAAGATATTTGCACTCTTTTTATCACACTCTTTTTATCACACAGATATTGCAGCACTGTTTATAATAGGTAAGATATGGAAACAATGTATGCCCAAAAATAGATGATTGGATCAATAAGATGTGGTATATATACACAATGGAATACTATTCAGCAATCAAAAAAATATACACTCATGCCATTCACAGCAGCATAGATGGAGCAAGAAGGGTTTATGCTCAATAAAATAAGTCAGAACAGGCCTCCTTGGTGGCACAAGGGTTAAGATGCAACCTATGAAGCTATCCGCAGCCACTGCAGCATGAGTTCTATTCCTGGCCAGCCAGGGAGCAACCCATATGGCGCAGCAGACCTCTCCTGACTTGCCAGCTGCTCCCCTCAGCAGTGTACTTTGATCAATCTGCCTGTTCTGTTCCCCACTCTGTCTCTGGTGAATCTTCTCACCCTCTGCACCTCTGGCCTAGACTCCAGCTCTTGTATTCATAAATAAATAAATTAAAAAAAAAAAAAGAAATAAGTCAGAAGGAAAAAGAAAAATATCAAATGGTTTCACTTACAAGGGGGATATAGGGGTACCAAATAAGGGATCAGAGAGAAAAGTAATAACAGCAAAATAATAATTGGCAGGCAAATATAAATCAGAGATATTCTGCAGGGGAGAGGGAGGGAGCAGGATCAGAACAGGGGAGGGAAAAATACAAGGAACTATGGTTATGGTGCATGGGTGAATTGGTGGTGGGAATTCTATGGGGATGACACCTGAGAGGAGAAAGCACATTGTACAAAAATGAACAATGATGTAAAATATATATAAATAAATTATATTAAATAATAATAAAATTAAAAAATAATCTTCAGAAGGCTATAGAAACAGACAAGACCAAATGGATGATCAAATAAGTAACCTTAAAAATAATAATGTACAGGGCCTCCCTGATGGTACAAGAAGTTAAGCACCACACTATGAAGCAATCCGCAGCCTCTGCAGTACGAGGCGTGGCAGATGGCGTGGCAGACCTCTCCTGACTTGCCCACTGCTCCCCTCAGTGTATTTCAGTCAGTCTTCCTGTTCTGTTCCCCACTCTGTCTCTGGTGAATCCTTTCACCCACTGCAGCTCTGGCCTGCACCCTGCTCTTGCATGAATAAGTAAATAAATCTTTAAAAAAATAATAATGTACAAAAGCACAAGGTGGAAAAAAGAAAGAATAATGAAGTAAAAAATAAAGAAATACTTTGAAAATCATCTGACTACATTTGGAAAGACAACATAAAGATAATGAGTATTACAGATGGGGAAGATAGAGAGAACAGAACAACAAACATACTCAAAGAGATAACAGAGGAAACATCACAAAATTATAGAAGGAACTAAAATACTAGTCCATGAAGCTAAGAGCATCTCATTATCCAAATGTAATGAAACTACATCAAGACACATATCTTTGAAATTATCAAGAGGTCAAGACAAAGTAAGAATATTAAAAGTGTCTAGGTAACAACAGCAGGTAATGTATAAAAGTATTTCCCTAGCGGGACTCCCTGGTGGCACAGGGGGTTAAGTCTCAGCACTACCAAGCTATCTGCATTCACTACAGCATGAGTTCAATCCCCGGCCAGGGAGCTAACCCACATGGCACAGTAGACCTCTCTTTTTTGTCCGCTGCTCCCTTCAGCTGTGTATTTCAGTAGATCTAACTGTTCTACGTCCCACTCTGTCTCTGGTGAATCCTCTCACTTCCTGCACCTCTGGCCTACACCCCAGCTCTTGTATGCATAAATAAATACAATAAATCTTTTTTTTTTTTTAAGATTTATTCATTTATACAAGCACTGGGTACAGTCAGAAGCGAGGGAGGGCGAGAGAATTCACCAGAGCCAGAGCAGGGAGCAGATTAGGCAGAAGGACCGAAGTACACTGCTGAGGGGAGCAGCGGGCGGCAGGAGAGGTCTGCGCGCCATGCGGGACCCTCCTCCGGTGGCCGGGGAGCAGCCGGGGATCAAACTGGCGCTGCAGAGGCTGTGGGCAGCTTCACAACCCAGCGCTCAACCGCTGCGCCACCGGGGAGGCCCACAATAAATCTTTTTAAAAAAGTATTTCCCTGGGTTTACATATGGCTTCTCTTAGGAGATATTACAAAAAAAGGAGCCAATGGAATAATATATACAAAATAATTAAAGTTGAAAATTGTCATCTGAGCTTACTATATCCTGAAAAAATCATCTTCAGATATAAGGAAAAATAAAGGACTTCCCAGACAAACAGAAACTGAAGGGGTTTGCCACTACTAGATCTCTTCTAGCACTCTTATCTAATTTAATGAGGAAAAACTTCACAAAACATTGAACAAGGAAATAAATAGTAACAGTAAAAAATAAACAAAATGGCACTAGCAAATCCTCATATATCAATATTTACCCTAAATGTAAATAGACTGAACTTATCAATCAAAAGTCACAGAATGGCCAGTTGGGTCAGAAAACAAAACCTAACTGAGCTCCAAAGATAAATAAGGAAATACGGCACATGGGCTTAATAATCATTTATAGGGTACTGGCCCCCTCTCCCCACCCCCTAAAAAATAAAACAATACATGTTCTTCTCCTTTACACTAGAAAATTTTCCAGGATAAGTCACATGTTAGTGAACATAAAGTTTCAGTAAATTCATGAAGATTGAAATCATGTCATTGAAATCATGTCAAGTATCTTCTTTTATAAAAAATATTTTATTTTATATAATTCTTTCATCATTTTTCATTTTTGCACAATGTATGCATTTTAATTTTGGTTATATTCGCCATACAATTGCACCCCCCCCCATTTTGACCCTAGTCCTTCCTCTCCCCGCCCCTCCCCCCTTGATAACTATTGTATCAAACTGGAAATCAGTCACTGAAGAAAGCAGCAAAGTCTTCAAATATATGGAGACTCAACAGCACAATACTAAATGACTATTGGATTAATGAGGTCATCAAAAAAAAATTTAAAAATACCCAGAAACAATGAAAATAAAGATACAACCTAATGTATTCTATGGGAAAGAAAGAGCAGTACATAGAGAGAATATGAATATACATGCCCAGATCAAAAACAAGAAAGAGCTTGGTTAATCTTACTTCTCACCATGAGGATTCAGAAAAAGAATAAACAAAACCAATACTCAGCAGAAAGAAGGAAATAACAAAAAGAGCAAAAATAAGTGAAATAGTAGTTTAAAAGTCAGTCTAAGAGATCAACAAAACCAAAATATGGTTCTTTGAAGAAAACCAACAAAATGGACAAACCTGTAGTCAGACCCACTAAGTGAAAAATGGACAAAACTCTGGTAAATTGAATCATAAGTAAAAGAGGGGAAGTTACAACAAACATCTCTAATACAGAGGATCATAAGATATTACTATGAATATTTACATGTCCAGTAATCTGAAGAACCTAGAAGATGAACAAATTCTTAGAAATAACAACCTTCTGAGACTGAATAGAGATAAGAATGAAACCTGAATTGAACAATTACAAGCAAGGAAATTGAAAGCATCAAAGGTCTACCAAAAAACAAAGCTCTAAACTATGTGTTTTCACTACTGAGTTCTATTAAACCTTCAAAGAGTGACTAATGTGTATTTTTCAAAATCTTACAAGAAACTGAGAATGTGAGGATACACCCAAATACACTTTATGATGCCAGTAATATTTTGATTTCAAAAGTAGATTAACTCATTAAAAAAAAACAACTACATACACTATTCCTGTACAGAAGAGTTGTAAAAATCTTCAACAAATATCAGCAAACCAAACTAAATGCATTAAAAGAATCATGACCAAGTCTAGGGTTGCAAATATGGTTCAACATCTGAAGACAGATCACCATAACTCACCACATCAGCAAAAAGAAAGATAAAAATCATATGATCATATCAATAACGCGGAGAAAGCATCTGGTAAGTTTCAAGTCCCCTTGTGATTTAAAAACCCTTAAAAATGGGATCGAGGGTACTTAACATAATAGAGACCAGGTGCGGAAAAACTGACAGTAAGCATCTTTTCAATGGTGAAAACCTGAAAACGTTTTGTCTAAGATTTAGTACAGACAAGTACACTTTCACCACTGTTATTGAACATAGCATTGGAAATCTTCACTAGATCAATTAGATAAGAGAAAGGTATAAAAGTAATCCAAATTGGGAGAGAAGTAAAACTATCACTCTTTGCAGATGACAGGATAATATACATTAGAAATGTATTAGTTTTGGGAAACTAATTGAGACAATTATTCTAATTGAGACAAAAACTAATTGAGACAATAAATCAGTATAGTGTGTGACAGAATACTAAATCAATTTTTTAAAAATAAATATTTATTATTTATGCATACAAGAGCTAGGGTACAGACCAGAGATGTGGGGGGTGAGAGGACCTACCAGAGACAGAGTGGGGAACAAAACAGGCAGACTGACTGAAACACACTGCTGGGGGAAGCAGCAGGCAAGACAGGAGAGGTCTGCTTCACCATGTGGTTGCTCCCTGGCCAGCTGGGGATTGAACTTATGCTGCAGAGGCTGCGGATTGCTTCACAGTGTGGTGCTTAACCCCTTGCACCACCAGGGAGGCCCTACAAAATCAATTTTTTAAAAATCTGATGTGTTCTTATAAGCAAACAGCAAATGAGAAAGAAATCAAGAAAATAATCTCATTTACAACTGCATCAAAAATAATTAAATAGCTAAAAGTAAATGTAACAAAGGAGGTGAAGGACATGTATCAATACAATGAAAACAATAAGACGTTGTTGAAATAGAAGACATAAAGAAATGGAAAGCTGTCTCTGTTCAGAGATTGGAAGAATTAACATTGCTAAAATGGCCATCCTACCCAAACCAATATATGAATTAACGTAATCCATACACAGTTTTAATGGCGTACTTCAAAAAATAGAACAAACATTACTGAAATTTATATGGACAGCCACATGCAAAAGAATAAATAAATCTAAGTCACTATTTCACACTACTCAAAGTGGATTAAAGACTTGGGTGTAAGATCTATAAACATAAAATACATATAAGAAAACATAGTCAACACCCTCTATGACATTGGCTTCAGTGATATCACTGTGGTTTTGAGTCTACTAATAAGGGTAACAAAAGATTATTCTCTCTGGTGGTATAGGGGTTATGTCTCAGTGCTATAGTGCTATCATTGCTATGGACTGAGTTCGATCCTCTGCCAGGGAGCTAACCCACAAATGGCACAGCATACCTCTCCTGTCTCACCCGCTGCTCCCCTTAGCAGTATATTTCAGTAGATCCACCTGTTTTGCTCCCCTCTCTTTCTCCCCTCTCTTTCCTCTCACTCTCCCACCTCTGGCTGACATCAAAGTTCTTCTATGCATAAACAATTTTTTTTCAAAAGAGTAACAAGAAAGAATATAAATTTGGACCATATGAAACTAAAAATCTTCTGCACAACAAAAGAATCTGTGATGAAAACAAAAAGACACTCTGCTGAATGGGAAAAAGTATTTGCACATCACATATCTGACAATGTATTGATATCTAAGTTCAAATATATACTAAATTCAACAAGAAAAGTAATAAGCCATCAAAAAGGACAGTAGAAGTAAAAAGACCCTTCTCCAAAGACAACATAGAGATGGCAAAGTAGTACATGAAGAAATCACATCATCACTTATTGTCAGGAAAATGCAAACCAAAACCACAATGAGATACCACTTCACACCTGTGAGATGAACCATATCAAAAATAATAGAAACAATTGTTGGCAAGTATGTGGAGAAAATGGAACCCTTGCATGATATCGGTGGGAATGTAGAGTTCCAGCCCTTTTGGAAAACAGTATAGAGATTTCTCAAAATATTAAGAGTATATGTATCATACAATACAATAATTTATAGTCAAAGAATGCCAAAACATTAACTCAATGTGCTATGAGCTCCTATTTTCATATTAGCACCATTTACAATAATCAATTTATGGGACAAACTAAGCACTCAAGGACAGTTGAGTGTTTTGGAATGCGGAATATATGCACAGCAAAAAACTGATCATTATGAAAAATGATTAACTCTTGGTATTTGTGCAACATGGATGGAAAAACATGGAATTATATTAAGTGAAATAATTCAGAAATAAAGCAAATATCAGATGTGGCATTATATGTGAAATATAGAAAGACTAAACAAAGGGTCATAGAGAACCAAATCAATAACAAACCCTCAAATCTGACAGTAGAACTAAGAGTATAAGGGTTGAAGGGCAAAGTGGTGGCACCCAGTGGGCTCTGGTGGAAGACTGAGCATTTTGGTGGTAGGTGTGTTGTGGCAACATACATCTGAATCATGTGATCCTATACCTTCAAGTTATATGCAGAGTTGTAAATCAATATAATCTCAATAAAAAAGAATAAAAATAATGATACACACAATGGAATATTTTTCAGTCAGAAGAGGAAATTCTGCATTTTTGTGGCAACTTTTGGAAATGTTATGAGAACATTATGCTGAATGAAATGAATTCAGACAGAGACAGAACACTACTGTATGACCTTCATATATGTGTCCTCTAAAAAAACTGTATTCAGAGAGAGAGCAGAATGGTATTGTGCAGGGTTTGGGGGTGAAGGAAATGGGGAGATGTTGGTCAAAATACACAGACTTCCGCTTATGAGATGAAAAACTTCTGGCATCTAAGGTAGAGCATAGTGACCACAGTTGACAATACTGTATAGACAATAGATCTTAAATGTCCTTACCACACACAAAAAGTGATAATTATGTGAGGTGGCAGAGATGTGAACTCTATATATTATAGTTAACTCTATTGTAAACTCTATTATACACTGTATAGATATACTATATACTATATATACCATATACTAGATGTAATAGTATTACATATATTACATTTTGCAATATATGTGTATCAAGCCATCACTTTGTACATCTTAAACTTATACAATGTTATATCAATTATATTTCATTAAAATTGTGGGGGGAGAAATAGCTGACATTTTGCATCTCTGTTGCTATGATGGGAAAATATTTAGAAAACTGAGATGTAAATTTTAGGTATTTTATAACTTTTAAAAATATTAGAACTTGAGTAGAAACCATTAAATTTGTAGATTTTTATCAAATATTTACATGTGTTATTTATGCTATCATTTTAATGCTGATGCATTTTGTATGAAAGTTGAAGCACAAAAGAAATTTAACATAGAAGAGTGTTTTTACTCTTCTGACATGAAACACATTCATAAGGTTTTGAATCTTTTTAGCCTATGGATGGATTGCCACTGTGCAGAGGCAAAGGGTGAGAAAAGTAAACATGATGGTTTTACTAGACGTGACAAGTCTCTTGCTTTCTTTTAAAGATTTATTTTCATTTATTTATGCATACAAGAACTGGGGTGTAGGCCAGAGGTGGAGGTGGTGAGAGGATTCACCAGAGACAGAGTGGGGACCAGAACAGGCGGATATACTGAAATACACTGCTGAGGGGAGTAGCAGGGAGACAGGAGAGGTCTGCTGCACCCTGTAGTTTAGCTCCCTGGCTGGGGATCAAACTCAGGGCACACTGGCTGGTGATAGCTTGACAGCACAAGACTTAACCCCTGCACCACCAGGGAGATAGGCAAGTCTGTTTTCAAATGAAGTTTTGAGTAAAATGGTTTCCCATATGTCATGTTCTCAGAAGCAGTAAAGACTATGGGAGTGTTTTCCATGTGTTGACAAACTCTCAGCTCTCAAAAATGTTACCAGGCACAGGGTCTAAAAACCAAATGGGCCAAAAGCTCTGTCACTGGTCCTGAGTTCCTTCTCTCTCTCTGACACAGCTATAAACAAAAAGGAGCTTTCCTACAGCCAAACAACAACAAAAAATCAATATATTTGAACAGGATAGAGGGAGAACTATGGGAGCCGGGAGTGTTCAGGTACAGAATGATGGTGAGGTGAAGCTGCATGTGGCTGGCAGGGTCTGAAGCTGGGGGCTGGGCCTGGGGTAGGGAGAAGTCTGACCAAGTTTCGCCACATGAGGGGTTGACAGGGTGCAGCAGAGACCTACTGCTACTGATGTGGGGGATGAGGCCAGCTGTGCCCTACTGAAGGCACATGTCCACTGTCCTTCTAGCCAGTATGGATGAGCCACCCCGGGGCACTTTGAGGTAAGGAGCCTGTAGGGTAAGTGGTTTTCAGGCTTTTCTGCCTTCCTGTCATTAACATTGCATGCCTGATGGTGGGCACCTGTATTTTGTTACATTGTTAATTTCAGTTGTGTTGTTTACTTCTGTGGGCCACGCCTGCAGTATTAAGATATTTGCCAATAGAAGCAGAAGCAAGAGAAAGAAGGGGGGAAAGAACTTCAGAGAGCCCAGAGTCAAGATTTGTGGGGGGGGGCTGGAAGGCCTGCCAGCCTCCTGGTCCCCAGGCACCCCTGCCTGCCATGTACCTGGTTGCTTCATTGCATGTAAAAGTTCAGTAAAAGCCTGAGAAAGCCACCGAGGGCTCCAGGACTCTTTTTTACCCATCCGCTGCGATCATTGAAAACCTGCTGTGTGCCTTCCTGGCAATATAGAGCCTGAAAGCCCACAGGCCCTTCCTTTTAGAAAGACTCCCAAAATGGCTGCACTATTCTGCCCCCTTTCCAGGAGCCCACTGGCTTCCTGAGTCCCATTTGGAATATCAGGCAGCAGAGATGGCTGCTGCGTTGTTAGTCCCCACCTCCTGATGGGAAAAAATGGACAACAGCCATGTTGGCCACATTTGGCTAGCCCTGTTTGGGCCTGGGGGTGTCAAGGATCACTCCAACAAAAACAAGTAACATTTTTCTATTGTGGGGAAAGGAGACATGCAAGTTGAAAGTTTAGAGGACTTTTATCAGGTAATTAACTTAAAATTCACAGTGAAATCTATACAGCACTCTGAGCTGGATCGATGAATGACTATACAGTGCAACGCAACATTCCCTTTTCTATGGAATGTTGCAAACATTTGCTTTTAAATAAGAATCTATTATTTCTTTCTTCTAGCTCTAAAACTACAGAAGAGAAGCAAGAAACCAAATAGCAAGGGATATATCATACATTATCACTCCAACTAAACCCAAACCAGATGCAAAAAAGTTCAAGAATAATAGACTTGAGACAGCAAACTTCAGGGATGATTTAGATGTTTGTGCCCTGTTATCATTTATGTTTTTATTCAGGGATCATTTACACCATAGTTTTCACAACCCCCTGGGAGCAATGTTCTACTTATGGCTGCTCCAAGAGCACAGGAATCCCTTGGCTGAGCTCAAAGACACTGGTAACAATACCTCCTGAATAGACACGTTGCTAGGTTACCGCTTGTTTCCTTGGTCACAGGGAATATATGGTAGACTCCCCCCAACCCGCCCCCCCCCCCTCCAGCGGCTGCAGATTCCTTGTGGCCAGCTCTCATATCCCCTCCTGGGAATGTGGTGAAAAATGTCTTCAGAAAAATAGCTTTGTGAGGACAAGAGAAACTTTCATGCACTGACAAGACATGTCTGAAAGGTAAGAAAATGAAATGTTCAAAGTAACCTTAGTCATTACTTGAAAGAAAAGAAATAAATAAGCATAGATATTGTTACAGGGTTAAATTCCATTTAAAAATATAAAGTCATGCAACCTGTTACTGATTATGAATGCTTGAGAAGCAAGCTCTACCACCATCCTCTCCCTTAATGCTACTGGTTAGAAACAGCTCAATTTCTGTGTTCATTGTAAACAGAGAGAGGTAGACTACCTGTTTTATCAACGTATGTCTACAACTCAGGGCTCTTCAAGAGAACAGGTGTGGATTTCCGGGGGAAAATAGTTAAGATATCCAAAAGAAAATATCTATTAAGTATTAGTGAATATTGTTCACTATCTATTATTTTTGTGTAAATGAAATTGCTATCATGAAACTGGACAAAACTCTGCCAAAAATCTTTATAATCAGTATGCTTATTTGTGAACTAGTGAATCTATAAAATTGTTTTAGAGACAATATAAAAAGTAGAAAGTTAATGTTCAGAATTTGAAGGGGAAGGGAAGGAGTGAAAGTGGAAAGGAAAGAAGACAAAGAAAACAAAAAGGAAGGAAGGCTGGATGGGACGGAGGGAGACAAGAATGAAAGGAAAATTTGAAAAAAATTTCCTTAGTGCAAATATTTACTCAATCACATTTCTCTTGCACATGAAGCAAGAGTCTTATTCATACTATCTTCCTACTATATAATTTCATTTGGGGTTTTATAGTTTTATCTCTATACACAAGATCTGCTTCAAACATTTTCTATAGTGTCTATAATCTTTTTTGCATTGTTTTATGGGGTTGAATTCTCAAGATGTTAACAACACAGGTAATAGCAAAACATTTCTCAAGCTTTGATAACTTTGTCAGTAGCAGCTACATGCTTATAATAAAGTTATAATAATTTCTAAACAACCTTGTAGAAGGAATATAAAGGTATCTTAGTCCTTCCTTGTTTCTAGTATTTGCATATATGTTTTGCTTATATGAATGTCAGACAAACTTTCCTTCTGGAGAAGTATGATAAATGTGTTATTTTACTTCTGTTGTAACTTAATTTGGGGGCCTATTTGTGTTTATAAAATGTGCATGGGGCAAGAATAGGAAAATGCAAAACTTAAAGAATACAAATTGGGTTACATAAAATTAAAGTCCAATCAAACAGAAGTAGAGAACTGACAAATCTAGTTGTATATTTTTCAGAATTGTTATTTATTATATATAATATTAGAACCAGAAATTAAATAATTTCAGATATCGCTATTAAAATTCTAGACATTGGGAACTGAAATGTTATTGGAATATCTGTGAAACACATCATTTTTCGGAACAGTTCATGGTACATTATTATTTACTCAATTTATGGGTTTAGTTCCAGGAACTTAATTTAAAACATCTTCTGAAATTTATTGCATTCAAATTGTAAAACCTGGTGTACATAAATTGTCATTTCAGAAACTAACATTATAAAATCAAATAGCCTCCTGATTTTATGAGATTATATTATCTGCTTACCATCTCTAGCATGTAGCTAGCATTATCATTACCCATTTTATATATGAATAAAATATTGGCATAGAGGACAGGGATTCTGGTTAAAAAATAAATAGAATCATCAAAGAAATAAAAGAGGCTGGATTGATATCTCCTTTCATCTAAATTTAGTGCTCTGATATCCTTGGGTAATTTTCTTCTAGCCTATACCTCAGCAATGCCTGGTTTTAGCAAAATCCCATAAAATTTGAGAACTTAGCTCAATATTTTTTCGGGAGAGAGGAGGTGTTTAAGAAAATAAGAAAAGTGCCCTTTGCTAACTGAAAAATGAGATAGTGGTTTTTTTTCCTTGCCTCTCTAAATACGTAAATCTCATGATGTAGCCTTGAATATAAATGAAATGTTAAGAAATTGAGTCATATGCAATATAATTTCACAGCCTTAGGTGTTAGCAAGGTGCCCTCTGCCCTCCCAGATGATGTGTGCCTAACATTGCTGCTTCCACTCAAGAGCTCAGCGGTTCCTCAGAAAGTAGGCCATCTGCCAAGTTCTCCTTCATCTGCCTTACAAAGTTACATAATCACCAACTTGACATTTTAATTAAACAGATCCACTGGTTGCAGCAGACAATTTAAGAGGTTTATAAATTCATGTTTTTAAAGGACAGTCAATCTTTCGATGAAAGGTGCTCATGAACTGATATTGTCGTTTTATATCCAACATTCTTGGCTCGCCTGATTCCTTCTTGTTGGCCATTCTACACTTTCTAAAACCAAGAATAGATGGCCAATTCAGATAATGCCACCTATTTTAAAGACACTATAAATCACTGCTGACAAATGCTGTACAGTTATAGCTGCAGTACCTTCTCTGGCAGCTTTATAGGAGAACATTAATAAAATTAATCTCCCTTTCATGAGGGTTTAGATTTGTAATTTATGATAACTATTTGCTTACTGCTGGCACAAAGATTAAAAATGAGTAAGGCAATATACCAGCTAAACTACAAGTGTCTGGTTTTGTTTTCATTTGGGGAAAGGGAAGTGGGAGAAGGTTTTGAAAACAACTTTATGTTCCCTGGAATGGTGTTCTCATAGGTTTTACTCTTGAAGGCTTAACTTTTGCCTCTATGGTTTTCATCACTTGTTGCACACTACCTTCAAAGAATAATTCCCACTGAAATACTATCAGAATAGTGTTAAATGAAATTCTTGATCTGAATGAATTCTTCAGTTCATTCTGGAAGTACAGAGATAGATGGCAGGGATTTTAATTGCCTGTTGTGCTAACAATGTTTTAACTACCTTTTGTTATTAATAAATGTCTAATAGTAATTGGGATAATGAGATAGAGAGATTTTCTGGTTTATACCCCTAAAATCATCTAATGTAAATTAAGGTAATGATATAATTTTCTGTTACTTTTTTCACTTGCAGATACTTAATTTCACCATGAAACCATTGTTGTTAGACTTGCAACACTACAGAAAGTATAGTAAAATGCCCATTAACTGCATATTTTTATCAGCTATATTAATTATATGAAAAAGTTTTCCCCTGCGCCCTGCTTTGGAAGGATTATATATAAAGCAAAATAAGACCAATTCCCATACATTGGGTTAAAAAACAAGAGAAAGGAAGACTTCTAAGTTTTTCTTTTGACTCATTTTCTCACTGTATTACCGTTACTACCATTTAGAATCACAAGACACCAGTCACTGAATAAATTTAGCGTATTTTAATAAAAACAAATTACCTAAAACATTGTGTTAAATTTTCATCTTGTTTATTGCCTACTACATTATTACACTTTCTCCCAAATTTTTCTCCCTGATTGTCAAAACTTCATTTATTGTTAGCAGTATTTATCACCTTCAGGAATAGTAAATTTCACACAATCTTCATGATCTTTTTCTAGTCTTTGTTACTTTGTTTCTATGGCAAATAGTTTTAAATAATTTTAAGAATTAATATACAAACTATTAATAAATTGTTCAAGTCCACTTATAAGAGGAATATATTTTCTGGCTTTTGACATATTTAAAGGAAAATTCTTTTTATTTTACTTAGTAGCTGATGGAGGAATAATTTTCACCTTGATAATAGGGCATAGTGTTTTTTTTAATTTTCTTTTTTTTAAAATAATTTATTTATTTATACAAGAACCAGGGCACAGGCCAGATGCGCGGGAGGGTGAGGATTCACCAGAGACAGATTGGGGAACAGAACAGGCAGACTGACAAAATACACTGCTGAAGGGGGCACGACAGGAGAGGACTGCTGCGCTATGTGGGACCCTCGCTGGCCAGCCGGGATCGAACTGGTGCTTCAGAGGCTGCAGACGGCTCCACAGCAGGCGCTCAACCGCCTGCGCCACCAGGGGAGGACATAGTTTTATTTTTCTTTTAAAGGCCTGGTGATGCTATTTTTAGAATGTGATGTAATGGCTGTGTTCTTCCAAGGAGCAATCCTTGAAAGTTAATGAATGAAAAATGAAAGACATTTCTATACGGTACTTCAATATAGAAGAGATATGTAATTTCTTGCAAGCAAAATTGTTGTAGAGACATATCTATGCCATAAAATATAGAATGCTGTCACTTAAATTTCTTGGAGACCAAAAAATGACCTATCAAGAACAGAAAGAAGCTGGAAATAAAGAGAGGTGTGATTTCTAGTTTTATTTAACAAAAAAAAATGTAGATATTATTTAAAAATTGGCATAAAATAATGTACACCACCAATTACAGAAAAAGAAACATAACCTTTACTGAGAAGAAAGGGAGAAATATAACAATGAGTAATAAGCCAGAGAATTATTGCAGAAAGCAGAAAAGACATTTTATATCTCAGTGGAATAAAAATGTGAATAAAGAGAGAACTGAATTGTGACTAAGTGAAAGGGCTGAGTAGTATTTCCAAGTAAGTAAAATTGATTAAGGAACCTGGCTTTTTAATAAGTTTTGCCACCAACAAGGGGAAATTTAAAAGATTGGGAGAAATCTCAGTGGTGACCAATAGAGAGTTTAGCCATAACTGTTTGTGCTAATTGTGCAACTGTAGCACCACTAGGAATGATACACAAGGCGAGGGCTGACCTTTCAGTATCTCATGTGTGTAGGTGTTTTGTGTGTACCCTTAAGTTTACTTTTCTAAAGTATGTAGTCTATGTCCGGACTATATAGAGAAATTCTCTGGGGAGAAGTTGTCTTAAGAGACTATTAGTGGGGGCCTCTCCCTGGTGCTTAAGCACCACACTGTGAAGCTGTCCGCAGCCTCTGCAGCACAAGTTCAATTCCGAGCCGGCCAGGGAACTACCCACATGGCGCAGCAGACCTCTCTTGTCTTGCCTGCTCCTCCCCTCAGTAGTGTATTTCAGTCAGTCTGCCTGCTCTGTTCCCCATTCTGTCTCTGGTGAATCCTCTCACACCCCCCTTAACCTCTGGCCTGTACCCCAGTTCTTGTATGCATAAATAAATCTTTTTTAAAAAAGAGACAGTTAGAAAAATGTGCTTATTATTATGACAAGATGTAAAAGTCCATCCAAGATGTAAGTAAATTCCTAGTGTATCATTTGTCTTACTTCTATGAGTGCTTTAAATATATCCTGTCATTCTCTTCTTACCTAAAAGGTATCCACTGAAAAGCTCACAACAGTCTAAGTTGGATTACGTTATAAGTTATTCTTCTCTCTTGGAGTATTTAATAATTTGTCTTTGCCATTGACTTTCAACAGAGTGTGTCTGTATGGTATTATTTTGTCTGGAATTCTTTGGAACTCTTGGATAGGGGTATCTGGTTCATTTCTCAGCTTGAGGTGGCTCTGAGAAGATAAATATGGGGTCATACTATGGTGGAGGACTATGGGTACTTTGGTTGTGACTGCAACTGAGGGGAGAAATCCTATACTGTCAACATATTTATAAGAATATAAAATAGTGGCACTTCATTAAAATAAATAAAATATAAAATAAAGATGATTGTCAGCAATTATTTCTTTAAATGAATTTTCCATACCATTTTTTTCTCTTCTCCTTCTGGGCCCCCCAATGATGCTAATATTATATCCCTTTAGTTATCCCAAAGAACTCTTACACTGATTTCATTTTTTTAAAGATTTATTTATTTATGCATGCAAGAACTAGGATACAGGCCAGAGGTACAGGCGGTGAGAGGATTCACCAGAGACAGAATGGGGAACAGAACAGGCAGATCTACTGAAATACACTGCTGAGGGGAGCAGCGGGTGAGTCAAGAGAGGTCTGCTGCGCCATGAGGGTCACCTCCCTGGCTGGCCAGGAATCGAACTCATGCTGCAGAGGCTGTGGTTAGCTTCACAGTGCTATGCTTAACCCCTTGCACCACCAGGGAGGCCCTGATTTCATTTTTTAAACTTGTTAAATCTTTGTTGTTCTGTTTGTGTGTTCTGTACTTTCAAACTCACAGATTCTATTTTGTGTTCATTGACTTTTAAGGCTCTCTATTGAATTTTTTGTTATAGTATTTTTATAGTTTTCTATTTCCTCAGTCTTTATTATTTTATATCACTCATTGTTTTTTCTTAATTCAGCAAACATGATTATGTTTGTTAACTTAATCATTTCTTCAGGCATATTCCACAGTTCTGATTGACATTCTGTTTTGTTTTTTTTTTTTCTTTTTTCCCCTAGCACTTGTGATATTCTGCCTGGTTATTTATTTATATTTCTTATTTTTTTCTTACATCCCTGTAGTCTCCATAGTTCTCCTACTACCATATCACCCATGAACCATCACCATATTCCTTTTTATTCACCCCTCTCCTGTTTTGTAATACTCTTCCTCCACCTCCTTTCCTGTGTGCCTCAGTTCCATGGTCAGCTTGCTAGTTTTGGCTTTTTCCTGACTTTTCGTTTGGTCATTTTTAGTTGTATGAGTTGTGATGGGGTGCTTCCTTTCCATATCTTAATAAATTGGCTTTTTATCATTCCTACAAGATACTGGATACTTTTACCCAGAATCTTTAAGTCAATAATTAGATCTATTTTTTCACAGACCACTGCAAAATAGTGATCTGTTCAGATAGTCAGGGCTCTGGTGCAGGTAAGGGGTAAGAGCTAGGGTGAAGCTTGGGCAGTAAGACACAAAATTGTTGTCTCCAGTGAACATCAAGCGTTCAAGCTTGCTACAGCATTGCAGGTACGCGTATTGCATGGTGGAGATTCACAGTGATTCCCCTACACTAAATCAATTCCCCAACCAAAATGTTCCATATGGTTTTACACTAATCTCAACTTCTTGAATAGGCTGAGAGTTACCAATAGATACAGTTGTAGTGGCAGGAAGGGCACAGAGCAGGTTTCTATGACTGGAGCAGACAGGGTAAAGGAGGGTCCTGGAGGCCTCGGAGGCTAAAGGAGGTCTTCGGTGTCTTTTTCAGGTGTTTACTGAGTTTACCAGGTACCTGGCAGGCAGGGGTGCTGGGGGGCTGGGAGGCTGGCAGGCTTCCCAGCCCCCAGCAAATCTTCATCTTTCTGGGCTCTCCAGTGTTCTCTTGTGACCCCTGCTTTTCTTTCGCTCCTTTTGCTCTGCTGGCGTCTCCGTGATGCCGCCCTTATAAGCCCAGCCTCTCAGCCCAGGTGTACCCACCTACGCATGCCCACACCCTACTCCAGGTGCCCGGCCATCAGGCATGCATTCAGAACCACAGGTTTCCATCATCAGTCCTAATGGCGGGAGGGCAAAAAAGCCTGATACTTTTTACCTTACCCTACAACATCGCTTTCCAGGCAATGCTGGGTCTCCCAAGTCTCATGTGGGCATCTGTCCCTTAGTCAACAATAGCAGAGACTGTCTCCCTGCCCTCTCAGGGTTGCCCTGCCTCAATATTACAGCAAACACGGTTTAATTTTCATATCACATTCTACCACTCAGTTCCTCCTGATGTATGCTGTAGTTATCTGTTTCTCTTTCAGGGGCTGTTGACTTCATTTTCTTTGTTGTGAATATACGAAGGAAGTGAATCCTGTGTTTTCACAACTGTGCCGCCATTTTGCCAGACTTCTCCACTGATAGCTCCTCTAAATGATGCTTATAATTTGCTGTTGTTTTTTAAAATAAGAATATTTACATTAAAGACTTTAAAAGAGATATACAAAAGCTTTCATCAATTTCTTTCACTCAGCTCTTCAGGTGAAAATGCAAGCAGTCAAGAGACCTGTCAATCTAATTCATCATACTGCTCCACTCTGAGTGAGTCACATGCTCCGTTGTCAAGGAATAGAGCATTTCACTCACATTCTGATTCTGGAATATCTTCTCTGGTAAATATTTTTAATTTGCCTTCATTTAACTATAAGCAAATAAAATATATTTATCTTATGTTTAGTATTTTCAAATAAATGTATAAATTTCTTAAATCTACTCTTTTTATTTTTTTATTTATTTTATTTTTTTAAGATTGTAAAGGTCAGAACTGGCCACAGTGCAGGTTCTCTGATCCCATGTAGACCGGGTAAAGGAGGAGTCAGAGTCCTCAGTAGTTTTGCAGGTTTTTTATTTGGGGTTCACCAGGCATATGGCAGGCAGGGGTGCTGGCTGGGGGGCTGGGAGGCAAGTCTTCACTCTATCTGGGCTCTCTAGCGTTCATTCTGCTGCTTCTCGCCTTCTCTTTTGGCTTCTGCTTCGGCTTCTACTGCTGCTGCTGCTGGCGTCCCCGTGACGCCGCCCTTAAAAGCACAGTCTTAGCTCAGCTGAATCCCATCTACCTATGCCCACACCCTACTCCAGGTGCCCGCCATCAGGCATGCATTCAGGACAAGGATCCATCATCTATCCTGATGGCGGAAGGGCAGAAAAGCCTGACATTTTCTTTACCCTACAAAGATTTATTTATTTATTTTTTATATTCCCCATACAATTGCACCCCCCTCATTTGGACACCAATTCCTTCTCTCCTGCCCCCCAATAGTGTGTCTCTGGTTTATAGTTGTTTGTTGATTTTGATTTTCTCTTTATTATGGATATTCTTTTCCTGGTCCCTTATATAGGTTTTCTAGATTCCTGCTATGAATGAGACCATCCAGTATTTTTCTTTTTCTTTCTGGCTTATTTTGCTGAGCATGATCCCTTCCAGCTCCATCCATGTTGCTGCAAATTGCATGAGCTTATCTGTTTTGATTGCTGAGTAATATTCCATTGTGTATATATGTACACATCTCCTTGATCCAGTCATCTATTTTTGGGCATTTGGGTTGTTTCCAAAGCTTAGCTATTGTAAACAGTGCTGCTATAAACATAGGGGTGCAGGTGCCCTTTTGAATTAATGTTTCTGTGTATAGATGTATCCTGATAGCTGGAGGATAGATGTATCCTGATAGCTGGAGAGCAGAAAAGCCTGACATTTTTCCTTACCCTACAATGCGCCATTCTCATTGGTGTGAGATGGTATCTCATTGCAGTTTTGATTTGCATTTCCTTGATTACAAGTGATGCTGAACAATTTTTCATATGCCTGTTGGCTGTAGGGGCAGGATGGACACGGTGCAGGTTTTCTGATCCAGCAGACAGGGTAAAGGAGGAGTCAGAGTCCTCAGTGGTTTTTTGCAGGCTTTTATTGGGATTCAACGGGTACGTTTCAGGCAGGGGTGCTGGGGGGCTGGGAGGCTGGCAGTCCTCCCAGCCCCCAGCAAATCTTCACTCTATCTGGGCTCTCTGGCGTTCTCTGCTTCTGTTTCGGGCTTCTTCTCTTTCGGCTTCTGCTGCTTCTGCTGGTGTCCCCGTGACGCTGCCCTTATAAAAGCACAGTCTTAGCGCAGGTGTACCCACTTCAGGTGCCCGCCATCAGGCATGCACTCAGGACCACAGGGTTCCCTCATCTATACTGATGGCAGGAGGGCAGAAAAGCCTGATTTTTTACCTTACCCTACACTGTTGGCCATTCGCATTTCCTCTTCAGAGAAGTTTCTTTTTAGCTCTTCTGCCCATTTTTTGACTGGCGTGTTTTCTTTGTTTTTGTTGAGTCTCTTCAGCTCTTTGTAGATTTTTGTGATCAGTCCTTTATCATTAGTGTTGTGTGCAGAAATTTTCTCCCAGTCAGTGGGGTTTCTCTGTTTTGGTTATTGTCTCTTTTGCCATGCAGAAGCTCTTTAAAATTGATGTAGTCCCAGCTGTTTGTCTTTGCCTTCACTATCACTGCTTTGGGTGATTTGTCTATAAAGATGTCTTTGAGATTCACGCCATGTAGTGTTTCGCCTATATTTCCTTCTGTATATTTTATGGTTTCAGGTCTTATGTCTAGTTCTTTAATCCATTTTGAGTTGGTTTTTGTGCATGGTGTGAGGTAGTAGTTAAGTTTCATTCTTTTGCATGTAGCAACCCGGTTTTCCCAGCACCATTTATTGAACAAACTTTCTTTACTCCAGTGCATATTCTTTGCTCCTTTGTCAAAAATTAGTTGACCATAAATCAGTGGGTTTATTTCTGAGTTTTCTATTTGGTACCATTGGCCTGTGTGTCTGTTCTTGTTCCAATATCATGCAGTTTTGATTATTATAGCTTTGTAGTATAGTTTGAAGTCTGGGAGTGTGATGCCTCCATTCCCTTCTCTCTCTTTTTTTTTTTTTTTCAGGAGGGTTTTAGCTATTCAGGGTTTTTGGTGGTTCCATATGAATTTCATCAATATTTTTTCTATTTCTTTGAATGACATTGAAATTTTTATAGGAATAGCATTGAATCTGTAGATTGCTTTTGGTAGAAAAGCCATTTTGATAATGTTAATTCTTCTGATCCATGAGCAGGGGATGTCTTTCCATTTCTTTGTGTCTACTTCTGTTTCTTTTAACAATGTCTTACAGTTTTCTCTGTATAGGTCTTTTACTTCTTTTGTCAGGTTTATTCCCAAGTATTTGATTTTTTTTTTTGTTTCAGTAATAAAAGGAATGGTTTTCTTGATTTCTTCTTCTTCAGATTTATTGTTTGTGTATAGGAAGGCTACTGATTTTTGTATGTTGATTTTGTATCCTGCCACTTTACTAAACTGATTGATTAGTTCAATTAGTTTTTCTGTGGAGTTTTTGGGGTTCTCTATATATATTATCATATCATCTGCAAAGAGTGATAGTTTGACTTCTTCCTTGCCTATTTGGATTCCTTGTATGTCTTTCTTTTTTTTTTTTTAAGATTTATTTATTTATACACGCACGGGGTACAGTCAGACACGCGGGAGGGTAAGGGAATTCACCAGAGCCAGAACAGGGAACAGAACAGGCAGACTGACGAAATACACTGCTGAGGGGAGCAGCGGGCATGGCAGGAGAGGGCTGTGTGCCATGTGGGACCCTCGCCAGTAGCTGGGGATTGAACCAGCGCTGCAGAGGCTGTGGGCGGCTTCGCAGCCCAGCGCTCAACTACTGCGCCACAAGGGGAGGCCCTCCCTGTATGTCTTTCTCTTGTCTTATTGCTCTGGCTAGGACTTCCAGTATTATGTTGAACAGCAGTGGTGAGAGTGGACATCCTTGTCTTGTTCCTGATCTTAATAAATGCTTTCAGCTTTTCGCCATTGAGAATGATATTGGCTGTGACTTTGTCATATATGGCCTTTATGATGTTGAAGTATGTTCCTTGTATCCCGAGAATTTCAAGGGCCTTTATCATAAATGGGTGTTGTACTTTGTCGAATGCTTTCTCAGCATCTATTGATATTATCATATGGTTTTTATATTTCTTTTTGTTCATGTGTTGGGTTACATTGATTGATTTTCGGATGTTGAACCATCCTTGTGTCCCTGGAATAAATCCTACTTGGTCATGGTGAATTATCTTATGGATACATTGTTGGATTCTGATGGCTAAAATTTTATTGAGGATTTTTGCATCAGTGTTCATTAAGGAGATTGACCTGTAATTTTATTTTTTTGTGCTGTCTTTGTTTGGTTTTGGTATTAGTGTAATGTTGGCTTCATAGAACATATTTGGTAGTATTCCTTCTTTTTCAAATTTTTGAAAGAGATTGTGTAGGATAGGCACTAGTTCACTGCTGAACATGTGGTAGAATTCATTTGTTAAGCCGTCTGGGCCTGGGCTTTTGTTTTGGGGGAGAGCTTTGATTACTGCCTCAATTTCACTGTTTGTAATTGGTCTGTCTGGTTGTTCTATTTCTTTTTTGTCCAGCTTTGGATTATTATATCATTCTAGGAATTTGTCCATCTCTTCTAGGTTGTTGAATTTGTTTGCATATAAGTGTTCATAGTAATCTCTGATTATTCTTTTGATTTCTACTGAGTCTGTTGTGATTTCTCCTCTTTCATTTATAATCCTATTTATATGTGTTTTCTCCCATTTTTTCTTTGTGAGCCTGGCTGGAGGTTTGTCTATTTTGTTTATTTTTTCAAAGAACCAACTTTTAGTTTCATTGATCTTCTGGATTTTTTTTAATTTCCAATTCGTTTATTTTTGCTATGAGTTTTATTTTTTCTTTTCTTCTACTGGCTTTAGGGGTTTTTTTGTTGTTCTTTTTCTAGCTCTTTGAGAAGTGAGATTAGGTTGTTTCTTTGAGTTCTTTCTTATTTGTTGATGTAACCCTGTATTACTATATATTTTCCTCTCATTACTGCTTTTGCTGAGTCCCATACATTCTGGAAAGTGGCGTCCTCCTTGTTGTTCAACTCAAAGTATTTTTTAATTTCTTCTGCAGTGTCCTATAGATGTCTGTTAAGTCCATGAGTTCTATGTCTTTATTTAGGGCTCTCGTGTCTTTGTTTATTTTTTGTTTCATTGATCTGTCCATTGGTGAGAGTGGGGTGTTGAATTCTCCCACTATATATGTATTTTCTTTAATGTCTGTTTTCAGAGCTAATAAGAATTGTCTAATATATTTTGGTGCCACTTCATTTGGTGAGTATATGTTGATGAGTATTATATCTTCCTGATGTATTGTCCCCTTGATCATGATGTAGCGTCCATCTATGTCCCTTTTTACCTTTTTTAATTTGAAGTCTATTTCATCTGATATAATTATGTCTGTTCCTGCCTTTTTTGGTCCATTGCTTGTAGGATTGTTTTCCAACCTTTTACTTTCAGTCTGTGTTTATCTTTTGTGGTTAAATATGTTTCCTGGAGATAGCAGAAGGTTGGATTTTATTTTTTAATCCAGCCTGCCACTCTGTGTCTTTTTATTGATGAGTTTAATCCATTTACATTTAGAGTTAATATTGATATGTTGGCATCTGTGTTTGCCATTTGTTTGTCTTTTTGTGATTTATTCCCTGCTTTATTCTGTTCTTCTTGTTCATTCCTCTGTTGGTTTTGGCTTTAGGACTTCTTGTAGATTTTTTTGGAGTAGGGGGTTTATTTGTAATGAATCTCCTTTTTCATGCTTGGGAAGTTTTCTTCAATTATCTCCTTGAATAATTTCTCAGTTCCTTTGTCTCTCTCCTCACCTTCTGCAATGCCTATAACTCTTACATTTCCTCTCTTCATGGTGTCTGATAATTGTCTAAGAGTATCCTCATACTGCATCATTTGCACTTCTCTCTCCTTTTCTCTATTGGCTCTTTTTATTCCTGTATCTTCGATAGCACTGTTCCGTTCTTCCATTTCATCAATTTTGTTTTCATTGCTTTTCCCAGAGTTCTTTATCTCCTCTAGTAATCTTTTAATCTCCTGTGTTTCTGTTCTTTCCTTTCTTAAGGTCTCAAATTCATTCTTCAGTTCAGTGATTATTTGTCTCAAATCATTTTTTTTCCTGTTTGTTTTCTTTCTGCTTTTTAATCATGATGATCATTAATTCTCTATCTGATAGGCCAAGAAGTTCTTCCATGTCATTGTTGACCTCTGGTGACTGTATTTCTTTTCATGGTCTGTCCTCCTGTGGGCTTGCTTGGTTATTTATATTTTTTTCTTCACCCAGCTGGCCTTGGGCTATTTGTAGGTCTCCGTGGATTCTTTGTTTTTTTCTAATGGCAACTGGAGCTGTTCGCTCACCTCCACGGCGATTCCTGCATGGTTCTCCACAGTTCCAGTTCACAGGGTGTGGTGCCTGAAATAGTTCCTTTCCACTCACAGTCCCGCTTGATGCATAGTTTGTTCTTGTTGTTTGTTTTAGTTTTGTTGTTGTTGTTGTGTTTTTTCCTTCTTTCTGTTGGTCAGAGAGTGCCGACCTTGTGGGTCAGGGAGGGTAGCAGGGTTCTGAGCTTTTTCCCTTCTAGTCCTCTTTTATGGCAACTTTCTTCTTCAGGCAGTTTGCCAGAGTTGCCTATTTATCTTCCATGTCCCAGTTCTCACAGGGACCTGCCGCTTTTCCTCCCTATTAACTTTTTTTTTAATGGGTGGTCTTACTTTTTTTTTTTTTTAAATAGAGGCATGTTATTTATTTGTTTGTTTGTTTTGTTTATATATGCACTGGGTACAGTCAGAAGCGCGGGAGGGTGAGAGAATTCACCAGAGCCAGATCGGGGAGCAGAGCAGGCAGACGGACCGAAGTACACTGCTGAGGGGAGCAGCAGGCGGCAGGAGAGGTCTGCGTGCCATGTGGGGCCCTCCTCCGGTGGCCGGGGAGCAGCCGGGGATTGAACTGGTGCCGCAGAGGCCACGGGCAGCTTCGCAACCCAGCGCTCTACGGCTTCGCCACCGGGGAGGCCCATGGGTGGTCTTACTTACAGCGTTTCCCCACCACCATGTTGATCTCTCCTCTCAAATCTACTCTTGAAATTGTTGGAAGCGGAGTGAAAGTATGATACACTTAGTATAGACTGCAAGGACCAAGGAATAAAGAAATGACACACACAAAACAGAATTTAAGAGAAGGAGAACTCAGGGGACACAAGACCTCTCTTCTCATTCCAGGTTCAAGTGTCTCAAGTGCCCATTGAAACACATTTTTATTGATACAAACAGCCCCCACCCCCTGTATGTTAGTTATTAGACAATGAATCCTTCTGTTAATATTTAGCCTTGGTCGGGCACACATTCACTGCCAAGGTTCTGCGTTATTAGGTATGTTCTACTCCCTTTCTAATCTTGCCTGTTTCTCAGGCTTACCTTTGCTGACACAAGAAAGGACATCGTGGTCTGGACACGGGCCAGTCTTCCAGCCTGTGTTGACCATTCTTTTAGTCACAACCTTGACATTCTTCTTGTCTCAGCACCTCATGCCTTAGTAGGCATCTCCAACACATTTCTTCCTTTCCTTCATTAATAATTGTCCCACTTATCCCATAGGATTAAACATGTTATTTCTCTCCCTCCCGAATTACAGAAAGTGAGTTTCTCAAGGAGAAATGCCATATTTTATTTAGCTTTTTATCCTCAGTGCCTGAGAGAGAGCCTGACATAATAGGTATATAATATGTATTTTTGAATAAATGAGCAAAATAAAATGAACATACTTGCTCCAAAAGTTGTATTGAATGAACAGATTAATCAATTGGTTTATCATATTTTTTAAAAAAAATAGAAAAAGAATAAGCAAGGCACAAATATTTACTATACCTTTAATAAGAAATGGGTACCACATTAAGAACCTTATACAGAAATAAAAAAATTAAATGGCTCATTCCTACAATGTCAGAAGTCCCAACATCAAGTACATTACTCCCTTAAATAAAATGAGATTTTGTACAAAATTAGATGTCAGTTGAAAAATGGAAATTTTCTCAAAACAGCTTTTGCTTATATTTATTTTTCTCCAGTAAGAGTCTCAGGAAATAGCACAGAGTGGCCATACTGTGTGGACTACTCTGGGTATTTAATGTCTAAGAAATTTTTATTCTGTGATAGAAGAATCCAAAAGATAAAATTCCAAAAGCATGTAATGGGTTAGAAAAGAACCTCCATCAACATTCTAACTGAATAGCCAAGAATAGGCCAAGAATTATATATCTCAATAAAATCTAAAGTTTATTTGTGCTTACTAGATTTTAAAAAAAATTCTATTGAATGAGTGAATTCCTTGAAGCATGTTAGAAAATCCTCAGATATTGAGATATTTACTGGTACAACTAAGATCATTCATGAATAATAAAAATAAATGGTCAAAGATAAATTATAAATAAAATCTACCTCATCCTAATTTATTTTGAGGCTGCACAGGGTATGCTAGTCTTGCTGCTCCAAGAATGAGATTTAAAAGTATAGGTGAGCACTTTGTATTCTTGAATCACATATATCATATATTAAAAACTGTGTGAAGTCCTATAATAAAGAGAAACACTTAACTTGGTTTAATTTAGAATTTTATATGCTTATTTAATGGCAGGAGTGTGGTTTGTTTTAATATTGGTCACACATGTTTCCAGCTCAAACATAGCATTTGTTATGTGAATTGCTGCTCTGTGAGATGAATGCAGTTTTCCAAATATTTTAGTCACATTTTGTCAAATAAAATATTCTAGGTTTGTTTTTGTATATGTACAGCATTGGTTCACAGAAGAGTGAATCTATAGTGTATGTTTTTAACATGATAATCTTTTCTGAGTAATATGCATTTTCCATTGTGTTAGCCTTGAAATTATCATAGACTATATAAAGTACTAGAATTTTGACTACAAGCTTAATAATGGATAATATAAAATGGCCCAAATGATCTTGGCACCTATTCTGTCAGTAATACGCTGTCCAAAACAAGGAAACTGAACAGACTTGAAATATTTTATTGCAGACTCATTATTCATTTTAAGAGCAATGCCAATAATTATAACACTACCCAAGAGAGTCATGTGTTCTTTCTGAATAGTTACTCATTTGTAAACCATAATCTCTGACTGAAATTGAATGACTGAGGTGACAGTTAATTGTTAGCAAGCACTTAAAACTGTAGGCAGATGTGAAGGTATTGTTCTATGTAACTGCAAAGGGTATAACTTGCAGAGTTGGAGCCAGTTAGAGAGATTTGGGGACTCATATAATGAAGAATCCTTAACAATTGGAACTGTTCTAAAATGGAAAAATATTCTTCATGAGATATCCAGTAAGTATTAAAGGATGCCTTATCAAAGGGTATATAAATTTGATTCATGAGTGGGTACATATCCTTATTTCTGCTGTTATTTATTGTCAAATATAAACCAGTTACAGCTGTTAGATGTGCAAAATTGAATAAGGATACAAAATTTAGATTGGACGAGATGACTTCTATGAGCATATCATTAGGTACTTGGAATTTAATTTGGCTTAATGCTCGGCATGGATTTGCATTACTTTTACACATGAAAGTAAATTAATTATATATTGCCACATGATAATTTCTCTTCTCTCTTCTTTTAAAGCTTCCATCAGATTCTTTTAAATACCTCACTTGGCAAGGGATAGAACAACATGACATTCAAGGAAGTCAACTGCGCTGCCCAAGAGTAAGAGAAGGTAAAAGAACATATGTATGTATTCTTTGTGTACATGCACTGAGTAAAATATTTTTTGTGTATTGAAAGATGTTACTTGAAAATAAGACATTACTTGGAAATAGAAAATTTCCTTTTTCAAGACTATTGAATTATTAATCCAGTAAAGCTAACTTGAAAAGCATATTTTTAATCTAGTTATATAAATAATGAATGTTTCATATTAAATATTGGAAAAACAGAAAGATAAAGAAGAATCCATAATTCAACTATGCAGAAATAGTCACTATGACTTTTACTTCTATTATCATTTTTGGAAAGCATTTTCATACTTTTTCATAAAATTTAACAATTTTGTTTTTTGAGTTTTTCAGTTATCTTGATATTTATTGTGAACATATATCTTCTATGCTTTTAAACATCACCCACAATATGTCTCCTAAAAAGTTCACATCTCTCCATTATGTGGATAATATTAAATTATTTTTATTTATTTTTACATCATTTTTCATTTTTAAACAATATTTGCTTCCTCCCACCAGGTGTAGTCCCCATAGAATTTCCTTCAACAATGCACCCGTGCACCATCACCTCAGTCCCCTGTGCTCCTCCCTCCCTCCCTCTGATCCCTCTCCCTCCTTCTTCTCTGCAAGGTGTCTCTGGTTTATAATTGTCTGTTTTACTCAGCAATCAAAAAAGATAAACTCATGCCATTTACAGCAATGTGGAATTATGCTCACTGAAATAAGTCAGAAGAAAAAAGAAAAATATCAGATGGTTTCACTTATAGGAGGAATATAGGGGAAACAGATAAGATATCAGTGTAAAAAAAACCAATAATAATACAAAACACAACAAAACAAATATTAAATTATTTAACCAGTGATCTTTGTTGGATATTCTATTTACTACATTTCATGGTCACAAATAACATCATTGCTTCATGAATAATTTTATCTTAATTCTACATATTTTTAAGCATCAAATGGAATCTAGATAAACCAGCTGTTCTCATTTTAAGTTTTCACTAACTAGTTTAAGTTTGAGAACATAACCAATATTTTTTACTATTCCTTTTTCATCCTATGAGATATTACATTGTATGATGTGATAGTATGAGTATGAAGAATTCTTATCTGCAGCCCTTGATATGTGCTCAACTATTATAAATACCTTTAAATAGATTATAAATTATGTAAAATAGATTTCTTGTGTAATTTTTGCATCTCTTATAATTTGATAAAATAATTCTGGCTGTTATAAATAGTCTTTATAAAACATCAGATAGTTTGGCTATCTTCCATCTGTTTTTGCAGACTTGTGGTTGTGCAATTATATTGTACAATTTTAACAATAATTTTGAAAAGGTTGATTTACATATATTCATCTAACCACTTCCCCCCTCAGTTGCACTACTTTACCCACACAATGCCTTTCTTTTTCACTTATTCAGTTAACAAAAGAAGACTAAAATAGCATCATTTTCTGAAACTTTGAGTAAAATATGTTTTAGCTGTTAGCTCCACTTATAGCTAAACACTGACAGTACCACCATCTACTAATAACAATAGATGCTATCAATATCTGATATTACTAAAGACAAATTTGAATTTTTTTTGTGGAACATAGAATATATTTCAAGAGAAGGAAATTATAGGGGATTAGGGAGGAGACTAGAAGCAGTGGAGTTTGTGTCATGTGTATAAGGAATTCACCAACCAAAGAGTGCTACCTCAGGGAATAATGTGGTCAGGGTTCAGTTGGTCCTGAAATTTCAGAGTGTGGACAAATTATCTGGAGGTATACACAAATACAGATTGCCAGGTATTAATCCCAAAGCTTCTAGGTTGTATAGAGTGGGATTCTCGGGCCTGCATTTGTAAAAATTATCACAGGAGATTTTGTTGCAGATGATTTGATAGCCATTTTATGAGAAACAGGGGGCTTGTGGGAAGGGAGAGAAGGAAGAAATTTGAATAGAAAGTGAAAAAATTGGATGAAGTAAGGGCACTGGCTTTTATGTGTGTGCTTGTGTGTTGGGGGTGGGGGGAGTGATTGTGGCAGCCACAATGAAGTGTAAATAAATTGTACTCTGAACACAAATAGAGTTGAGGTTTAATGAGTACTACGTACTAAAGAAATTAGAGAGTATGATGGGAAAGTAAAATGTAGGAAAGTAAAATGTAGGACTAAACTGAAAATGAGAATGTGTGAAGAGAATCCAATGGCATCTCTTCTTCCCTGATTCATGTGTTGATGTTGTCTCTCAGCAAAACTGATCCCATGTAATAACCACAGTAGCAATTCATGCAGAAAACATCATAGCATTGCTGAGATAAAGCACATTTCTTTCCATAGATCATTAACAGCACACAATCTTTCTTAAGTGGCTAGTAGTAAAAGTTCGAATGAAGCATGATCTAGTGGATGGAAAATAATGGAAATTCTCAATACCTCACACCATGAAGAAAAGAGAAATCCCTAGTTTGCTGCCCTGAATTTTCTTTAAGTTTATTTTGTGAAGTGGGTAACAAGTGTATTTTAAAAGATTCTGATAAGAATTGTCATTATTATATCTTAGATCCACAAATACCCATTAAGACTACTTCAGGGCCTCCGTGGTGGCTCAAGGGGGTGGGATGCAACCTATGAAGCTATCTGTAGCCACTGTAGCATGAGTTTGATCCCTGGCCAGGGAGCAACCCACATGGTGCAGTAGTCCTCTCCTGACTCGTCCACTGCTCCCTTCGGCAGTGTATTTCATTAGATCTGCCTGTTCTGTTCCCCACTCTGTCTTTGGTGAATCCTCTCACCCCCCCCACACACACACTTCTGGCCTGTACCTCAGTTCTTGTATGCATAAATAAATAAATAAATCTTTTTTTTTTTTTTTTTTTTTTTTTTTTTTTTTTAAGACTACTTCAGTTGGTTTCTCTTGCCCCAATAGTACATTCAGGAAGAGTTCTTACAAAAGGAAAGGTTATCTAGTGTGTGATAAAAAGTAATTTACCAAGACTTTAATTGCCAGATCAAAACTAGACTTATCTCCTCCCAATTAAATGTAGCAAAAGAATAAACAGTTGGTAGAATTGTTTTAAGGTAGACTCTTTCAGTCTGAAAATCCCCCAGCAAGTGAATTCACTCTGTATCTATTATATATAAAGGGGCAAAGAACAAGTCCAAATTGCAAAACCAATATCCCTGGTCTATCAGCTATTCCAGGTTGTAGCTCTCAGCTGCTAAGATAGATCTTCAATCACCAACTAGGTCTGAGTAAAAAAAAAAAAAAAAAAAAAATCCAATTTAATACAACTCACAGGGGAAGTGACCTTTGGCCTCCAACTTCAAAGAAATATTTGAAAGCTTCTTTAAGAAGAGATATTTGAAAGAGCAGAAGATTAATAGAACTCAAACAAACAATATGCTCAGAGTTTTATAAATTTGGGGTATCTATTACACAAAGTAAGCTACCAAGTTTAGGGAGGGCGTTCTTAAAGACATTAGGGCTAGAGGTCTCTAGTTAGGTGGTTATTCCAGCTTTTAAAGTTCAATGGCTTCTAGCTGCAATTTCCCAACACAAAGATAATTTGTCTGTAAATTGGTTGGAATACTACTGCTTTCAGTATTAGGATATTTTATGGATGGCAGTAGTATAGATCATTGGGAAAGAAATGCCTGAAAAGGCAGGTTAACCTTAACTTCCACCTTAGCCTGATGGAAGAGCTGATGTTTATGTGAATACAATGAAATACTGAACTTTCCTTTATTGTATTCCATAACTCCTTCAAAAATGGACTCATTACCTGCCATTGTAGTCCAGTCAAACTTGTCACAAAAATAAAGTTTGTTCTTGATGGCTTCACTATGCTTTTTTGTATTATTTTCATCTTGGAAATGAGAGGAATCATCTACTGCAGAAAATTGGAGTGGGGGAATTGTGTACAAATTGTACCAGGTATGACTTACAGATATACAAAATGTTAGAGTTGGGAGGGGATTGAAATCATGTAGTCTAGGACTGATTTCAGGGTCCTAGTTGACATCTTAACAGTGAAATATGCCTAGGACAGCTTAGTAGAGTGTAGGGTTATGTGGCAATTAGAAAGCATGTTTACCTGAAAGTGTTAAAGATCAGTATTTTTATAAGACATTATAAATATAAGCAAACGTATCTTCTCACCCAAGTCCCTGATGGGTCCTTGATCTAGTCTTTCTGTGTTTTTGCAGACTGGAAAACTAAAAGTCAGAAAATTAAAATCAGTCATCTAGAGTCACTCAATTATATGCCACACTACTCTAGACTGGAAACAGAATATCCTTTGCTTAACACTGGAGGTTTGTGCACATCTGATTTGAAAGATAGTAAGATTGGGGAATGAGTTTGGAAATGGAAATAGAAGATTGTAGAAGGCTTGATTGATAAGCATGACTTTCCATCTTTATTTGGTAGGTATTAAGAAATTTCTGAAATATTTTGAAGACATGAATGCTATGGTAAAAGTTAGTTTTAAGCAGCAAATTGTGACATTTATATTGAAGGAGAGAAGAATGCAAACCCCTGGGACCAAGAGAAGGTAGTTACAGGTTGGAGAGAAAGGTATGAAGGTCTGGACATTGAAAAGGAAGGGAAATTTCTCAAGGTGAACACCAATAGGACAAGGTAACTAATTGAGTTAAAAAACAAAAGAAAAAATCAGGAGTGACTTCAGAATCTCTAAAGAGAAAGATATGTGAAGATTAAAGTCACTATACTGGTGATTTTTTTCTGGGCTAGAAATAATTTATGTTGGCTAAAGTTAACTTTACATGTTGACTTTTGTCATTATTACAGTCATTCCTTTCTCCTTTAAATCATTCTAGAAAAACATCTCAGTTACCTCTGAACCTCAAAATATATGGCCACAATTGGGGGTAGTTTAGTAAAAATATAGATACTATGTATTTTAATTTTCACATTGTTCTTAGTAATATGCTTACTTGGATTTTACAAAGAAAATACAGGTAAAATATTAACTAAAGTTAACTTTTGATCTATTTAGAAACATAGAATATAGGGCCTCCCCGGTGGTGCAGCGGTTGAGCGCTGGGCTGCGAGGCTGCCCGCAGCCTCAGCAGCGCCGGTTCGATCCCCGGGCACTGGGGAGGGTCCCACATGGCGCGTAGACCTCTCCTGCCACCCGCTGCTCCCCTCAGCAGTGTACTTCGGTCCTTCTGCCTGCTCTGCTCCCCGCTCTGGCTCTGGTGAATTCTCTCACCCTCCCGCACTTCTGACTGTGCCCAGTGCTTGTATAAATAAATAAATAAATCTTTAAAAAAAAAAAACATAGAATATAACAACATAACTATGAATAATTTAAATGAAAATATTCTAAAATCTTTATATTTTCCTGAAAACTCTAAACTTAGAAAAACAAATAAAAAGGATATAAGGTTGTGGATTTGTTTGCTATTTTTCTCTTATATTTATCTCTTTTTGTGACAAGCAAGCCTAGACAATAACTTCATCATAGGTGCCTCAAGCTTCCTGCAGCAGGAAGAATAAAAGAGAAGGGGATGGGGGGGGTGGGGGGCGGGAGGGGAAGGATTGGGGTCAGAATGGGGCGTTTGCAATTGTATGGGGGAATATCAAAATAAAATTTAATATTTAAAAAAAAAAATAAAAAAAAAATAAAAGAAAAAAATAAAAGAAAAAAAAAAAAGAGAAGGGGATGGTATAAATGTTTATTAATAATCTCTTGATTATTTATTATATTAACTGTGAATATGATTAAGTATTTTCAAATCAGAGGGTTAGTGTAATTCTGCTTGGAAAATGTGATAGTTTTTAAAACATGAAACATGAAAATTTAAAGACTCATAATTTTAACAATTTGAAAATGAGCAATGTGGCAAGACCCTGGAACCCTTCTCATGATCTCCTCTCCCCTACCAGGTCAGGCATTCAGGGGTGTATTTAATCAAACTTAATTATTTCTCATACTACTTGGGTTTAATATGGGTAAAATGATGTTTTTCCAAATTTTCATTTAATGGAATTTTAAAACAACTGTCCAAGTTTCAAGTGATGATGTCAGTCTTGTCCCTCTAAACCTACTACTTCCAAGATCTTGTCATTTGATTTTGCATAGGACCTCCTGCAGAAGAGTTGCTATTGCAACATGAGGAATGTACCTTGCCTCCACAGAGAAGAGTCCCTGAAAAAATTAAATGGAAAATATGGATACAAGAAAACTGGGAAGAATGTACGGTAAGAGCTTAAACAAACAGAGAAAAGCCCATTTTGTTATTGATTGATTCTGACATCTTTTTTAAAAGGGCAGTTACTAACATAAATACCAAAATTTCAAACCCCTCTCAGAGCTTTCTCTGAAGTAAGTGATATTGGGTTTCTCCATCTTTTTTTTTTTTTTTTACCACCTTTCTGGAGATACCTTCATATATCAATAATCATTGCATGTGAATAGACTGAACTTGCCAATTAAAAGATAGATTATCTGGTTGGATTAGTAAACAAAATCCAGTCATCTTTTATCTCCAGAAAACATGCCTGAGCTACAAAAATAATCATAGAATCAGAATAAATGGCTAGAAAACAATCCTACAAGATAATGGGACCCGAAAGAAAGCAGGGACAACCACAGTTATATCAGACAAAAGAATTTACCATTAAAAAAGGTAATTGGGGCCTCCCTGGTAGTGCAAGGGGTTAAGCACCACACTATGAAGCAATCCACAGCCTCTGCAGCACAAGTTCGATCCCCAGCCAGCCAGGGAGCAACCCACATTGCGCAGCAGACCTCTCCTATCTTGCCCGCTGCTCCCCTCAGCAGTGTATTTCGGTCAGTCTGCCTATTCTGTTCCCCACTCTGTCTCTGGTGAATCCTCTCACCCTCCGCATCTCTGGCCTGTACCTCAGCTCATGTATGCATAAATAAATCTTTTAAAAAATAAAAAAAGTAATTGGTCAGAGATGGGCACTATATCATGATTAAAGGAACAATAAACCAGGAAGACATAGCACTCATCAATGTATACTCACCAAATGAGAGTATCAAAATATATAAATAATTACTATCATTTCTGAAAACACATATTGGAAAAAGCACAGTTGTGGTAGGAGATACAGATGAGTGGATCAAGATGTGGTATACATACACAATGGAACACTATACAGTGATCAAAAAAGAAACACATGCCAACTGCTACAACATTAATGTAGCTGGAAAGGATCATGCAGTAAAATAATTCAGTAGTTGAAGAACAGATACCAATGGTGTCACTTACATGTGGGATATAGGGAAACCAGAGAAAGGGTCAGATAAAGCAAAAGCTAGTCTTCGAAAGCAGACTATAAAACTGAGACATTCAAAGGGAGAGAGAAATAAGGATTAGTGAGCACATAATGGACTATGGTGATGGACTATGAGTGCTTTAGTGGTGGGAGTGCTATGGTAACAGCAGTGGAAATGGAAGGAATCCCATACTTCCAAAATACAAACAATAATGTAAATCAATGTTACCCCCCAAAAAAGTCAATTACATTGTTTCATACTTTAAAAAAAAAAAACATTATTTTGTTCAATATTTTTCATTGACAGAAATAGATATTAAATTCTAAAGTTAATTTTTAGTCTTGTTTTTATATAAAGCCTGTCATTTTGTAGAACTGTGTTATCATTTGGGAGAACAGTTTAAAAATTTGTTTTTCCTAGAATTAGAATGTATTTTCTGAGATTTAAAAAAGATTTGGAACACAAATAGTAAAGTAAGGCTCTGTCTTTTTTATAAGAAAATAAACCTTGGTCTCTTTTATAAGAAACTAACCTTTCCTATTTCAGAGTCATTACCTATACTTATTTAAAAATTTAAGCAAGAATAGGGCCTCCCTGGTGGTACAAGGGGTTAAGCACAGCACTATGAAACAATCTGCAGCCTCTGCAGCACGAGTTCAATCCCCGGCCAGCCTTCATGGTGCAGCAGACCTCTCCTGTCTCGCCTGCTTCTCCCCTCAGCAGTGTATTTCAGTCAGTCTGCCTGTTCTGTTCCCCACTCTGTCTCTGATGAATCCTCTCACCACCCACCCCGCACCTCTGGCCTATACCCTGGTTCTTTTATGCATAAATAAACAAATCTTTAGAAATAACAAAAATTAAAATTTAAGCAAGAATATAATATAGAAAATTCTGTACTATCTAAGTGTATGTCTTTGATTAGCACATTCCTTACGTGCTAATCTTCTTTTCTTCTGTAAATGAATTGCTTTCATTCTTTTGTCAATCCATTCTCAACATGGAAATATTTAAATAAACTGATTTTCCCACTTATGGAATATTAGGTAGCCATTAAAATACTTAGAATAGGAATTGCTTATTATAAGTGAAAATATTAAAATTCAAAAGTATTTAGAGTGTATTCCACTTATACCTATAAGAAAATAGGAAATAATAAAAACACAAGAGGTGGTAATAGGCCAAATTTTTTTAAATATGGAAATAAGTTGATTTTTACAAGATCATTTTATCACCAAGAGTGGTTTTAATTTCGGTTGCATCAAAATTGACTGATGTCAACAATGAAAATAAAATGTCCATTATATTTGAGAGATGCCATGTCTTTTAGGATTGTATTCCTTGTCAATTAAAAGCAAAATCATAGTTTTCATTTGTCAAATAGTGGTATCTTATTTTGAAATTTTTTTAAAATATAATTCTGAGTATTTCCAAAAGGTCTAAAGAGAACTAGACCAGAAGCTCCCAAACAGAACTTTATCATCTCCACTCTTCCCCACTAGAGTGTTTCAGAATCTGTTTTTAGTTCCACCCTCCTTCCACATCCAACACTGGATGTAATTGTAAGTATAGGACAGTCAAGATCTTTACACTCCCTTGAGAACTGCTGCTACATAATTGTATTTGTATGTGTGAGTATTTTAGAGTACAAAATTTAAAAATGTGAAAATAACCTGTTTAAAATAAATATGCAACAATTTTTGATTAATAACTATTTTTAAAAGATGATAAAACTTGATTTTTTTATTTGTTTGTCCTTCAGAATTTGAACATTTCATTTCAGGATTTGGGGGATCCTTATCAAGTTGAAAATTTTAAAAGAATTCTTAGAAGACTAATTCGAGTTGAAACCCTCTGGCTAGTGGATAATTCATTAGTGGACTTAAGTGCCGTAAGATTGCCAAGGTATCTGCTCCCTGATATGTCCAGTTACTAAGTTAAAGCTAAATCTTTGCTATTTGGATAACATTGTGTGCACCTGTTGTGAAAAGTTTTAAAAGTTGATGCTTACTACTAAGTGATGCCTGAGTAAGGCAAAAAGATATTTGTATATCAAAATATCACACTTTAGAGTAAAAAAGTTTATTTTTTCCCAACCTAATTTTGTAATCAATTTTTAAGGAGTAATTTGTAATCATGGAATCATGTTGGCAATAAAATTTGCCATGTCCCTTGTGTTGTTAACTAGAAAGATTTTTTGGCAGCTGACAAGAGTCTTGGTGTCCAGGTCACATTCTAATGGAGGGGTAGGGGTTGGAAATCTGATCAGTGACAGAAACAAACTGTAATGTATATATACATATATATATGTACATACACACACACACACACACACACACACACAGGGTCCTTAGTCTTCTAAGGGTCCCATACTCCTCTTATTAAAGATGACATGTGTTTGTTCAGGATTGTATGAGAACCCTTTCTACCCTTTCTGTAGAGAGCTGCCATCTATTTCCCAGGCATAGCAGGTAAGTGGAGTGACCCTTTGGTAATTATTAGAGGGGCAAACGGTGTAGTGTACTCAGGAGAAAATTAGGAGATGAGGGAAGTCAAGTAGCCACAGGAAGGAAGGGTTAATCTTAGAACTCCGAGCCTGGACTGAGACTGCTCAACAAAAGAGATTGTCACAACTACACAGGAGAGGGCGATGGTCTGGCACACAGCAGATGTGTAATGACATACGATGTGCCCAGATATTCCCACCTTGATTATTTTTAAAACACCTTAGAAACTTTAGACAGATTTGTATAGGAGTTGTATTTATTTATGTTTCTTAGTTTTTATTTTCAAAGTTTATTTCAATTTTTTAAATTGAAATAACAATTGACTTATATAGATTTCAGGTGTTCATTATACATCAACTTTTTTACAGTACATTATATTAACGTGTTCACCACTAAAAGCCTAATTCCATCCATCCCTATACATTGATCCCTTTCACCTGATTTACTCACCCATCTTCCCCCTTCCCTACTATTTTGTCTTGTAGTCTAAAGGTTTATTTTTGTTTCATTTAGTTCATTTATTTGTGTCTTTAAGTACATGTGAGTAGGACAAAGTTTTTAATCAAAGTTTATTAATCTTTGCCATTTAATGGAAAAGAAAAGAAGGCCTTGTAGACACCGTCACTGCCAGACTTGCCGCATGGCACAGCCATGGTGAAGCCCAGGGCTGTCTTCCACATCCCTGTGGGCTGTGAGCCCTTAGGCCACGTGGTCTTGAAGCTGTTTCCAGGCAAAGTTCCAAAGACAGCAGAAAACTTTTGTGCCATGAGCAATGGGAGAAAGGATTTGGTTATAAAGTTTCCTCTTTTCGCAGAATTATTCCAGGATTTATGTGCCAAGATGGTGACTTCACTCGCCAAAATGGCACTGGAGGCGAGTCCATCTTTGGAGAAAAATTTGATGATGAGAATTTCATCCTGTAGCGTACAGGTTCTGGAATTTTGTCAATAGCAGATGCTGGAACCCAACACAAATGGCTCAGTTTTTCACCTGCGCTGCCAAGACTGGGTGGTTGGATTCAAGCATGTGGTCTTTGGCAAGGTGAAGGAGGGCGTGAATACTCTTGAAGCCATGAGGACTTTAGGTCCAGGAATGGCCAGACAAGCAAGAAGAGCACCACTGCTGACCGTGGACAAACCAATAAATTTGACTTGACTTGTGTTTTATCCTAACTGCACTCCTACACTGCTTGAAAAATCCTATAACCTTTATGCTCTCCGTTCAGTTCTTTGAGTTCCATGTTTTTCTTATCCCTTTCCAAGTGTAGCAGCCAGATTGCAGTGTTCACTTCATGACTACTAAAGAAGCAATAAACCAAAAAAAAAAAAAAAAAAAAAAAAAAAAAAAAGAAAGAAAGAAAGGAAAACTGCTGTGATCACTATAAGATACTAGTTTCAGTATTCTCTAGATGTGTTCTTCTGGCCTTTCTTTAGAAGTAGGATATACAATGTAAAATCATACAATTGCTATTCAAACTTCACATCTGTCATATCAATCTATCAAGGGAGAAAAAGATGTCAGTATGTATATTCATAACCTCCTTCCCTTCAACCTCAGGGGAAACCACACTTGCTTTGCTACTCTTCTTCCCCTATAATTATTTTACTGCTTAGCCAGTGGTGCCAGGGATGGGGTGAGTCTGAAAAACTGAGCAGATGGAAGGATATACATTGAAATATGAGGGAATGACTGACAGATGAGAAAGGAACAGATTTCAGAGAACGGAGAGAGGGAAGAATGACAGGAACTGCTGGCACTTGGTTTTCATTAGAAATTGTCATAGCACTAACATGTTCCAACAGAGTATGTGCAACTGGGAAAAGAGTCAGATTCAAAAGTTATCAAAGATATTATTAGCAGTTTGTAGAATATCAATATAGAGAGGGTTTGGAAGGAAACAAGAACAATGAAAATGATAGATGTGAAAAAATTATAAGACATCTGGATGGATTCAAACTGGATTTGTTTTTCTGATGCTGTGATAAAGCAGTCTTCTTTCTGTATAACACCATCTTTACCATTAACAATTAGTATTTTTCATGTGTCTTTGCAAGGTCTGCGACCCATCAATAATTAGCCCTGTCTTCCCTTAGGGTATTAAATACCAACATATATGAAGAATTTTTTTCCTTGACACAAAGTGTCAATGATAGATTTTGAATTATTTTTTGTATTTGCAAAATCTCATACAATTATGATTTTAAGGCAAAAAATATTGTGAAGCATTATCTGTAGGGAAATTTATTCAGTCAGGAAGAGGAGCAGCTGCACAAACTATACACATTTAATGTATTCATTCCTCAGCCTGCTCACTGACTGAGCAGTCAGTGAAAATGGAAAACAGAATAAACCACTTACTATGATGTTTTGGCTGTCAAACCCAATGCCACCCAGGAAGAACAGAAAAAGACTTAAAGGAAACTGGCCTTAAAGTACCTCCAAATAAATGAAGTTTTAATAGATTTCTCAAGCTTATCACATGATCTCTGACACAAAGAAAAAGGACTTCTATGACAGAGAGAACAGGCCCTTAACAATGGTAGAGCAGGTAGTAGGTTTGGCTCCCTTTTGGACAACTTTGATGTTTTGAGGGGGAAGAATAGTGCAGTTAGAAAGGAATGGTAAAGATGTTATGCATCAACTGTCAGCAACTTTAGGAGATTTATATGATCATAAACAAGAAAAGTAGCTCTGCAAAAGAATTTGTGATTTTTGACAAATGTGAAGACTGAAAGAAGAAGCAGTAAAATGCTGTCTCAACTAGCAAGGTACTAGAATGCAATTGAGAATTCTTCAAATGGAACCTGGAAGGATGTAGCAAACTCAGTTTTTGTGCATGGAATGCCAGGGTCCAGGGGGAGTAGATCAATCCTAAAGATAGATGTAAAAGCCATAATGTATGGAAGATAGTTCAAGAGGCAAGATTCTAGGAGTTCATATTGACAAGTTATGGCCAGAAGACAACATTCCCTGGTAAAGGAGACCAAGAACCAGGACTAGAGCCAGGAGAGATTATCATTGTTTTAGATCAGAAGGACCATGCTGGTTTATCATGGGAGGAGACATGACGCTGGTTGAAGCATTGTGACTTCTTGACAACCAAACCATGAGAATCATCTCTATTCCAGGTCAGATTGTCAAACATGGAGAATTTATGTGTGTGCTTAAGGAAGATATGCCCATTATCATAGACCACAAGAGAAGGGTCACCTAATCATTGAAGTTAAGTTAAATTTTCCTGAAAATGACTTCCACTCTCCTGAAAAACTCATTACCAGAAAAACTACCTAAAAAGAAGGCTGTAGAAGAGACTGATGAAATGCAGGAGGTAGAACTGGTGGACTTTAATCCAACTCAGGAAGGAGACACTGTTACAATGGAGAAGCCCATGAGGATGATGAACATCATCCTGAATTGGGCTGGGGCCTGGGAGCCGGACCCCAAAAGTTAGGAAAGTATTGAATATTGTCTCAGCAAGGAAAGTATTGAATATTGAGACCAGAGTTAGGCAGAAAAGTAAGAAAGTTATTGACAGATAAAGAGAAGGACAGAAAAGCTTTTTGAGCGGAGAGGGGTCCCGTGCATGTAGCCGCTGGGGGCCAACAAGCAAGGGCTTATTTTTTGTTGTTTGTTTGAAATGGGGCGGTGTAGTGCTCTGCTTTGTGTCTCTTTCAGATAGGCAGAACTGTAAAGCAGGTTTTCTCTGATTGGTTTCTGCCATAGTCATTAATTGGGGCCAGGGTCTTCTTGACAGTCAAGTGGTGCTAATCTTGGTCAACACAAATGTTTTCTTGGGGGGTGGGCAGGCCAGCCTGTGGAAATTCCTGTTTTCCAGGGTGTTATCCAGGCTGTGGTCTCCAGTGGCCCTAACTGCCTAAATTCCCAACTTCCCCTTCATTTCTAGGGGTGTTTGGTGTGAGTGTCAGACTTCTTCTGGGTTTCACTACTTGCAGTTTTTGTTGTAATGTTCAAGTATAGTAGTGTTTTAATGGTAAACGAAGAATAAACTCAAATATAAAAGCTAAGAACAAAATGCATTCACCTTAAATGCCTACTACATACTTCTCCTAAGCCTACATTTTAGCTTTCTTTTATATGTATAAAAAGACTTTAAATGCAGAAAAATGGCTATTTATAGGATCTCCACTTCACAAGTTATAATGTTTTTGAAATTTTATTTTATTTTTCCCCCACCATTCCTTGTATACCCTTATGCCTTTCCTCTCCCCTTCTTCTTAACCTCAGAATCCTCAGGATGTTTATTGATGTCCACTGGCTTATGAAAGTGTTTTACATTTTCAATTGTCTGCTATATAAATGTCCAGCATTCTTATTGTTACTCTGTTACATATAATTATCTCAAACTCCTTCCATTTTGTTGAATATGACTGCATTTCACTCTTCCTTAGGGTTACGTAGTGTTCTGTGGTGTGAATACACCACATCTTCTTGATGAAATCATCCATCAATGGACATTTTAGCTGCTTCCGTGTCCTAACTATTTTAAATAACATGGCTATGGCCATTGTGGTTTTATGAATTTTGTGCTGAGAGTTTTGTATTCATTGGCTATATGTCGGAGAATGGGAAAAATGCTGAGCATTTTTCGTTTTTTAAAGAAAATCCAGATTGATTTGCATAAAGGCTGTACCTGTTTACATTCCCATTAACAGTGTAGGTATCCTTTTTTCCACATTCTTTCCAATAGTTGTTGGAGATCTTTTCAATATGTGTCATTCTTTTGGGCAAAAGATGGCAATCCCATTGTGCTTATAACCTGCATCTCTTTTACTGGAAGTGAGGAGGAATCTTTTTTCATCTTTTGCCTTTTTAGATATCCTCTGTTGGATTGGCTGTTCTTATCTGCTGCCCATTTATGTTTTTAAGTTTATTTATTTCTTTTTTACAATGTTTGCTTTCTTTTCTCAGATGTAGTCCCCATAGAATTTCCACCACCAATTCACCCATGCACCATCACCATATTCTCCTGTGCTCTTCCGGCTCTTGCCCTGGTCTCAATCCTTTTCCCCTCCCCTGCAGAATCTCTGATTTGTAGTTGTCTTTTTAATTGTTTTGTTTCATTTTTTATTGTTATTTTTTTACTCTTAGTCCCTCATTTGGTTCCCCTATATTCCCCCTAGAAGTGAAACCATCCGATAACATTTCTTTTTCCTTCTGACTTATTTCACTGCCCATTTATTAATTGGGTTGTTATTTTACTGTTAAATTTTACATGTTTTTAAAATATATATTGGATATTAACCCCTTATCAGTTATACATTGGGCAGATATTTTCAATAGGGTGTCTTTTTAATCATCTTACATTTTCTTTTATAGAAGCTTCTTTTATAGGAGCTTTATAACTTTAGCTAACCCCAATTGTTTCTTTTTGTCTTTAGTTCCCCTTGTTTTTAGTTCCCATGCCATACATATCAAGTCAACAAAATTAATTTTATCATAGATATCATGGATCATATTTACACTGTTTTCTTATTTTATTGCTGAAGATCTTAAATCTAAGCCTTTAATCCATTTGGAGTTTATTTTTGTGTATGAGGTTACTGAATGATCAACTTCATTCTTTCGTGTGTAGCTTTACATTTTCCCCAGCACCATTTATTAAAGAGACTGTCCTTTCCCCATTTCATGGTCGTGGCTGCTTTATCATTAATTGAGGGATGGCATTTTCATTTATTTTATTTCTGGACTTTATATTCTATTTCATTGATTCATTTACCTAATTTTATGCCAATGCCATTTTGTTTTTAGTACTGTTGCTTTGTAATTTGCAGTCAGGTAATGTGAACCTCCACTTTTTTTCCTTTTTTCTCAGGGCTGCTTTTGCTGTTTTGTGGTTACATGTAAATTTCAATATTTTTCAATTAAAAATATTTTGATGGGGATTGCATTAAATTTATACATCAGTTTAGGCAGAACAGTCATTTTGATTGTATTGATTTTCCCCATCCATGAGCATTGGATAACCTTCCATCTCTTTAGGTCACTAAGTCCTTTAGTAACATCTTGTATTTCTATTTGTATCGGTCTTTAACTCAGTTAGTTTGATTCTTTGTAAACTAATTATAAATGGAGTTATGTTCTTAATTTCTTTTGCTTCTTGTTCATTGTATATAAAAAGACTATGGATTTTTGTATGCTGATTTTGTAACCAGCCACTTTGCTCTTTTAATTTATTGTTTTTAATACTTTTTTTGATAGAGCCTTTAGGATTTCCTATGTATAATATCATATCATTAGTGAATAATTATGGTTTCACTTAGTCTTAATTGGATTCTCTTTTTATTTCCAGTGTTTGATAGTTTTAACCAAAGTCTCTAATATTTAAGAAGTGGTGACAATGGGCATCCTTGTCTTGTTCACAATCTAAAGTGAAAAATTTTTAGTTTTTCCACCATTAAGTAGTATATTTACTTTTGAATTGTAGTATGTTGCCTTGATTAAATTGAGATAGGTTCCTTCTCTCCCCATCTTGTTTAGAGTTTTTATCATAAATCCCAGTGTTGAATTTTATCACATCAATTGATGTATCTGTAAAGCAACCAACCCATTCCGAGCAGGTTTATGAACGGTTCTAGCAGCCACATGCTCTTCACCATTGTTTGTAGTCGCCGCACTCCTCTGTACACTCCACTCCTCCACCCTTAACACCGCACCACCACCACACTGCACTCTGCTGCACCACCCTTATAAATCAGTCTCTTAGCGCAGGTGTGCCCACTTCAGGTGCCCGCCATCAGACATGCACCCAGGACCACAGGGCTCCCTCATCCATCCTGATGGCGGGAGGGCAGAAAAGCCTGATACCTTTTACCTTACCCTACAGTCCACCCTCTCAGGGTTTTCTGCCATATAGTCTACATATATATGCAATTTTCTAAGCAAACAAACAATGCAGCCATGGCCCACAAAAGCAAATACATCACAATATAACAAAATACAACAGAACACAAATAAGTCCAGGCAGGGTGCCAACCTAGTGCAAAAGACAATTATTGGTACCAGCAGATGAGCCACCAAATCCGCTGCCTAAGGCACTGCTCATACGAGGGAGGGGAATCACTCACAGCATCTACTATAACACACCAGGAGCCGTCGGGGTTCCTGGCCTTCTCTGGCTGTAGTCTCGGCTACAAGCCACACACCGCATCCACCCCCAGGATGCACTCACTCTGGGATTGGCGATTCTATTCTGTTGGGGGTAATCGCCAACCCTCAGGGTTTCTGTCTGCAGTCGCTCCAACACTTGGCCTTCACAGCCACCAATGCGACTCGCAGACCCCTGCACTCAGGCCAACTCACTGCACAAGCACATGGGTCGGGGATCCAAACTCTACATGCGGCTTGGGCTCCACCCCAAGCCACGTTCCCCACCGGTCCCCCAAGGACGGGTTCCTCAGCTCCTCACCCTCACCCGACAACGAGCAGGGCATCACCCACAGGTGATTTTACGAGACTCACAGGTCTTCAGCATACTCAGGCTGCTTACCAGCCACTCAGGGCTTCTCAACTTAGCATCAGCACCAGCTTTTGCCTTTTCAGTTGGCTTTTCTCCTCCGCCTAGATGCTGGGCATACACAGGCTGCTTTTGGCCATCAAGGCCCACTGGCCACCCCTAGATTCCCATCTCCTGGGGTTTACAAACGAAACTGTTCCACCCCCAGGGTCCCAAAACATATCAACCTGCAAGTTCCTCCGCCTTCTGGTGGGATTGTCAGTCCAAGTTCATCAGTCCGAGTCCATCAGTCCAAGTCCATTAGGCCAAGTTCATTGGCCTCTCCCTGCATCAGCACTGGTGAGCTCCGAATCGTGGTCTCGCTTTGCCAATGATTCTTGCTGCTTCAGGGGTCATTGGCTGGTCCTTTCCCATGTCATTGGCTGGTCCTCTCGGGCATCTTCTCCATGCGAGGTCTCGTCCAGCAGCTCCCGGACGGTGTCCACCTTCTGTGCTGCCATGGCACCTCCAGCGTCATCACAGGCAAACAGTCTGTTCTCCTTAGTCCCTCCAGGTCTTCGGAGGGCTCTAATACCCGTCTACATGGATCTTGCCGACTTACGCCAATTGTAAGGGGCAGGAACAGGCACAGTGCAGGTTTTCTGATCCCATGCAGACCAGTAAAGGAGGAGTCAGAGTCCTCAGTGGTTTTTTGCAGGTCTTTTATTGGGGTTCACCAGGCATATGGCAGGCAGGGGTGCTGGGGGGCCGGGAGGCTGGCAGGCCTCCCAGTCCCCAGCAAATCCTCACTCTATCTGGGCTCTCTGGTGATCTTGGCTTCTCTTTCGGTTTCTGCTGCTTCTGGCATCCCCGTGACACCGCCCTTAAAAGCACAGTCTTAGCCCAGGTGAATCCCATCTACCTATGCCCACGCCCTATTCCAGGTGCCCACCATCAGGCATGCATTCAGGACAAGGATCCATCATCTATCCTGATGGCGGGAGGGCAGAAAAGCCTGATACCTTTTTTACCTTACCCTACAGTATCACAGTTTTTTTTTTTTTTTTCAGTTCCATAAGCATTGTTAGAACTATCATCTTGAACTCTTCTGTCATTTTCTATAGTTCTGCTTGCTTGAAGCTCCTGTCAGTTATCTTCCCCTCTCTGGACTTTGTGGTATGTTTTTGTAGTCTCTTTAATTTTAATTTTTTGTGGGTTGTTAATAAGGATATATTTTCAGATTGTTGCCTTTGCACCTGTAGAAGTAATCTGAGAACTGATTCTGGTGAGAAGTAGTAGGTATGAAAGATACTTGGGGACATAGGACACCAAAGATCACTTCCAGTAAATTCAGGAATTTCAAACTTCATGACTGTGGGTGCCAGAGTTCTACTAACACCTAGTTAGTACTTAGGTGTTAATGTCTCTTACATTCTCATGTCCACTTCTACTGTAGGCTATTTTTTGCACTAGAAGTAGTCCTGGGCAGGGGTTGATAGTGGTCACAGGTCGGAAGAGGTTAGCTTTATTTTTCATCACTGAGTCTTATCCTGGGGTGTTTGCTCTTGTTATTTACAGGTTCTTGAGCTCAAGTTTGTTCATGTGCTCCTTTACTTTGCCTTTAGCCCTGGTAGGGGAGTGGCAGGTGGTTAGAATATCTCAGTCTCATCCCCATGGAGACCCAAGTGCTCTGACCCACATCTCCCGGACAATTCAGGCATCAGCTGCTCTTTATTGAGAGCATCAGTCTCAATCTAGTAATCCTCACTCTGCACCTCTACTCTGCAGCTCTCCAACAGTGCACCCTCTGTCCTGGGTGCCAACCCACATAACCGCTTATCCCATGCAATACTGAGTCTTAGGAGTGCCTGATATTGGCATATACATGACTCAGTGACTCAGTTGGTATTGGGTATTGGGTTTTTGCACAAGTAGCTCTCTTCTGGGTTCAACTGCCTGTAATAAATATAAACAAATTTCAAGTAAAGTTTTTCCTAGACCTTTCAGTCAGACCATTATTCCTAGAGTATGCTGTGTCTCTGTTTTTCCCTCAAGGTTTTTGTTTTTATTATTTTGTTTTATTGAAATTTAGTTGTAATGGGCCTCCCCTGGTGGCGCAGCGGTTGAGCGCTGGGTTGCGAGGCTGCCTGCAGCCTCTGCAGCGCCAGTTCAATCCCTGGCCACCGGCGAGGGTACCAAAAAAAGAAAAAAAGAGAAAGAAAGAAATTTAGTTGTATTTAGAGGAGGTGAGCCTAGTATCTTCACTCTGCTGCCATGGTAATGGACTCCTCAAGTTACAATATTTCTTTGTATGAATTTTCACATTGCTGATATATGCAGTCATGCGCTTTTATTCAGGATGTATTCTTAATCCACCATGGACCAAACACTATACTAAGTTCTGAGTCTATACACAGGAAAAGTAAAGAGAGTCCAGTGCTTATAGTTTCATGAGTCACTTATTATTGTTATATGTTCACATAGATATTTCTTTTTTCACAAATGGATTTGTAGCAAACATCACTGTCACTCCTTTGAGAGCTTATGGTCTAGGTGAGGCAAATTACTCTTATGCAGAATACTATCCTCCTTAAGAGCAAATGACAAGATATTTATATTTTGTATCCAGCTGCAGAATTTTAATAATGAACAAAAACCACCTTACATCTTTCAAGCAATTACCAAAGATACCTCAAATACAGCATTTATCCTTGGCTGAAAACCACATTGAGAAACTGACTGGGCTTGCCAGTTTACACTGTACTCCACTGGAATCCCTTGTGCTCAAGAGGAACCCTTGTGAGTTTCATCAAAATTACCGTAAACGGTAAGGCCCCAAATGTATTGTCACCTTTTAAACTTTGAATATTATGTGGTTTTACAGTTTTTTCCATTTGCTTAAATTTCATTCAGCGAACATTTATCATAACACTATGTGTTGAAAAACTCATGCTTTTAAGGGCCTCCCCAGTGGCTAAGGGTTAAGTCTCAGCGCTATCACCACTACGGCTATGGCACAGCAGACCTCTCCTGTCTTGCTCGCTGCTCCCCTCAACAGTGTATTTCAGTAGATCCACCTGTTCTGCTCCCTACTCTGTCTCTGGTGAATATCTTACTCCCCCACACCTCTGGCCTACACCCCAGTTCTTCTACATAAAAATAAAAAAAACTTCATCTTCTTAATCTCATATAAGGAAGTGATTTTTTTTGCCTTTTTAAAGAAATTTAATATATTTTCCATTAATTTATAACTGCTGTATTTTATTTATTTAATATTTTATTTAATATTTTTATTGATTAAACTTTGTTATTTTCTTACATTGTAGTTCACTTTTGTACAATATTTGAATTTTCCCCTCAGGAGTAGCCCTGTCACCCATGAACCATCACCACATCACCCATGAACCATCACCGTAGTCCCTTGTAGGCACCTATTTTAATGTGATTTCACATTCACTAAGATGTTTCATTGAAAAATTTCATTAGATGGAGGGAAAACTTGTACATTAATAGGAACTTTAGAGCTGACTCTAAAGTTTCGTGAGGCAGTACAAAGTGCAAATGTAGGACCCTTTGTTCAAAAAGCAGGAAGCAAGTGTCACTATACCTACTAATACAGAGGTTTTCTCTTCCTTCTGCTGTCTGTCATTCTCTTGCCGAACATGCCATGGTGTTTCTAATTTGCTGGTTAATGTCAATATAACTAAAGAAATAATGATTAGCAGGAAAAAATAATTATAAACATTTAAAATGGATAAGACAATAGAGTTCAAGTATATACCCTCAGAAGATAGAAACATAGAAAAACAAAAAAAAAAAAGTGATTAATATTAGATAGTGGTCACTTCAGGGGAAACAGGAGGATTATAATGAAGATGGCATACATAGTAGAGCTTCTGAGGTGACTGGAAAAGCTGTATTACTGATCTGAAGTATAGTTACAAGAGTGTTCATTTTATACTAATTTACAAACCTATGCATTCTTAATGTTTATCTGTTATATTTTGTTTTAAAAATATTTTAAGACATAAAAAATATTAAAGTAACTGGATTTCAGGTATACAGCAATGTTGATTAATATCTGTGTCTATTACATTTTACTCACCACTAGAAGTCCATTTTTTATTATTCACCATATAGTTGACCTCTTTCACCTACTGCCCTTCTCCCTTTCATCTGGCAACCACCCTTTTATTTAACATACTCTGTCTGTTTGAAGATGTTTCACTTTAGGCTTTCAAACCCTTTCCATTTATCATAATATTAAATAAATATTGTCTTTTTAAAACATTCTAATATTGATTCCTTTCAAGGTCCATGTGGCAATCTCAGAAATTTTTTATTCCCTCTCTTTTTTTCCACTTTTTTTTGGAGCCACAAGAGCACCATTAGGTGAATACAAGAAGTAATTGATTCAATCCACTCTAGTGGCTGAAAAAGCTCAAAAATCTGCTAAAAATAAACCACTTTTATTCCATTATCAATATTGGGAACATTCCTAAAGATAGAAATAGTACATAAGCAACCCTGATGTGTGAAAAAAGTAATATTGGCACATATTTATCTCCAACCAATTGTGACCATTACTATTATTGTATTTATAAGAAGTAAAAAGGATTAAAAAAAGGTAACTGTGTTCTAGAAGCCTATTTGCCATCATATAATCACAAGTCACCTCATATCTGTTTTAATATGTTATATAAATGGTTATATCATTTGTAGTTTCCACTCCTGTTTTTCTGATTATTGCCCTTTCATCTACAAAGAACCTCTTCATAGACGTCCTTTCACATATGACATTTCAATTTTCTGATGACATTTTCCTTATTCCAGATTCCTCTGTTAGTGTCTTCAACTGATGATGTACAATAAAAAAAAATTGTTAAAATAAAAATTCTAATATGTGTTGTTACTACATAAAGCTCATTACTGAAGCTGTCTCTCCCCCAAAAGTAGTCTGAAAGAAAAGTTTCATGTTTTCTTATAATAAATTTTCAAATTACTTTTGTGTAATAGTAAAAATTAGTAGCACAGCTGCTTTAATATTAAACTAATATTTAACCATAATAATGTTTTGAAGCTTAAAATTATTTTTTCCTGCAGTTAAGGAGGTTTATCTTGATGTTTCAACATAGTTCATAAAAATTCATCTTGTCATAAAGATAATTTATCAGTATTATATTTCAGTTTTGTTAATTTATATATGAGATTTTATATACTATTTTAGCCCAAACTCAGTCACTTGCCTCAGTTCAAATAATGCCTTCAAACAACAATATTAAGATTAATTGTTTGAAATATGGTATGCCCTGAGGATACACTACATATTAAAATTCATGATGTGGAAATGAGGGATACAGTGAGGTTCTTCTATTTTTCTAGTATTAACTCTACTGGATTAATATCAAGGTGGATTAAATACTGACAATCAAGTTATACCAAACCAGATTATATTTAGTTAGTAATACAGAGTCACTTTAAACAAAATGAAGTGGTCATGTTCAAATATGACAAGATTTAAGTTGTCATTCATGCTGATGAGCAAAGCTAAGTTGAAGTAATAAGTTCCTCCACACTTAGGTTTAGTCACAACCAAAAACTCACAGGGTTATAACAGCAATCATTTTATCAGTGGATAGCTTTGTGTCAAGGATTTGGGACATGCCTTTAAATATTTTACATCATGGGCCTCCCCGGTGGCGCAGCGGTTGAGCGCTGGGTTGCGAAGCTGCGCGCGGCCTCTGCGGCGCCGGTTCGATCCCCGGCTGCTCCCCGGCCACCAGAGGAGGGTCCCACATGGCGCGCAGACCTCTCCTGCCGCCCGCTGCTCCCCTCAGCAGTGTACTTTGGTCCTTCTGCCTGCTCTGCTCCCCGCTCTGGCTCTGGTGAATTCTCTCGCCCTCCCGCGCTTCTGACTGTACCCAGTGCATGTATAAACAAAACAAACAAACAAACCAGCAAACAAATAAATAAAGCATGCCTCTATAAAAAAAAAAAATAAATAAATAAATATTTTACATCATGATCAGAATTATTTAAGTATTCATTTTTCTTAATCATCATCACCTAAAATTATGATTGTCTTTCCCTTCCTCCTTCACTTCAGATCCTGCAATATGAAAGCAGTACAGTTAAAAAGAAATGACTCATTGATAGAGCTGATAGTATAAGTCCCAGAAGAGAGTGGGCAGCCCCACGTCTATGTCAACACCTGTCAAACTCTACTTCCACTTTTCAGAAATCAATATGATCTTAGTTCATTGAGTTTGATGTTTTAAAAAGAAGCAGTAGCTAGGAGTGAAAGATAAATCCAACATTGTGTCCAGAAGATTTAGATTTAAATCATCTTGCTGTCACCTACAGACTTTATCTCACTTATTTAAAATGGGTGATAAAAACTGACCTGACAGTTGTGAGGACTGACTGGATTTTACAGCAGGATTTTACACTAAGAAAATCAAGCAGTCAGTGGGAACAGTAGCCACCATCATGGAAAGTCTGCTGAGATATTTCATTATCCCTCATCCTGGGCAAATCTGAGGATCATACATTTCCTCTGTGTCCTTGGAATTCCCAGACCTAGGGAAGATGTCCACTTGAAAGAAAACACTGCTTTCTAACACTGCTAGGTAGGTGACTACAGTTTAAATAGAGTTGGTGTGAAGAACCCCTCCTTGAATGTGGAAGTGATTGGGTAAATTAGAAAAATGAACTTCAAAAATGTTCTTAGTCAACAGGATATAACCCTGCAGAATGTTATATCTCAACTTTTCTCTTACACCTCTCAACCAGAATTTTTCCTTAACTCTTACTGAACAATAGAGGCTTGTTGTACTTTTTCTTTTTTGTAAACTTTTATAATGTGCACATATATCATGATCTCTTTCTATCATTGCTAGTGTGTAAAATCACTCATTATTTTTCCTTTACACAAGTTTACAAAAGTTAGATTGAAGTTTTCTTATAAAAGATTGTATGCACTTCTCTTACCAACACTTAGATATCCTGAGTTATGTGTCAGCTCTCTGAGAAGACAAGATAGAGCAGAGGCATCAAATCAATGAACATAAAAAGTATTTCATTTAATCCCATTGCAATGAAAAGTTAAACCGAATAAAGTGACAACTGCTTATATTTCTAGAAACAATAGGCAAACTCCACTCATAAAGAGAATATGTGAAATAAAATGCTTTTTTCTCAATGTAGTTTCTTTTTTTTTTTTTTTAACATTTGCTTTAGAGTGTTTTCCTGTTTGCCAAATTTAAAAATGCTCGATGGAATCCTGAAGCTACCAGAAGATTCTTCACCAACTCAAACCAGTATTTTTTCAAAAGTGTGTACTGTATCATGATATAAATTTGAATAAGATAAAAAATAATTAAGGAGCTGGGATACTACACACAGGCAGGATCCCAAGCAAGGAAATAATATAGTGCTAAAGACTAAATCTGTCATTAAGATGAAAAGAAACCCTAATGAATGGCAGAAAATATTTGCACATCATACACTTGGCAAGTGACTAATACCCACGATCTAAAAAGAACTCACAGAATTCAACAACAAGAAAGCCATTAGCCCAATCGAAAAATGGGCAAAAGTGCTAAATAGTTACTTCTCCAAAGAGAACATATAGATGGCCAATAAGTATATGAAAAAATGTTTCTCTCTTATCATCAGGGAAATGCAAATCAAAGCCACAATGAGATATCACCTCACAGCTCTAAGAATTACCCATATAAAAATTACTAGCAATGAAAAGTGGTGCTGAGGGTGAGGAGAAAAAGAAACCCTCATACACTGTTGGTTGGAATGTGGAGTGGGCCAGCTTACATGAATAATTGTATAGAGGTTTCTCAAAATGTTAAAAATAGACCTCCTGTATGACCCAGCAGTTCCAGTCCTAAAAGGTATTTACCCAAAGAATACACAAACACTAATTCCCTCCTATGCTCATTGTAGCACTATTTACAATAGCAGCAATGATATAGAATCAGTCTAAGTGCCCAAGGGCAAATGAGGAGATAAAGAAGATATGTTCTATATACACAATAGAATACCACTCAGCTACCAAAAAAAAAAAAAAATCTTGCCACTTTCAACATAGTTCCAATATGTATTGATCTGGAGGGATTATATTAAAGAACTAAGTCAGCAGGAGAAAACCGCATATTAGATGTGTTCACTCAATGTATGGCATACAAAGAAAGTAAATAATGGAACAAACAAAACCAAACCAAAACAAACCCTGAGGAATTAAGGACACCAGAGTGGAGGGTGTCATGTGTGGAACAAAGGTTGGGAGGTGACCCAGTGCATATAGGTAAAGTATTGCTACCCAATAGTAAAGGATTGTTAGTACTTTGATGGTGGGCATAGTATGGCAATATACATCTAAAGATGTATGAACTTAGATCCCTAAATCATATATAGTGTCATAAACCAATGTTACCTTAATAAAAATAATACAATAAAAAGCAAATATAAAAAGAAATCAAAATAAAAGTCCAAAGAGCTATTAAGCATACTAGCTGACTTGCAAAAAAAAAAAAAATTGGCATTGTCAGGACTATTGACAACATCTTGTGAAATTTTGTGAATAATATACTACATTGAGGGAAATTAATTATGATTAATTTAAAGATTTTCTTTTTAAAACATACTAATAAAAGTTTCCCTTGATAATAGAGAATGACTTGTAAATTATGAGCGTTAGATGTTATCATTTTCTTTATATGAACCCTACAGTGTGTAATATCAAGAGAACACCCTTATATAAAGTATGTATTTAGTTTAATAATGTGTTAATAGAAGCTCATAAATTATTACAAATGTATATCATATGGGGAATATTGAGAATGGGGTGTCTATCCATGTGTGAATGTTACATAGGAAATCTCTGTTCCTCCTCAATTTTGCTTGAGCCTAAACTGCTCTAAAAAATAAAGTCTATTTAAAAAATATAAAAAAAGTTCTGTTCATTAATGACTTTCACATAATAGAAATTTAGCAAGGTCTTAAGCCATATGTTTGTTATTGAATACATAGAAAATAAAAATAATCTTTTTAATTTGAGAGCTTCATAAACATTATTTAAAGCCTGTCTCTCCTATATATTAATGCGAAAAGACAAATCAATTTAACATCTTTCAAAACTTAAAGAAAAGTTAATGTAAGATCTTACAGCTTTTTTTATTTATAAAGATCATCTTAGTTGCAGAACTAAGTTTCCTCCAAGATGACACTGATTGATCAGGTACCATAAATATTTTCTAGCTAATTCTGCCATGATTGAAAACCACTTGCATAATTGTATAACAAAGAGTCTAATAAGATGACACAGTCCCTTCCCCCACGAATCTTGCCAATGTTTAGAGAAGATAGTTCACACATAAGCCCTAAAATACAATGAAATATGTTGTGAAAATCTATTATGAAAGTAAATGGGAGAAAAGTTAGGTAATTGCTCAAAGTCATTTGAGATAGATATTAGAGAATAACAGATTTCTACCACCCAAATGCCCAAGAATAGATGACTGGATCAAGAAGATGTGGTATATACACAATACAATACTATTGAACAATCAAAAAAGATACACTTACACCATTTGCAGCAACATGGCTGACTCTGGAAGGGATTATGCTCAGTGAAATGAGCCAGAAGGAAAAAAGAAAAATATCTGATGGTTTCACTTATAAGAGGAATATAGGATAACCAAATAGGGATCAGGAAAAAATAATAAATAAAAAAGAAAAATTAACAGGCAACTATAAATTTGAGACCTTTTGCAGGGGTGGGAGAGGGGGCAGAGCATGAACAGGGGAGGGAAGAGCATAAAGGACTATGATGATGGTGCACAGGTGAATTGGTGGTGGGAATTTTAGAAGGATAACACCTAAGAGGAGAAAGCAAATGATCAAAAATGAACAATGATGTGTGTGTATGTGTGTGTGTATACACACACATATATTTACATAAATATAAAAAATAATAATATATTTCCATAGGTAGCAAATAGTAGGTTATTCCAGTCAGAAGGTACACCATTAAATGGGGCATAAAGATCAGAGAAAAATGCAAGTTAGAATTAGGTTTTGTTGCAAAAGTAAAAATTAGATTGACAATGGCTTTAAAATATTAATAATGATTGATATAATCACTACTATTGTGGCAACCACTATGTACCAGTCACAGGGAAATGAATATCACACATCTCCACAACCTATACAATACTATATGTCCTCTGCAATGCAACACACCATGCATTTATTATTTAAATTCTGAAAAACTATGAGGTTCTGAGTATTCTCATTTTATAGACAGGGAGATCTAAGGCTCATAATTTGCTCAAGGTCTCACAAGGTAGGTCACACACTTTTACATGACAGGTTCAAAGTCTGAGCACCTTTCAACATCCTTACTAAATCTTCTAAAAATTGAGTTCTGATATAAAAATTCAAAATGATACTTGGGGTTTCTAGGGATAACTTCTATCATAATTCATCGCAAATCCTAGCATTTAATCATAATAAAGTATTCCCCGTTCTTTGAACATACCCTAAGCTTTTCTTGTTCAAGTTTTCCCTTCTTTTTGTAAGATTTTCCTCTTAAAGTCACCCTAAGAAAGTTTTGCTTCCTCTCAATGCTCACTCTAAGTATATTTTATTCAAAACTCTTTCTCTTCAATTATGTTTCCTCTGCAGTTCCATAGTACTTTTTAAAATACTGTTTTTATGATATGCTTTCTCCTAAACTCTTGGAAGTCAATTATGTCAACCAATGTGATTTGATCAGTGAAATTTTACTAAGTAACATAGGCTCTTGTAGGCAAAAATTTTTGGAACCAGTTCGTACTTTGTCATACTTTCTTTGTTTCACTAAGCAGGGTAATTTCTAGATAACGGCTATTCCTTCATCTTAAATCCTGTGGTGACTATCATGATGTAGGGCAGAGCCATAATTATCCTCCTTCAGATGATGTATAATAAGAGAGTAGACATATCAGCCTCTGGATTTCCATCTTATGCTGTACCATAGCCTAGAACTTTCCCAAGTAATACAGCTCCTTAAATTTACAGACTGAAATTTAAATTTGTTCAATGATATTTTTTCCAAAAAAATAACATAGTAAGCACTCAATATGATTAATGATGGTTAAATGTCTTTTATAAGAAACCATGAATGGGGTTACAGAGTTATGCAGTAAGATGCAACTATAATAGTTTAGGTGACACATATTACAAACTTTAATTGGGGAAAGTACTAGAAATACACAAATCATGAGGACACAAGGAATTGTGTAGGTATAAAGTCAATGAATTTTTTTATTATTTAAATGATATTAAATTGAGTTATCTATCACAAAAGCATTATGACAAAGGAAAATCATGGGTTTCATACACGGGAAGTAAGAGGCTCAAGATACTGGAAGCTGCTAGGAAGAATGAGTTGCCTCACTGGTAAGAGTTCAAAATGTTTATTACCCTATTCTTTTTTTTTAAGATTTGTTTTTATTTATACAAGAACCAGGGTACAGGCCAGATGTGCTGATGGGTGAGAGGATTCACCAGAGACAGAACGGGGAAAAGAACAGGCAGAGCAACCGAAATACACTGCCAAGGGGAGCAGCGGGGAGACAGGAGAGGTCTGCTGTGCCATGTGGTTGTCTCCCCAGCCCGTGGGGATCAAACTTGTGCTGCAGAGGCTGAGGACAGCTTCACAGCGCTGTGTTCAACCTGCTGCGCCACCAGGGAGGCCCTATTATCCTATCCTTAAGAGCTGCCCTGTGTTGGTAACAATATGATGTTCTGATATTAAGAGCTGCAGTTTCTGTGGAAGTTTGGCAAGAGGGCTTGAGGCTTACTTATGTTAGAGGGGAACTGATTGGTGGAAGGTCAATGACTTGAATAACATTAAATCTAATATTGAGTCTTATCTATTCATTGCAGTGACAGCTGCTCTAATAGTTATCAGTGTGACATATCCAGTAATAATAATCCTATTATTTAAATTAATCTGTTCACTTGAACTGTGTAATACTTACTTGCAATTTCTATAATAACAGAGACCAAGCCACTCTATCCCATAGCCTAAGCATAATAACATACATACTATATTGGAAATTTTGTAGGGTTTTTGTTTTTTTGTTTTTTTGGTTTTTTTGTCAGCAATAAAGCTGCATTTGTGGTAAATTTACTCATATACTCAAAATATGACAAAATTCTGTCCATATTCTTTTTAATTCAACAAAACTACTCTAAACTCCCAATTGAAAATCTTTAGGTATATCCATCCTTTCAGAATATTCATTTCTACAATCCACTGGTTATATTATTCATTAAAGAAATGACAGTGACACTTAACATTTCACATCTGTTTTGTATCACAATTATATTATTCCCATGAATGACACATATTTACAGGTTCACAATTATCTGGATGGATTATTTTTAAACAGTGACAGGGATTAGATTGTGTAGAACCTACAATTTTCAGAGAGATGGAATGATTCAAATAACTCACTTGTTAGAAAGAAATTTCAGTGACAGCTCATTCAGTGCATGAAGAAAATTTACATACCAACCAGACTGTTCTTTCGCATCACGCAGTGAATGCTTGTATAATTCTATACCATCCAGTAAAGGATTTTTCAGTTCATATTTGAACAAATGCATTTGAGGACAATGTGTTCCTCATCCTAATTTGTAGAAAATTCTTCCATATATTGAGCTGATTCTTCTGGAATTTCCAACAAATTGTTCAAGTATAATTATTATTAATTCTATATTGTAGGGAATTTTTCTCAGTTCTCAGTGTCTTGAATGTACCCCAATGTTTTCTATTATATTACAATAAAATGGAAATAGTTAAATGGGAGTAAGTTGGAAGAGGGATATGGAGACTAGAGAAAAATTAATTGGAAACATCCAAAGTAAGAACATATTTTTTCAAGTACTATACACATACAAAGATGGAGATTTTCTAACTGAATTCCCTATGCCAAATTAAAACAAATAATAAGTTAGCAAGTTTATTTTTAAATTCCTTTAGAAAGAAAGATTTAAAAATCTACTTCTAATTATTATTTCTTCCCAGAATAGAACAATTACATCTAATTGCTTGTCATTATTGTACCAAACTGTGTGAATTGATGTCCATCTTTTTAAAGGCTAATTGCAGAAATGAAACAAGATTTCTAATTAGTTTTAAAGCTTTCCAATAGATGAATAGATATTTGAATCAAGCAGGTGTGTACTTGCTTATTGTTTTTTATTCTATTCAGTAGACTATTCTGAGTGTTGCTTGGAATTCCTAAAAGTAACTTCAAAACTTATTATATGACTTTCTAAAAATCATAGAGAAATCCACTATTGCCAAAAAAAAAATTATTTTCACCAAACACTCAATGACTTTGAGCTTTAGTATTTTAAGCTATGTCTCAGTTTATAGTTTCTAATTTGGTTATTTTTGACAATCTCTAAATGTGAGTGACTCCATGAGTTGCAGTCATCTTAACAATCAAGAGGGAAAATATGAAGATATAACTGTCATCAATATTTATGCAGCCAACACAGGTTCATCTAAATATGTGAAACAACTATTAGCATACCTAAAGCAAGCCATTAACAACAACACTATAATAGTAGAGGATATAAACACAAGACATATAGTGATGGATTGATTATCCATACAGAAAGTCAACAAGGTATTAATGGAGTGGAATGAAGTATTGGGTCAGATGGATTTATTAAATATACACAGAGATTTCCATCCCAGAAGAAATGAAAATGCATTTGTCTCATATACCAGGGAATTTCCAATATTAGATCATATGCTGTGACACAAAACAAGTATCCACAAATATATATTAAAATCAAAATCATGTCTTGCAACTTTCCTGATCACAATGATTTAAAACTAGAAATTAACCACAAAAATGGAACTAGGAAAAATCCAAATGTGTGCTGACTAGACAATATGATTCTAAATAACTCTTGGTAAAAAAACAAAACAAAACTTCAAATAGATGATCTAACATTTTTCTGAATGAACTAGAAAAATCAGAACAACAGAAACCACAACTCAATAGAAGAAGGAATATATTACAATTAAAGTGATAAAAAGTGAAATAGAAATGATAGTATGAAAGAAACACGAGATCTAGAGTGGTTCTCAGAAAACATAAATAAAATTAGTATCTCCTTTCCTAGGTTCAGTGAAAAAAAGAAAGATAAAACCTTAACAAAAAGAATCCAAAATAAAGCAAAAGTTACAACAGATACTGCATGATTACAAAGAGTCATAGAAGACTACTGTGAACTTTATGTAGTGTTCATATTCCTTGTACTTCTTTGGTCTGAAAGTTTGATTTTTTTCATACGTGAGAATAGCAGTTTCTTCACTTTTATTGTCTTGAAATACCTTGCTATACTATAAACATTAATATGCAAAAAAATTAGACAACTTAGAAAAAATAGACAAAGTTTTAGAATCTCAGCCTTCTAAGACTGAACCAGGATGAGACAGACAGCTAAACCAGAAAAATCACAAGCAAAGAAATTGTAAGAGTAACAAAATTCTCTCTAAGAACAAAACATGAGGACAAGATGGCTTCACTGGTGAATTCTACCAAAGTTTAAAAGACCATCTAATACCTATCCTTCTCAAACTCTTCAAAGAAAAAATTGAAGGGTAAAGTGAGCAACAAATTTCACATTGTCAACATTACTCTGACCCCCAAACCAGGAAGGTCATCATAAAAAGATAATGATAGACATTTCTGAGGAATACAAATGAAAAAATATCTCAACAAAGTCTTGGCAAATTGCATACAGCAACATGTTAAGCCAATATCATGACCAGGAGAGATTCATTTCAGGCACCCAAAGCTCCATCAGCATCTATAAATCAATCAATATGATTCACTCTCAGAAGCTGCTGAAATAAAATTTTTAAAAAATTACACCCATTTGTAATAAAAATTACTATTAAACAGGCAATATAAGAAATATAACTCAATATAATAAAGACAATATATGACAGACCAATGTCTAACATATTGAATGGTAAAAAACCTGGAAGTATTTCCCCCCAGACCAGAAATAATACAGTGATGTCCATTCTCACCATTATTGCTCAATGTAGTATTAAAAATCCTAGTTTGAGCTATTAGGGAAGATAAAGACATGAAAAGGAATCCAAATTGGAAACGAAGAAGTAAAGCTATCACAATTTGCAGTTGACATGATAATACATGCAGAAAGCACTGAAGACCACCAGAAAAAAAAATAAAACAATTATAAATGAGAAATGAACACCATGAAATTGCTGGATATAAAATCAATAACCAAAAATTGTTTGCATTTCTATATGCACAAAATGAATTAGAAGATTGCACCATTTACAAAATGCACCAAAAGGATTGAATACCTGGGAATAAATTTAACAAAGAGTGACCTATACACTGTGAAGGAACTATACACTGAAAACAAGAAGACATTTTTAAAATAAGTGAAAAAAGACACAAAGAAATGGAAAGATATGGCCTCCCTGGTGGCGCAAGGGGTTAAGTCTCAATACTATAAAGTTATCCACAGCCACTGCAGCAAGAGTCCAATTCCTGGGCACAGAGCTAACCCACATGGCACAGCTGACCTCTCCTGTCTCGCCCACTGCTCCCCTCAGCTGTGTATTTCAATAGATCTGCCTGTTCTGCTCCCCACTCTGTCCTTGGTGAATCCTCTCACCTCCCACACCTCTGGCCTATATCCCAGTCCTTATATGCCTAATAAATAAAAATATAAATCTTTTTAAAAAATTGCAAAAGCAAAGGCAATCCTGAGAGAAAATAAGTAAAATGGAGTTATCCTGTTCAAACTATTCTACAAAAATACTAGAAATCCAAACTGTATGATATTAGAACTGAAACAGAAACACAGATTGGTGGGATAGAATTGATACTCCAGAAATAAACTCACAATTATGTGGACCATTATTCTATGACAAAAGAGTCAATACCATAGTATGGTGAAAGGAAAATATCTTTGTCGAATGGTGTTGGGAATATAGTAGTCTCATGTAAAAAAAAAAGAAATGATCATTATTTATCTTCATATAGAGAAATAATTCAAAATGTATTAAAGACCTAGATGTAAAATCTAAAACCATAAAATATATAGAATACCTAGGTAATAAACTACTAGACATCAATCTCAGAGATGTATTTGGGGACTTGACTCCAACAAAAAAGGAAAGAAAACCAAAAATAAACATATGGGACTTTATCAAACTAAATAACTTTTGTAATAGGAAAGAAACCACCACAAAAAGCCAAAAAGCCTAATTATGAATTGAGACCTAAGTCAGTCTATTTCTGCATCAGGCATCTGACAAGAGGTTAATGCCCAAACTATACAAAGAACAAATACAAAACTATATAAAGAACAAATACAACTCAATGACAACAATAACGACCAATGCCCTAATCAAAAAATGTTTGAACAACCTAGCTAGACTCATCTCCAATGATAACATACAGATTGTCCACAGGCACATGAAAAAAAAAATGCTTTTTATCACTGACTTGACAGAAATTCAATCAAAACAACCATGAAAATCAACATCACTACATTTTTGTGGGGATGGTTTATATAGAAATGACTTGAAACAAAGCATGCTGTCAAAGATGTGTAGCAAAAGGAACACACTTTGTGGAAATGTAAATTCAAGCAGCCCATATGGAACACAGTATGATAATTCCTTAAAAAACTAAAATTGAAATATTATATGATGCAGCAGCATTTATCCAAAGAATATGAAAACACTAATAGGAAAAGACTATGCCCTCTATATTCATACCAGCATTATTCACAATAGTCGTGGAATCAACCTAAATACCCACTGACAGATGATGGGAAAGAGAAACTGTGGGATCCTGGAGGGAGAAGGAATAGCATCAGAGGAGGTTTCTTGCTTTGCTCTTGGGAGAACAATCTTAAGGTATTCCAGTGAGGCAAAGAACCCAAAGGATCCTGCAACTTGGGGTGACAGTACCTCTTGATCATCAGAAACCAACACTGACCGTGCCAGATGGGACGCTGAGGAAATCCAGCACCATATAACAAAAAGTGGCTGGAGAGAGGTAACTAGAAACTAATTTCAGGGTGGGTCTGCAAGGCAAACCTGTGCTCCTGTGTTTGGCTGGTGGCCCTGGGGTGGGGGGGTAGAGTAAGCTAATGTGAAGGCACAACTTAACTGAGGGGAGCTATGTGAAGAAAAGCTGGAATATGTCAGATGAATTGGGTCCACAGTGAAGAAGACAGGACCAGAACTGCACTCTCCCCTCTTCTAGCCCGCAGGACTCAAGCAATGCTTTGACATGCTGACAATGTGGCCTGCAGACCGCACAGATGTACATCTTGAAAAACACAGGGAGGGCTCTCAGTGGTACCACAAACACAAGTCAGCCCCCACACATCACTTTCACCAGTGACTGTGCCTATACTCCCCCACCTCCCCTGACTTAGCAGTTGCCTAACATTTCTCCTCATAATACAACTTATTGAAATACCAGCAAGGGGTAGAGGGGAAGACCATAGTACCACCTGCTATAAAAGTGGTGGTGCTGTACCCATTGGACAAGAGCAATATCAAAGTGGAAAACTACAAAATGGGCATATCAAAAACTGTAACACATGGCACCTTGAGTCCTCAAAGGAATATTTCACAACACAAAGAGTGTAAGTCTGCATTCACAAAGACATGGAAGTTCTTTTCTTCCTATCACATACAGAGTCCAGAATTATTGTGATAAAGAAAGTCAAAAGAATAGACGAAAACACAAAAAAAGCTGGCCAAAAATACATGAAAAACAAATAAATCCTTAGAAATAAAACTGATGAACAGAAGATAGGAATTGGAGATTTAAATGAGAAAATAAAGGTGATACAGGATGTAGACTGGAGGAAATAAATTCTGGAAAAAGTTACAGAAATAGAATAGACCAAATGAAAAATCAAATCAGTGACCAGGGAGATGATAATGCACAAAGACTTCAGGAGGAAGAAAGACAAATGTGATTTTAAAAAATGAAGAAACACTTCCAAGAATTAATCAACTCATGAGGAAAGGTAATATAAAACAGAAGATTAAGAGAAAGACAAGATAACATATTCAAGAAATAATGGAGGAAAATTTCTGAAACATGTAGAATAGCTATGCATGTCCATGAAGCTAAAAGAACTCCTGGTTACCTAAATATAATGAGACATACACCACAACACATAGTCATAAAACTTCAATGAGTTCAAGACAAAGAATATTAACATTGGGTAGGGGGAAGAAGCAGATAACCATGAAAGTACCCTCAGGTTTACATCTGACTTCTCTAAGGAAACACTGCAGGCTAGGAAAGAAGTAATGATGTATTCAAAATACTGTAAGATAAAAACTGCAAAGCAAGAATACTATGTCCTGCAAGATTCCCCTTCAGATATAGTGGTTTCTCAAAAATTAAAAATAGAACTACCATATGACTCAGCAATTCCATTCCTAGATATCTACCATAAGAATAAAAAACACTGCTACAAAGGAATTTATGCATCCCTGTATTTGTTGCAGCGTTATTTTTAATAGTCATGTCATGGAAACAAATAAGTGCCCAAAGTCAGATGAGTGGATTAGAATGATGTAGTATATATACATCATGGGATACATTGCAACCATAAAGATGGAGCTAGAGATAAACAAAATAAGTCAGGAGACGATAATTACCAATTGGTTTAATCTATGTGTGAAACATAGAAAACAAATGGTCAGATAAAACCAAACCAATTAAAACCCCTAGAAATCTGACTATAGACAGGATGCTACCAGAGGCCTTGGGAGGGAGCAGAATAAAGTTTGGTGGGTGGTGAGGGCCCAATGGACTAAGGTAGAAGAGTACAGATGCCTCTTGGGTGTGATGTGGTAATACACAACTGAAATGGTGACCCCATACCTTCTACAACATATACAGTTTTGTAAACCAATGTTACCTCAATAAAAATTGTATTCAAAAAATGTGGAATATATAGCTAATGGAATACTACTCACTATGTATAAAGATGCAATAGTGCCATTTAGAACAAAATGGATAGGTCTTGAGGAGATAAAGCTGATAAACAAGTCAGAAAATAAAAGACCATTGCTGGATGTTTTTTCTCATTTGTGCAATATAAATAACCAAAGAAACAAACTGGCAAAACACAACAAAAATAAGTGAGAGTCTGTGAAAAATATGGTAGTTACTGGAGGGAATAAGTCCTAGAGCAGGGGCACTGGAGCTGTGGTGGTAATTGAAGTATGTGAACCCCTGACTTTAAGGTCTAACATTGTATTCCCAAAATTATATATAATTTTGTAAAGAAATGGTAAGTCAATAAAATTTGTTTGAAAAAATAGCATGCCAATCTCACCCTTGTCTCAATATTATGTGTTTGGATAATACATAAATACATTAAAATTTTTTTTTTTTTCAAATATTAAATTTTATTTTTATATTCCCCCATACAATTGCAAACGCCCCATTCTGACCCCAATCCTTCCCCTCCCGCCCCCCACCCCCCAAAAAGTGTCTCTGGTTCATAGTTTTTTGTTGATTTTGATTTTCACTTTCTTATATTCATTTTCCTGGTCCCTTATTTAAGTTTTCTAGATTCCTGCTATGAGTGAGACCATCCGGTATTTTTCTTTTTCTTTTTGGCTTATTTCGCTGAGCATGATCCCTTCCAGTGCCATCCATGTTGCTGCAAATTGCATGTGTTTCTCTTTTTTGAATGCTGAGTAATATTCCATGGTGTATATGTACCACATCTTCTTGATCCAGTCATCTATTTTTGGGCATTTGGGTTGTTTCCAAAGCTTAGCTATTGTAAACAGTGCTGCTATAACATAGGAGTGCAGGTGCTCTTTGGAATTGATGTTTCTGTGTCCTTTGGGTAAATACCTAGGAGTGGAATTGCTGGATCATATGGAAGCTCTATGTTTAGTAGGTCCAGAAATCTCCACACAGCTCTCCATAGTGGTTGGACCAGTTTGCACTCCCACCAACAGTGCAGAAGAGTTCCTTTTTCTCCACATCCTCGCCAACATTTGTTGTTGCTAGTTTTTTTAATATGTGCCATTCTCACTGGTGTGAGATGGTATCTCATGGTAGTTTTGATTTGCATTTCCCTGATGACAAGTGATGTTGAACATTTTTTCATATGTCTGTTGGCCATTTTCATTTCCTCTTCAGAGAAGTTTCTTTTTAGCTCTTCTGCCCATTTTTTGACTGGATTATTTTCTTTGTTGTTGCTGAGTCTCATCAGCTCTTTGCAGATTTTTGTGATCAGTCCCTTATCATTAGTGTTGGGTGCAAAAATGTTCTCCCAGTTGGTGGGTTTTCTCTTTGTTTTGTTATTGTCTCTTTTGCTGTGCAGAAGCTCTTTAATTTGATGTAGTCCCAGCTGTTTATCTTTCTCTTCACTATCACTGCTTTGGGTGATGTGTCTGTAAAGATGTCTTTGATGTGCAAATCCCGTAGTGTTTCGCCTATATTTCCTTCTATGTATTTTATGGTTTCAGGTCTTATGTCTAGTTCTTTAATCCATTTTGAGTTGATTTTTGTGTATGGTGTGAGGTAGTGGTCAAGCTTCATTCTTTTGCATGTAGCGACCCAGTTTTCCCAGCACCATCTATTGAACAAACTTTCTTTGCTCCAATGCATAGTCTTTGCTCCTTTGTCAAAGATTAGTTGACCATAAATCTGTGGGTTTATTTCTGGATTTTCTATTCGATTCCATTGGTCTGTATGTCTGTTCTTGTTCCAATACCATGCAGTTTTGATGATTATGGCTTTGTAGTAGTTTGAAGTCTGGGAGTGTGATGCCTCCATTTCCTTCTTTTTTTTTCAGTAGAGCTTTGGCTATTCGGGGTTTTTGGTAATTCCATATGAATTTCATCAATAATTGTTCTATTTCTTTGAAGAATGCCATTGAGATTTTGATTGGAATAGCACTGAATCTGTATATTGCTTTTGGTAGGATGGCCATTTTAATAATGTTTATTCTTCCAATCCATGAGCAGGGGATGTCTTCCATTTCTTTGTGTCTTCTTCTATTTCTTTTAACAGTGTTTTATAGTTTTCTTTGTATAGGTCCTTTACCTCTTTTGTTAGATTTATTCAAATATTTGATTTTTTTTGTTTCGATAATAAAAGGGGTGGTTTTTTTGATTTCTTCTTCTTCAGATTTATTGTTTGTGTATAGGAAGGCTACTGACTTTGCGTGTTGATTTTGTATCCTGCCACTTTACTGAATTGATTGATGAGTTGAATTAGTTTTTCTGTGGAGATTTTGGGGTTCTCTATGTATATTTATCATATCATCTGCAAATAGTGATAGTTTGACTTCTTCTTTTCCTATTTGGATTCTTGGATGTCTTTCTCTTGTCTTATTGCTCTGGCTAGGACTTCCAGTATTATATTGAAAAGCAGTGGTGAGAGTGGACATCCTTGTCTTGTTCCAGATCTTAATGGAATTGCTTTCAGCTTTTCACCATTGAGAATGATACTGACTGTTGGCTTGTCATAGATGGCCTTTATGATGTTGAGGTATGTTCCTTGTATCCCAAGAATTTCAAGGGCTTTTATCAGGAATGGGTGTTGCACTTTGTCGAAAGCTTTCTCAGCATCTATTGATATTATCATATGGTTTTTATATTTCTTTTTGTTGATGTGTTGGATAACGTTGATTGATTTTCAGATGTTAAACCATCCTTGTGCCCCTGGAATGAATCCAACTTGGTCGTGGTGAATTATCTTATGGATACATTGTTGGATTCTGATAGCTAAATTTATTGAGGATTTTTGCATCAGTGTTCATTAGGGAGACTGGCCTATAGTTTTCCTTTTTTGTGTTGTCCTTATTCGGTTTTGGTATTAGTGTAATATTGGCTTCATAGAACGTGTTTGGTATTGTCCCTTCCTTCTCAATTTTTGGAAGAGTTTGTGAAGGATAGGCACTAATTCGTCTCTGAATGTTTGGTAGAATTCATTTGTAAATCCATCAGGTCCTGGGCTTTTGTTTTTGGGGATGTTTTTAATTACCATTTCAATTTCGCTGCTTGTAATTGGTCTGTTTAGGTGTTCTATTTCTTCTTTATCTAGCTTTGGGTGATTGTAGAGTTGTAGGAATTTGTCCATCTCCTCTAGATTGTTGAACTTGTTTCCATATAACTGTTCATAGTAGTTACTGATTATTTTTTGATTTCTGCTGTGTCCGTTGTGATTTCTCCTCTTTCATTTATGATTCTGTGTATTTGTGCTTTCTCCCTTTTTTCCTTTGTGAGCCTGGCTAGGGGTTTGTCTATTTTATTTATTTTTTCAAAGAACCAGCTCTTGGTTTCATTGATCTTTTGGATTGTTTTTTTAGTTTCAATTTCATTTATTCTGCTTTGGTTTTTATTATTTCTTTTCTTCTACTGGTTCTGGGGTTTTTTTGTTGTTCTTTTTCTAGATCTTTGAGCTTCGAGATTAGGTTGTTTCTTTGAGTTCTTTCTTGTTTTTTGATGTGAGCTTCTATTGCTATATATTTTCCTCTTATTACTGCTTTTGCTGCATCCCATACATTTAGGATATTGGTGTCCTCCTTGTCATTCAATTCAAAGAATTTTTTAATTTCTTCTTTGATCTCCTCGTTAGTCCAGTGGTCTTCCAGTAGTGTGGCTTTTAATCTCCATGAGGTAGGATAGTTCCTTGCCTTCTTTTTATGATTTATTTCTAGTTTGATGCCTTCGTGGTCAGAAAAGATGGTTGGTATGATTTCAATCTTGGTGTATCTGTTGATGTTTGTCTTGTGCCCCAGTATGTGATCGATCCTGGAGAATGATCCGTGTGCGCTTGAGAAAAATGTGTACTCCGTTTTTTTTGGGTTTAGTGTTCTATAGATGTCTGTTAAACCCATATGCTCTAGGTCCTTATTTAGAGCTTTAGTTTCTTTACTTATTTTTTGTCTTGTTGATCTATCCATTGTTGATAGTGGTGTGTTGAAGTCTCCCACTACATATGTGTTTTCTCTGATGTCTGTTTTCAGAGAGGACAACAGTTGTCTGATATATTTTGGTGCTCTTTCATTTGGTGAGTATATGTTAATGAGTGTTATTTCTTCTTGAAGTATTGTCCCCTTAATCATAATGTAGTGACCATTGGGGTCTCTTTTATTTTTTTGAGTTTGAAGTCTGTTTTATCTGATATAAGTATAGCTGTTCCTGCTTTCTTTTTGGCCCATTTGCTTGTAGGATTGTTTTCCATCCTTTGACTTTGAGCCTATTTTTATCTTTTGTAGCTAAATGTGTTTCCTGGAGACAGCAAAAGGTTGGGTTTTGTTTCTTAATCCAGGCTGCAACTCTGTGTCTTTTATTGAAGAGTTTAGTCCATTTACATTTAGAGTTAATATTGATACGTTAGCATCTGTATTTGCCATTATGTTTGTCTTTCCTTTGATTTTATTTATTTATTCTTTTAATAACTTTTTTTTTTTTTTGTCTTCTTTCGTTGTTATTCGTCCCTCTGAGGTTCTGGCTTTAGGATTCCTTGTAGTATTTTTTGGAGTGGGGGTTTAGTCGCAATGAAATTCCGGAGTTTCTCTTTGTCTGGGAAGGTCCATATTCTTTCTTCATGGAGGAAAGAGCTTTGCGGGATAGAGTATTCTTGGTTGGCATCTGTTTTCTTGGAGTCTGTTGACTATGTCCCTCCACTCTCTCCTTGCCCGTAGTGTTTCTTCAGAGAAGTCTGATGTCAGCCTGATTGGTTTTCCTTTGAATGTTATCTGTTTCTTCCCTCTTGTCAGCTTCATTATTTTTTCCTTGTCCTGGATTCTTGGGAGCTTTACTATTATGTGTCTTGCTGTGTTTTTCCTTTCGTCGTGGAAGTTTGGTGTTCTTCTTGCTTCTTGTATATCAATTTTCAGCTCCTTCTTCTCATTTGGGAAGTTCTCTTCAATTATATCCATGAATATTTTCTCTGTTCCTACATCTCTCTCCTCTCCTTCTGGAATTCCTATAACTCTTATATTTCCTTTCCTCATGGAGTCAGATAGTTCCCGAAGTCTTTCTTCATTCTTTTTCCTTCGTACTTCTCTTTCCTTTTCTGTTTTGGTTCTTTTTATTTCTGTGTCTTCAAGATTACTTATTCGTTCTTCCATTTCATCTATTCTGCTTTCATTGCTTTTCCCAGAGTTCTTTAGTTCCTCCATTAATTCTTTGATCTCCTGCATTTCTCTTACTTCCCTCTTTAGGGACTCAATTTCCTTCTTCTGATCTATCACTTTTTTAATCATGGCAATTTTAAATTCTCTTTCTGGAAGGCTCAGAAGTTCTTCCAAGTTGCTGTCGTTGCAATCTGGGGAGTGGTTTTCTTTTTGTGGTGTGCTTCTTTCCTGAGGAGTTTTTAGGTTGCGTGTGGTTCTTCTACTCCCTACTGTCTGTTTTCTAATTTGTCGTATGCGTTGGGACACTGTGTTGCTCGGACTGACTGACATCTTGGGTGAACTTCTCCGCTCCCCTCTGGCTCTTCCAGGAGCCATCTCTGTCTTCTGGGGGAGCTTTCTGCTGGCTTTAGGCAGTTTTTACTGAAGAAATGTCCCTGTTCTCAAATGGCGAAGCGGGATGCAGTCCCTGCGCCTCCGGTTTCAGGCACACTCTTCTGCGCACCCGGTCTGCCCCGGACGTGGGTGCCTGCTCCCTCTGTGGGCTCAGACTGCTGGTCGGAAGGGGCCTGGCGTGGAATAACTTCCCGGCTGGCCACTGGGTCCTCCAGAAACCTTCTGCCCTTTTCAAGCAGTCTTAAGAAATGTCCTGTTTTATAGGGTGTTAGTGACTTTTTTTTTTCCTGGTCGCTAGGTGGCGCCAGAGATCTCTCCTGGAGCCCTTGGGGGGCTGTTTTTCGCCTCCCCCCACCCCGTGGGACAGAGAACAGAGCGGGAATGGTAGGGTACACCTCAACAGCTTTGGGGTGCTGTGTCTGCCTTGTGCCCCACCGTCGTGGAGAAACCACGCCCCGAATTTTCGTGCCCCGGGTCTCAGTTCAAAGCCCTCAGTTCCAGGACGCGGGCTGTAGCCCAGTTCAGTGGCGCGGGAATGGCGCCTTTTGCACCGCTCCCGTGCCTGGGCGCCTGGTTCCTGCTCACTCAGGGAGGGACCTTCACCTCAGTGAGGACCTCCGCGCGTCTCCCCGCAAGCCTAAGTCGTCTCCCCGCAAGCCTAGGTCGCAGGCGCGGGGACCTGGGCAGCCGCGATCCAGGTCTGCACTTGCTTTTCAAGCGCACCGAGCGCGCCGCGTTTCCGCGCAGGCTTACCGGCAGCCCGGGCTGTGTGCGCGTCTCCCGGGGTCTTTGTTCTTCTCTAATGGCGCCCGGAGCCATTCGCTCACCGCTGCGGCGGATCCTGCCGGGTTCGCCTCAGCTCCCGTTCACGGGGTGTGGTGGCTGCAATAGTTCCTTTCCGCTCACAGTCCAGCTTGCTGCGTCGTTTCTTCTTGTTGGTCGTTTTGGTTTGTTGTTTCCTCCTCTCTGCCGGTCAGAGAGTGCCGCCTCTGTGGGCGGGGGAGGGGAGCAGGGTTCTGCGCTTCCCTCCCTTCTAGTCCTCTTTTATGGCCAGTTTCTTCTTCAGGCAGTTCGCTGGCGTCACCCGTTTATCTTCCGTGTCCCAGTTCTCACTGGGACCTGCTGCTTTTCCTCCCTATTCACTTTTTTTAATGGGAGATCTTACTCGCAGCGTCTCCTCGCCGCCATGTTGCTCCGCCCCCCCTCTATTTTTTCTCTTCAATACATTAAAATTTGCTGATAGTTTTCACGTTAAACATTAAAATGAACTTGACCTAAGTCAAAATATTATATTAAAAAAGAGATCTTGATTACATTATGTAGGTCTCTACGGTACTTATTCTTAATTTTTATTACCCATATTGTTAGAGTTAGATAAATGATACTGCCTATCCAGATGTATAACATAAAAACCCAATAATACAGCTAACCTCTGTCATGCAAATTATGGATTAAAATTAAGAACTAAGAATGTTTATTTATGCTCACATAGACTTGTAAAATTCAAACAAATAGCTGAATATTAGTCTGTATTATTCAAAAGAAATATGACCTCTCATTTTGGCTTCCTAAAATAAAAATAAAGCCTAGGCAATTGATCACTGGGTAAAAACCTCTAGGATGCCTTTCAAACGAATCTGTATTAAGTATCCACAGGGTATAGTGCCACCATTTTTTTAGAAGTAAAACTCATTTTGATGAAAAATTGTGTTTTAAAAGGTTCATTTATTTTCCTTTTGTAAGCACACACCTGCTCAATGACTAGATATATTTTGCTGCTTTAAAAATCATTATCTGTCTAAACCCACTTTTAAAAAGCTTTGTGTCTCTTTCTCTCAGTAAATTATCAGGAATAAACATAGAAAATGGCCCAGTGGTGATAGAATATAAATTTATAAAAAACAAATGAATTTTATCATGCATTATTCTATTATTTTCAACTTTAGGGGAAGGTATATGCACATCCCTATCCTTGCTCCTCCCACAGGTAACTTTCCATAATTCTTTCCTCTACACAAAAAGAGTAAAAGCAACTTAGCTCTGGTTTAAATGCAGGAAAGTTATCAGATTGGAATCAGGTAATTTGTAATATTTCTAGGATGGGTAACATTTATTTTGCAGACACAATATTCTAGCCTAGTGCAAGCATTTTTAGATAATGTGCTATCATTTATGGAACTTCTCCCCTACCTTTAAAAAATATAATTCTACCTGAGAGGAGAAAGCGTACAAGCATACATTGTATAAAAACAAACAATGATGTAAAAAATATATATGAATAAATTAATTAAAAAATAAAAATAAATAAAAATAAAAAATATAATTCTAGCAGTAATTAAGGCTTTGGGATATGAGGCTCATCATACTCTCCTTTCAGTCTAAAATATTGTCTCTTGGGATTCCTTTGCGTTTGGTTCTGAAATCCATCTGGGAGTCCATATTCCTCTTACTGAGTTTTGACTCAGGCAGAGTGGGAAGGAGAGGTTGAAAGATAAATGTGTATGGGTGAACTGGTGGTGGGAACTTTATGGGAACTACACCTGAGAGGAGAAAGCAAATATTGTACAAAAATGAAAAATGATGTAAAATATACATACGTATATTTAAAAAAAATTAAAGAGCGAGAAGTGTGGTATAAGCACAACTGGGCTTGTACCAGGTTTGAATGCTTTGGGGGTTTTTGGGGTTTTTTGGTTGAAATTGATGCTTAAATCAGTGGACTTAGAGTAAAGCAGATTGTGGTCCATGTATGTGTCTGAGCCTCATGCAATAAGTTGAAGGCTTAAATGGAATAAAAAGCCACCCCTCCTACTAGTTCCCACGCCATCAGCCCACTCCACACCACTATCCACTCACCTCCCAAACTCCACCAGCAGCCTATAAAGGGGAACTGCAACAATGGTCCCTTACTGGATCTAGTCCGCCAGTTCATTCAGCAGATTTTGGGCTTGCCAGCCGCCATAATTAGATGAATCAATTCTAAACAAACAAATTAATATGTAAACAAAGACACACATCCTATAAATTCTGTTTCTTTGGAAAATCCTGACTAATACACTCTCTCTAAGCTTTCTATCCTCCAACACAGTAAATGGTTGCTGCTGTTTTTTATTCTTTTTTCTATTTTTAGAAATGGTTATTTCATCTTGTTTTTGATCATTCTTCTCAGTATTTCACATTTTATATTTTATTCCTGAGTCCACTAGGATCTTATTTTTGATACTTCAAGATATTGAATACACAAAAAACTTTCCTGCCTCATGTACCTGGTCCTTGTCATTAAGATTCCAGTTTTTCAAAGGAGAATACAACAATTAGGACTACATCCTACTAAAAAGCTTCTGTACTGTGAAAGAGACAATAGCCAATGAAGAGACAGTGTTGAATGGGAGAAAATATTTGCACACCATACAGCTGACAGAGGACTGATACCAAAGATCTGGAAACAGTTCAACAGGAAAAAAAAAAAAAAACAGAATGAATAGACACTGCTCTAAAGACAGATAGTCAACAGTTACATGAAAAAAAATCTAAAAAATGTTCATCATCACTTACAGTAACACGTCACACCAATGACAATGGCCCATATCAAAATCAGAAACAAGTAGTGCTGGTGAGGGTTTAGAAAAAAATGATCCCTCACAGTGTTGGTGGGAATGTAAACTGGTCCAGCGCCTATGGAAAGAAGTGTGAAGGTTTCTTAAAAGACTGAAAATGGATCTGCCATATGACCTAGCAATCCCACTCCTAGGTATCTATCCCAAAAATACAAAATCACTAATTTGAAAGGCAGCCTGCCCTTAATGTTTTTAAGAGCACTTGTAGGGTAAATGATTTTCAGGCTTTTCTGCCCTCCTGCCATTAGGATTGCATGCCTGATAGGCGGTACCTCCATTTACCTGATTAGCGGCACCTGTAATTGTTACACTGTTATAAGTTGTGTTGTTTACTTCTGTGGACCAATGCTGCAGTATGGCTATATTCCAAGAGAAGCAGAGGCAGATGAGCGAGGCAGAAGAGAGAAGGGGAGAAAGAATGCCAGAAGAGAGAAAGAAGCCCAGAGTGAAGACTTGCTGGGGGCTTGGAGACCTACCAGCCTCCTGGCCCCCTGGCACTACTGCCTGCTGTGTGCCTGGTTGCTGCACTACATGTAAAAGCTCGATAAAATCCTGAGACAGCCACCGAGGACTCCAGGACTCTCCTTTACTCATCTGCCAGATCATAGAAAATCTGCTCAGTGCCATCCTGCCACTACAGCACTATTTACAATAATCTAGATATGAAGGCAAGGTAAGTGCCCCAAGAGAGATGAAGGGATCAAGAAGATATGGTATATAGATTGTAGGGTAAGATAGAAGGTATCAGGCTTCTCTGCCCTCCCGCCATTAGGATGGATGACGGAACCCTGCGGTCCTGAGTGCATGCCTGATGGCGGGCACCTGGAGTAGGGTGTGGGCATGTGTAGGTGGGTACACCTGAGCTAAGAGACTGGTTTATAAGGGTGGTGCAGCAGAGTGCGGTGTGGTGGTGGGGCGGTGTCGAGGGTGTTGGAGAGCAGTGGAGTGTACGGAGGAGTACAGCGCCTACAAACAACTGCGAAGAGCATGTGGCTGCTAGAACCGTTCATAAACCTACCTGGAATGGGTTGGCTGCTTTACAACTGGCGTAGACGGCAGGACAATTCGAAGCAGGACAGCTCTACGCAGACGAAACCCTTTGGAACCTGGGGAGGCATTGCCGGGTGGCCGGCCACGAGCAGGTGGTACTCGGTGGTCGACCTCCTCGCCCGGTGGGCACCTCCCCAGGAATGGCCAGAGGTAGATGGATCCCCGGGGCAGTTGGAACAGGCCCTGTATGAAATAGAAGAGACCCTGGATAGATACAGTGCCCACGAGGTGGCAGGAGCTATGGGATGACCATATCTTCTTTCTCACAGCTCTGCGAGAGTCCAGGCAGAAAGAGCAATCTAGACTCTAACAAGTACATGATGAGATGCGAGAAGAGATGCGGATACTGCAACAACATTTGAGGATTCTGGAGGAAGAAGTTCGGAGAAACCGACCCACCCCTCCGGAGATGCCAGACTCCATCTCAGAAAGGAAGGAGAGGGAGGCTGGCCCTTTGCCCGAATCGCAGCCGGTGGTGGCGAACCAACCTGTGACTCCAGAGATGCCTGACCCCTCTTCAGGAAAGAAGAGGGAGGCTGGCCCTTTGCCTGAGTCTCAACCGGCGATGGCAAACCAACCTGCAACCCCGGAGATGCCAGACTCCTCTGGAGAGGAGGAGGAGGCGGCTGGTCCCATGCTCCGGGCCCACCCGGTGGTGACTCAGAAAATGAAGCGGCAGTGACCCATGGCCCCAGGGGGTCAGGCTGCGGGACCACCACAAATTTACTACCTGGCAGAACTGGTGGACACCCAGGCAGAACTGGTGGACTTGGGCAAATAGTTCCGCCAGAAACCTGGGGAACCCTTGGCAGCCTGGCCGCTACGTTTAGGGGGGACCTGGGGGTGGATGGGATTATTTGCACGGCTCAAGAGATGGAGAGACTGGCCTCCATGACTTTACACCCATCCTTGCGACAGAGGCTGCAGAACAGCCGGGGGTATGGCCAGGGCGACCACACCCTCCTGGAGTGGATAATGGCTGCCATACAGACAGTATGGGCTGATGCAGGAGACGTGCCGGAGACAGTAAGAGGATGGCAGACGTACGCCGAGCTGGTACAGGTACTTCGGGAATTGGGGTTGCGGCAGGCCGTGTTTAATGTGAATTCCCGTGGTCCTGATGACGAGCGTTTCACAGCAGGCATGAGACACTTGGTATTAAAGAGTGCCCCCTCATCTACATTTGGATCCCTCATGGCAGTTCTAGCACCCTATGTGGGACGTCAGATACATGACGTCACCACAATGATAGCCAGCTTGGGCGAAGTTGAGAGCCGGCGCTCTCAGAAAGGAATATAGGTAATTTTTGAAAGGTCAAAAGGAATGCCAAGGAGGGCAAGGAAGCCTCTTGGCATCACAGATCCTATAAAAGTCACCCGCAACCAAATGTGGATGGATTTAGTGAGAGCAGGTGTAGATGGCACTAAAATAGACGCGCAGCCCAATGCATATTTATTGGAATTATGGCAGCAGCTGCGAGAAGACCAGAGGTTCACACCCATGAGAAGGGCTGCTGCTCAGGGGGAGCCTGGAAGCTCCAGGCCTCAAGCGCGCACCCTGCTCCTGGAAGACCACTTGCTGCCAGCCCCGTCCTCGGGTGATGGCCTGATATCCTTTGAATAGGGTGAGGGCCAAGGAACCTGTCCACAGGGGACGGGCGGGGACCGGAGGCCACATGTGGAGCTTGCCATCCACTGGTCCCCGACTAACGTACAAAGGGTTTTAGCTCTCGTAGACACAGGAGCAGAATGTACTCTGCTCTATGGAAATCCAGAAAGATTTCATGGGTCTACTTGTTATATTGATGGCTATGGAGGCCAGAGCGTCAAGGTGACAGCAGTAAGACTATCTCTGGGGATTGGGCGATTACCCCCGAAAGAGTATAAAGCATATGTATCGCCCATCCCGGAGGATATCCTGGGGGTGGATGTACTACGTGGCTTATGGCTAGAAACCACAGTGGGAGAGTTTCACCTTAGAGTGCGAGTGGTAAAGGCAGTGGTGGGAGGACACGCTAAGCGTCCGCCCCTACAACTGCCAGTCCCTAGGCGAGTGACTAAAACCAAGCAAAATCGGTTGCCCGGAGGCTACAAAGAAATTGCAGGCACAATATCAGAACTGGAGAAAGTGGGCATTGTGCGTACTGCCCACAGCCCCTACAATTTGCTGGTGTGGCCGGTGAAGAAGCCCGATGACTCTTGGCGAATGACAGTAGATTATCGTGAGTTGAATATGGTAGTTCCCCCCTTGCATGCTGCAGTGCCTTCAGTGGCAGATTTGATGGATCATCTGAGCCAGAGCTGGGAATGTATCATTTTGTAGACGATCTGGCAAATGCTTTTTTCAGTAGATACAGCCCCAGGAAGTCAAGACCAGTTCGCCTTCACCTGGGAAGGCAGGCAGTGGACATTCACTGTGCTGCCACAGGGATACCTGCACAGCCCGACTCTGTGTCACAGGCTGGTGGCAGCAGATTTGGCCCGGTGGGAAAGGCCATCTTCAGTGCGTTTATACCATTATATTGATGATATTTTATTGACAAGTGACTCTCTTGCAGATTTGGAAAAGGCAGTACCTTTCTTATTAACACACCTGAAAACATGCGGCTGGGCAATCAACGAAAGCAAACTGCAGGGGTCTGGACTGTCAGTTAAGTTCCTGGGAGTCGTTTGGTCGGGTAAGACAAAGGTTATCCCTGAAGCTGTGATAGATAAAGTGCAAGCTTACCCCACTCCAACCACAGTGAAGCAACTGCAAGCCTTTCTGGGTCTGCTGGGTTACTGGAGGGCATTTATACCTCACATGGCCCAGCTCCTATGACCATTGTATATGTTAATATGTAAGGGATCCAGGTGTGACTGGTCAGCTGAGGCAGACACTGCATTTGCCATGGCCAAACGAACTATAAAGACTGCTCAGGCCTTGCAGGTTTTTGACCCATCCCGACCCTGTGAGCTCGATGTGCATGTTACTCAGGAAGGGTTCGGGTGGGGACTATGGCAGAAATCAGAGAGGCTACGACAGCCTATTGGGTTCTGGTCCCAACTCTGGAAGGGGGCTGAGGTTAGGTATTCCTTAATTGAGAAACAGTTAGCTGTGGTATATGCAGCCTAACTAGCCACAGAAAGTGTAACTGCCACAGCCCCTGTCTCTGTGAGAACCACTTACCCAATAGCTGGATGGGAACGGGACTGGACAACAAAGCCCCATAGTGGTACTGCTCAAACACCCACTTTGGCGAAGTGGGGTCCATACTTAGAGCAGCGCTGTACCCTGTCAACTAGCCCCTTAAGGGTGGAGTTGCAGGAGGTTCTTGGTCCTGTGACATATGTTAGTATGGAACCAACTTCAGAAGCCTGTAGAAGCCGAACCTGAAGCTAGTCCCTACAAGGAGGGTCGAGCACCAATTCCAGCAGAGGCCTGGTATACAGATGGCTCCAGCCGGGGCCAGCCAGCCCTCTTGGACAGCGGTGGCTGTACACCCAGAAACAGACACTATTTGGTTTGAAACTGGGACAGGACAGAGCAGCCAATGGGCTGAACTGCGAGCAGTATGGATGGTGGTGGCCCATGAGCCTTCCCCTCTAGTAATCTGTACTGACAGTTGGCTGTGTACAGGGGTCTGACGGTGGATTTCCACGTGGAATCTAAATGACTGGACAGTTATGCATCGGCCATTGTGGGGCCAGGCCCTATGGAAAGATCTATGGGACCTGGGGCATCAGAAGCAGGTGACTGTTTATCATGTCACAGGACATGCCCCATTAGCCTCACCAGGCAACGATGAGGCAGATACCCTAGCCCGGGTCCGATAGCTTGAAACCGCTCCAGGGCGGGATGTTGCGCAGTGGCTACACAGATGCTTGCTCCACGCAGGGCAGAAGACAATGTGGGCCACTGTGCATGCCTGGGGTCTACCTGTAACTTTAAAAGAAATTCATACTGTTTGTGAACAATGAGTAGTGTGTTCCAGGACTTACCCCCAAGACCTGGGGGTACAGGCCAGGCATTACAGGCCAGGTGTTGCAGGGGCAGGTACTCCTGTCACCCTGGAAGATTGACATCATTGGACCACTACCTTGCTCCTATGGACAACAATATGCGGTCACCTGTGTGGACACTGCCACCGGGTTATTGGCAGCTTACCCTGCTCCACATGCGGACCAAAAGGCAGTTTTGGCAGCACTGGCACACCTATGTGCTGCATATGGACGTCTGCTGGTAGTGGAGAGCGACCAAGGGACTCATTTTACAGGAGCCCGGGTGCAGCAGTGGGCCAAGAACATGGGTGTTGAATGGAAGTTTCACACTCCCTATAATCCCAAAGCTGCAGGGATCATAGAGAGGTATAATGGCCTGCTGAAGCAAGGACTAAGAGTCACCGCCCCCACTCAGATGCTGGCCGGGTGGAGCCGATGTCTATGGGAGGTGTTGCTGACATTAAATGAGAGGAGCAGGAGAGGTGGCCTGGCTCCAGTGGAGGCATTGCTGCATCGTGCTGCTGCTCCCATCCAATTACAAATAAAGACTTCAGACATCTTATTAAAACCTGGACTTGGACAGCAGGGCAACATCCTATTGCCAGCCCCAACTGGAGTGGACCCAGGGCAGACTCTGGACTGGGAATGGCCCTGGACAGTGAAGGCTCCCCACATGCACTGGGTGGCTCTGATAGCCCCTTGGGGTTGTGGCCTGGAGGCCGATTTACAGATAATGCCATGGGTGACAGCGCAGTGGCCGCCACGGGTGCATGTTACCCAGCCTGGGGTGGCAGATCAGCGGGCAATCCTCAAGGGGACATTTTTAATAACTCTGTGGCCCATTATGAGCTCTCCACTCCTGCTGCATGTAGAACCCACTGATGCCTCTTCACTGGCAAAGCGAGTGTGGTACTCACGACCTGGAAGGCCACTGATGCCAGCGACAATATTGTCCTCAGATGCCAAATTAGCATGTGTATTGCCAGATGGGAGGGATCTCCCATTGCTGGTACCAATAACTTCTCCGTTTTTCCACCCCTAGGAAAATTGAATTTAGTCATTTTGTTATGTATTTCATTTGCTTTTGTGGGCCATGGCTACATTGTTTATGTTTGCTAAGAAAAGTGTATATATGTAGATTGTATGGCAGAAAATCCTGAGGGGGTGGACTGTAGGGTAAGGTAGAAGGTATCAGGCTTTTCTGTCCTCCTGCCATTAGGATGGATGTCGGAACCCTGCGGTCCTGAGTGCATGCCTGATGGCGGGCACCTGGAGTAGGGTGTGGGCATGCGTAGGTGGGTACACCTGAGCTAAGAGACTGGTTTATAAGGGTGGTGCAGCAGAGTGCGGTGTGGTGGTGGTGAGGTGTCGAGGGTGTTGAAGAGCAGTGGAGTGTACAGAGGAGTACAGCGCCTACAAACAACGGCGAAGAGCATGTGGCTGCTAGAACCGTTCATAAACCTACCCGGAATGGGTTGCTTTACATAGATACAGTGGAATATCCCTCAGCAATCTAAAAAGACAAACCCATGTGTAAAGGCAGGAATGGACACAGTGCAGGTTTTCTATGATCCAGTAGACCAAGTATAGGAGGAGTCAGAGCCCTCGGTGGCTTTTTGCAGGCTTTTATTGGGGTTTACCCAGTACACAGCAGGCAGGGGCGGGGGGCTGGGAGGCTGGCCCAGCAAGTCTTCACTCTATCTGGGCTCTCCGGCATTATCTCTCTATCTGGGCTTCTCTCTCAGCTTCTCTTTCGGCTTCTACTGGCGTCCCCGTGACAGCGCCCTTAAAAGGACAGTCTTAGCCCAGGTGAATCCCATCTACCTATGCCCACACCCTATTCCAGGTGCCCGCCATCAGGCACGCACTCAGGACCGCAAGGATCCATCATCTATCCTGATGGCAGGAGGGCAGAAAAGCCTGACATTTTTCCTTGCCACTTGCAGCAACATGGGTGGAGCTGGAAGGATTTATACTAAGTGAGGTATACCAAAAGGAGAATGGTAAATACCAATCTCACCTTTATGTATAATACAGAGGAAGCAAACAAAGGGTCAAAGACAAACTTTAAAATCAACACTTGAAAGCTGACCATAGATCTGAGGCATCAAGGAGTGGAGAGGCATGGGAAGGGGAGACAGGGCAGGGTTAAAAGGGGAGTAGGGGTGTAGGGTAAGTAAATGATAACCAGGCTTTTCTGCCCTTCCACCATCAGGATAGATGATGGATCCTTGAGGTCCTGAATGCACGCCTGATGCTGGGCATCTGGCGTGGGGTGTGGGCATGCGTAAGTGAGTACACCTGGGCTGAGAGACTGGGCTTATAAGGGTGGCGTCATGGCGACGCCAGCAGAAGAACGAACAGGAGAGCAGCAGAGAACAAGACCACCAAAGAATGCCGGAGAGCCCAGATAGAGTGAAGACTTGCTGGGGGCTGGGAGGCCTGCCAGCCTCCTGGCTGCCCAGCACCCCTGCCTGCTATTTACCTGGTAAATCCTAATAAAAGCCTGAAAAGCCACTGAGGGCTTCAGGACTCTCTCCTTCAACCGTCTGCTCAGATCATAGAGAACTTGCACCAATGTCTTCCTGCCCCTTACAAGGGGGAAAACACAATAGACTATGCTGTAGTGTGTTTTGTTGACCACAGTAACCACACCTGAAGGGAGAAATCCTGCACTGTCAAAATAGTAACAATACTGTAAAATGAACTTCATTCAAATTAAAAATAAATGAAGTGTTTTAAAAAGTCATTATTAAAACTACTTCTTTAGTGCTATACTTTTTAAAGTTTTTCCTGAAAACCAAATTAACTTGTTTTTAACATGACTTTTGATAACTTTTTTTTTAAAGATTTATTTATTTATACAAGCACTGGGTACAGTCAGAAGCACGGGAGGGTGGGAGAATTCACCAGAGCCAGAGCTGGGAACAGATGTAGGGTAAAGAAAATATCAGGCTTTTCTGCCCTCCCGCCATCAGGATAGATGATGGATCCTTGTCCTGAATGCATGCCTGATGGCGGGCACCTAGAATAGGGTGTGGGCATAGGTAGATGGGATTCAGCTGAGCTAAGACTGTGCTTTTAAGGGCGGCGTCATGGGGACGCCAGCAGCAGCAGTAGAAGCCGAAGCAGAAGCCGAAAGAGAAGCCGAGAAGCAGCAGAACGAACTCCAGAGAGCCCAGATAGAGTGAAGACTTGCTGGGCCTCCCAGCCCCCCAGCCAGCACCCCTGCCTGCCATATGCCTGGTGAACCCCAAATAAAAAACCTGCAAAACTGGGCCTCCCCGGTGGCGCAGCGGTTGAGCGCTGGGTTGCGAAGCTGCGCGCGGCCTCTGCGGTGCCGGTTCGATCCCCGGCTGCTCCCCGGCCACCAGAGGAGGGTCCCACATGGCGCGCAGACCTCTCCTGCCGCCCGCTGCTCCCCTCAGCAGTGTACTTCGGTCCTTCTGCCTGCTCTGCTCCCCGCTCTGGCTCTGGTGAATTCTCTCGCCCTCCCGCGCTTCTGACTGTACCCAGTGCATGTATAAAAACAAAACGAACAAACAAACCAGCAAACAAATAAATAAAGCATGCCTCTATAAAAAAAAAAAAAAAAAAAAAAACAAAACCTGCAAAACTACTGAGGACTCTGACTCCTCCTTTACCCGGTCTGCATGGGATCAGAAAACCTGCACCGTGTCCAGTCCGGCCTTTACAGCAGAACAGGCAGACTGAAGAGGTACACTGCTGAGGGGAACAGCGGGCGCAGCAGGAGAGGTCTGTGTGCCATGTGGGACCCTCACCGGCCAGCTGGGGATCCAACCGGCGCTGCAGAGGCTGCAGGCAGCTTCGCGGCCCAGCGCTCAACTGCTGTGCCACCAGGGAGGCCCTGTCTTGATAACTTTTATCTGCCTTACCCTAAAGCAATGAATGCCTTATCATTTTTGTGTGAAAACAAAATTTAAACGAACAATATTTCTAAATATTGTCACTCTGCAAGAGAGCAGCATAAAATATGATTCTCAACATTGATTTCATATTAAAATGTCCTGGGGAGTTCTCAAAACTATTAATTCCCTAGCTCTACCTTCCCACTCTTTACTCCTTCCAGGTCTTCCATGCCCCAGGAATTCTGACTTAGTTGGTTCTGGATGAAGTTCATTGTCACAATTTTTGCTAAGCGCTTCCATGACTCTGTTGTGCTGGTGTTGAGGAAAAGCAACTGGACTGGATTGTTTTGTCACCAACTGTGAGACTTGGGTTGATATACCTCACCTATCTGAACTCAGTTTGCTTGTATGAAAAATAGGGAATTGAGTATCAAGGCTTCAATGAATTTCCCTACGCTATCATTCTTTAAAGCAATCATTATGAAAACTAAAAGGATTACTTTGCTCAGTGAGTGGTTAGAGGATCAAAAAAAAAAAAAAAGTCTAGTTTCACAAAGTTTTCTACTTGGGTTTGAGATAATCTATAGCAACTAAAAGACCTAGTGTAATTTCAACACAGTGGTCTATCCCTGTTGCAGACTGCTGGATTGTTTAGGCACCAACATTGATTTATATTGTGACACTGACATACTTGACTTCTCTCCTTCAGTTCAATGAGTTAAGCACCAAGTATTTGCCATTGAAAGTATGTGCTCCAAAATGAGTAGAGATATACGCCACCTGTCACTAGTAGAAAATTTTGCAAAATGCTGACTGTACAAAGAATTTCAAGTGGTTCTATCCACAAAGATAGAAGATTTCTCCCTTTTAATTCTGTTTTATTTCTCCTAGTTAACAAAATTCTGTTTAGTGCTTAGAAATCCTTATTATATCATACCTGCTAAAATGTTTTAAGAATAGATGATTAATTTCTGTCTCATAGACTCAGAGAGAACAGTACTTAGCTAATATTTAATAGTAATATTTTATTTTCACTCTTAGAGATATGTTTTATATGAAGTTGGTTTCTATTTAGTTAGAGATATAAAGCTTCCTTTTAAAATTATGCATATCATAAAGAAGTTATCAAATATTGATTCATATACAATTATTGAGAAAACATTTATTTGGGAAAAGGTACATAATAGTCAGACGTCACAGAGCCAGTGGACTGAATAATCATGAAACATTATTTAAAGGGAGGAAAAATGGAAAATTACCAAGTTACTATTTTAAATATTTTGTCACTAAGTCATCATATCATTGGATGTGATAATGTCTTCTTTCAATTGAATAATCAATAGATATTGATGAGCCAAGTCTTACTATTCTATTACTAACTGCTTTAATTGTAAATTCAACACCCAACCCAAGCAAAAGTCAGAGAAGTTTTTAAAAAGGCTAAAAATAGATGTGATTATAGGAAACACTTCACAGATAAGTAGAAAGAAAAAACATAGAGAAGGATGTAATATACAAGCAGTAGCAAAGAGAGATGGAATGACTCTACTAATATCAGAAAAAGTAGGCTTTAATACCAGATACAAGTGTTGGCATTGGTATGGAGGTAATGGAACCTTCCTAAATTGTTAGTGGGAATGAAGACTGACCCATCCCTTATGGAAAAAAAAGAATAGAGGTTTTTGAAAATATTAAAAATAGATAAAGCCATATGATCCAGTAATTTTCCTTCTAGGTCTCTATCCAAGGACATAAAAACACTAATTCGAAGGAGGTATACACATCTCTGTCCATCGCAGCATTATTTACAATAACCAGAAAAGCAACCTAAGTGCCAAAGACAAATGAGTGGATTAAGAAGATGTATAAATACATAATGTGATACTACTCATTTTTAAAAAAGGTGAAATCTTGCCATTTGCAACACCATGAATGAAACTGAAAGATATTATGCTAAGCATATGAGTCAGATGGACACAGCAAAAAACTCAGTTATTTCTCTCATATGTAGAAAAATATAGAGAAACCAAACAAGAGAGCAGGCAAAACTAACTAAAATAAATCTTAGAAATCTGACTGTAGAATTGATTCTATACCCCTAAATTATATATAGTAGTTTAAACTAGCTTCCATCTATAAAATAAAATATATTTGATAAAAAGTCAAAAGCTCTTCTCTCATTATAGATAGGGAAAATGAGAATATGGAAGGTTGATTGAGAACCATTCACTCAGTTAACCTCACAAGATGCAATACTCATTGAATTATTATGGATAACACTTATTAATGGAAGGCACAATGTTATAGTACTCATGAGAAAGAACTACCTTTAACAGTCTAGAAAATCACAGATGATTCAGGAAACAAGATCCTACGTTAAACTATGGTCTTCTAATATAACAACCTAGAAATGGTCACTGAGTATCATTTTTGGTGTAGTTGTTTGTGGCTCTTTAATTTTATCTCAAGGGAAAACACTTCACATTTGACATGGCCATTTGAAGTTAATTACAACTGGTTTATGTCAAGGACAGGCTATTGTATGATGTGGTAACAAACAATCCCCAGACCTCAGTGATTTTAAACAAATGAGGTTTATACCTCACTCACAAGAATTCTTGTGTACTGTTGGTGGGAATGTAGACCCATTCCTTATGGAAATCATATGGAGATTTCTCAAAATATTAAAAATAGTTGTCATTGAGACCAAGAGTGACATTTTTTCATGATAATAGTGTGATCTCTGAGGACCTCTATTAGCACCTATATTAAAGGAGATTTTTCTGAGTAGTTATGTATTGCTATGCCTATGTAGTTATTTGTAACATTTATTTTCCAAAGATGTCTATTATTTTCATTCATAATAATGAAGAGCGATATTAGGTAAGGTCCTGGTACTTTGGCATAAGGAATTGCCAGTATCTAGGCACAATATCTTACTTTCTTATAGTCCAGGAGGCTCATAGAAGACAATCTGGGCTTCGTTTGTACTGAGAGACAAGATAAGCTGAACTAGAGAGAGCCCCACTGGCACTCCTGAAAGAATAGTCCCCATAAATCAGGAGTAAGTTTTATATGATAGACATGATTCAGCCAGTAGTGCAGAAAAATTGCCACAGAGTGGAAGTGAAGGTGGAAAAGATGAGAGGTGAGTGAATTGTCTGAAGGGCTGGAAAAGATAGCGTGGCAATTTTATGAGACTGCTCATAGTTAATGACTGCTTAAATTTCTCCTCTAGGATGCCCCTCTTCCCCTTAAGATAAGTGAAGAGTGTGGTGTTTTCAAGTTAATCGGTGGGAAAGAGGTAAATTAGACCCTAAAACAGGATGGGAAGATAGGAAAACAGGTTCCCAAGAGGGCACCAGAGGTCATGTAGGGGTAGGGCCATGTTTAGAAGTCTGGGGAAAGCTCTGGTTGCCTGGAACTCTGTGTTTAAGCAACTAGCCCATAGAAAGAGCAATTTTCTGAGAAGAGGAAAAAAGATGCATCAGAAAGCATTCAATTTAATCTGAAATGAATCTCTTTGGGGACCCTAAAAAAATTCAAAGAGGTTTTAGAAATGTCAAGAAAAGTCAGAATATTATACAAAATTCAAGAAAGGCCATTTTGAATTCAAACTACTTATTGATATAGCAATCTTAGGGGTAAGCTTCAAAATAAACTTATGAATAATATTATGGCATCTACTGCAGCAAGTCCTTCAATAATGTTATGATGGTGACATTTTGTAATAATGTTGATGGGAAAATAAATTAATTTCTGCTTGAGGTCACTGAATATGTAAAGTTTGCATGTTCTTTTGATGTCTTTGTGAGGCCTAGCTGAAAGATGAACATGTTAGGCTGATTGGTGTGTCTAATTTGTCCCAAACTGAGTGAGTGTGCATGAGGGTGTGAGTGTGCCCTGGGCATCCTATCCAGCCAGGACTGGTTCCTACTGCCTTGAGCTCAGGGATAGTCTCCAGGCAACTCTGAACTGAAATAAGCAGGTTGGAAAATGAAGGTTGGAAAATGAATGAATACAAATTACTATTTAATATTAGAAGTGTTTGGTGTCTTTATTTAGAAGTCTGATAATGTTTTCTGTGATGAGGAATATGCAGTAGAAACTTAAAATTTATAACTTATGCTTGTATCAATTAGCTTCTAGTAAAAATGATTTATACATAGTTTTGCTTTAGGTCATAGGTTTGAAGAACCTATGGACGGACAATGTTAAGTAAGGACTTAATGTACTCCAATGCAATGTATTTAAATGTGCTGTGTAAAACATTTCTGCTTATATTATTGTATTAATCTTCATAATTATCTGTGAGGCAGTGTTATCCCCATTATATGCTTCTGGAAACTGAAACACAGAGATATTAGAGCAACTTTCCTGAGATCATCAAACCAGTGGTTTTGCTACCTCAATCCCAGGTCTTATTACCACCAAACCAATGGTCTTACTAAAATGAAATTGAGGCTAAAGTATTAAATTGATTCCAGGCTCTAACAGTTTGAAGGGGAGAAGTGAATAAAAAGGAAAAAAATGTATCTGACTTTCTGTTTGAGACTTATAGTTACATACACAGGAAAGTCTGGAAGCTTATCTACAACCTTGATCTAAGCTGCAAAGCTGTGTAGGAACTGATAATGCAGGGAAGAAGGGGCTGCACAGATGAGATGAGTCACACCAACAGAAATTCAAAATTCCAGTAATCTGAAGAAAACCCTCTTCACACATAATGTGTGAAGTACCCTTTAATAGCTAATAAATTTCAACCAGTCCACATTTCTTTGGCCCTAACCCATTTGTGAGCCAATTTCATTTAGCATCTTTGTTCTCAATCTTGTACTTCAAAACATATATAACCTTTTTTTTTTCCTAATTAGAAATGTAGATTTGAGGGCCTCCCCGGTGGCGCAGCAGTTGAGCGCTGGGTTGCGAACCTGCCCGCAACCTCTGCAGCGCCGGTTCCATCCCTGGCCACCAAGTGAGGGTCCCATATGGCGTGCAGACCTCTCCTGCCGCCCACTGCTCCCCTCAGCAGTGTATTTCGTCAGTCTGTCTGTTCTGTTCCGCAATCTGGCTCTGGTGAATTCTCGCTCACCCTCCCGCACATCTGGCCCGCACCCAGTGCTTGTATAAATAAATAAATAAATCTTAGAAAAAAAGAAAGAAATGTAGCTTTGAGATTATCTCCTTCTTTGCCAATCAATTTACAAATAAAGCTGATTTCTCAAATACCTTGTGACCTCTTTTCCACCTAAGGCCTCTGCACCTGTGTGTGAATGGCCTTTCTATGTGTGTGTGTGTGTGTGTGTGTGTGTGTAAGAATGCATAAGGCACTCTTGCATGACTGCCTTGAGACAATGGCACACATCACGGGGTGGCCGGGACACTTGGATAACTGTATACTGATCGTGTGGTTAGGGTCCAAGACGGTCTGGGAGTGTCTTGAAAATTGCACCAAGCACCTGCACAGGAAGTTCTCCCTGTACACTTGACCAACATGTCCTCCCCTGTTCCCCATAAAATTGATTACCCTTTGATCCCTTTAAAATCCTGTTCCTCTTAAAGATGAATACTCTTTGTTTCCCCTTGACCCTGCTTCTCCTGCCATTGTCACATAATCAATCATGCTTGTTCATTATTACTGAATAGCAAGAGTTCTGCTCACTCAGTAGCAGTTTCTTGCCTGCTCCATGACTCATCTCTTGGAGTTTGCCCGGGGATGTGCTGGCACGTTCTCAACACCGAAATACCAGATGTCATTATCTTATCTATGGACATCAGGTAGAGGACCCTATTGGTCAATAACAATATCACCTCCAGTCTTCACAGCTTTCAGGATGAATCTACCAATTCCACATTTATAGACATTCTCCAAGAGCCCAAAGTCTGTTTTCCTCAAAGTGGACTTCACAATAGGTCTCATAGGTAATTGGTCACATACTGACTGAAGGGTAAGATTACTTTTACCTGAGGATCTAGACCTAAAATTCATCTTTGTCATCTTGTAATATGTAAAGTCCAGACACTGTCATTTCCTACTGAAAAATCATTTCAATAGCTGAAGTCTTAAAACTTGAAGAAGTGTATTATCTGCAGTGATGCATATTACATCCAGGTGAGTAGAGAAGACGGGAGAGAAGGGTAACTGCAGAGTGTTGACTCAAGATGAAATGTGAGGAAAGGTCTTTTTTTTTCCTAATCTACAAAACTGAACAAAAATTTAAAACTTTCAGTGTTCTATATCTTCAAATATCAGTATTTCGGCTATGTTCAATATAGATTAGTAAACTAAGATCTGGCAACATGTATCTTCTGTACTCATCAAAAGACATGATTGTTTCTAATTTTCAAGAGAGTGATTAAAGAGAAACACATCTGTTGGCAGTATGCATCTTCATATATGCATATAAGGGTTTGTTAAATGAGTTTACAAATCGTTTGCTCATTTTTTTTCTTTATTTACTGAAGTTCTCAGATTGGAAAAAAAGTAAAACAAAAAATGTGCTAATTTATGGCTGTAATTTGTACATACCTGTAGTTCTGAGTAGACAGAGCACCTTCCCCCACTAACATGGCCTTTTTAAAAGCTTTTGTGGCAAAATACCAAGATATATTGCAATGATGCACTTCAAGTAAAATTTGCTATTCCAATGAGAGAAAAAAATCATATTTTATGATTTTAAATTATATCCATTTATAAAAGTATCATCAACATCACAATCATCATTATCATCAAGGATTATCTAGGCATATATGGCAGAGTAGAAGAAAATTGGATTTACCAAAACAGAATGCCAAAGGTGGAATGCTTTTAGCAAAGCAGCAATTATGATACTAAACTATACTGTCTTTATTTATGCTATTTTTAATATTTCCAGAAGGGAATCAATTAAGACAGAACAATGAATCAAGGAGAATATAACAGTAATTGCTTATATGATAAATGCATATCCATTTCCTAAAATAAACATTCTCCATTTCTCATTTTCCACCTCCAAAAATAACCCATGAAAATTTCATTTAGCTGATGTTCTTCAATAATGCCATCACCTACTTCATAAATATTATTCAATTGTGAGTCATGCCATAACACTCCTTGGAAATTCTGTTCCTCAGCCTTCTAATTTCTGCTTTGTCCTTTATTTTAATCTTCCATTGGAAAACATGTTTCATTCCTTCCTTGTATGAAAAAGTTAAATGTCATCAAAAATATCTCAGCTATTAAACAGAAAAGTCTGGTATCTTCTTAATGTTTTTACATACCTATATACATGTTTTTACATACATACACACACTTATGTGTAAAGCTTTGGTGTCATTGTGAAATACTTAAGCCAACTACTTTGTGACAGAGTCACCCAATAGATAAGATAGAGAGGATGAGAGAATGATTTATGTTAAGGAATCGGTTTATGTAATTATTCTAAGGGCTAGCAAGTCTGAAATCTGTAGGACAAGTTAGAAGATTGAAGATTTAGCTAAAAATTTATCTTACAGTATTGAGTAAAAAAGCTGGAAACATAAGTAGAATTTCTATCTTAGCAGTCCAAAGGCAGAATTCCTTCCTCTCTTGGAAACTTCAAGACTTTCCTCTTAAGAACTTCAAATAATTAACTGAGACCCACCCATATTATTGGGGTAAACTGCTTTATTTAAAGTCAATTGATTATAGATATTAATTACATTTAACAACATACCATTACTGGAATATTTAGTCTAGTATTTGACAAAACAATTGGTTACCGTATTCTCCCAAGTAGACACAAAATCAATCACCACATTTGATCCAGGGATGGTTTTGAAACAAACCCAAGAAAGGTATATTTATAATGCTCAAGTTGGGAAGTTTTGGATTAAGAATTTATGTGATGGAATTATGTTCGGCTACTTATTAAGTATGTGACCTTTAACAAGTTTCCTCATCAACAATTGTGGCTTCTCATTAAGATTTTGATCATTGTTATATTTCATTTATACCCAGTCCAGTAGTAACTATGAAACTAAAAGAAAGATTGAGAATTTATACTAAATTGGGAGACAGCTCATTATATAGCTATTAAAAAAAAGAACTCCACATATAGCATCATATTTCCCCATGATATTTATTCTTTTATTGTATTTTTAAATCATATTTACCGAAAAAGAAGAATGCCAGAGGGGGAATGCTTTTAGCAAAGAAATAATTATAACACAAAGTGACAAAGTCTTTATCTATGCTATTTTTAATATTTCCAGAAATAAAACAGAAGGTAGTCAAGTAAGACAGAATGAAGAACTGCCAGTTTTGGTTCTTTGGACATCAACTTTTTAAAATACATTTTTCAAAGGAAACCTCATATATTGTTAGTAGGACTATAAATTCAAAGGCCTCTATGAAAAGAGATGTGGGTTCTTCAAAAAATTAAAAATATATCTACAATATTATCTCATATTCCAACCCTAGATATCTATCCAAAGACTACGACAAGACTAGTTCAAGAAGACATATGCAACCCTATATTTGTTACAGTTCTAGTTACAAAACCCAAGGTTTAAAAACAACTTAAAGTGTTCATCAACAAATGATTGGATAAAGAAGATATGGTGTATATATAAAAACACAATGGAATTATACTGCTATAAAAATAAGATTTCATCTTTTTATAGATAGAAGTTGAGGGTGTTAAGATAAGTGAAACAAGTCAAAGGAGAATGACAAATGCTCTATGTCTTCATTCTTGTGGAATATAAAGAAAGAAAGCAAGACAGCAAAATAAAACAAAAACAAACTGGGCCTCCCTGGTGGCACAGGCGGTTGAGCGCAGTGCTGTGAAGCTGTCCGCAGCCTATGCAGTGCCGGTTCAATCCCTGCCGGCCTCAGAGCAACCCATATGGCAAGCAGACCTCTCCTATCTCACCCGCTGTTCCCCTCAGCAGCCATTTGCATTTCCTCTTTGAAGAAGTGGTGTTTTAGCTATTCTGCCCATTTTTTGATTGGATTGTTTATTTTTATTGAGTCATGTCAGCTCTTTGTAGATCTTTGTGATCAGCACTTATTAGTAGTATTGTGAGCAAAAGTTTTCTCCCAACCAGTAGGTGTCTCTAGATTTCTGGACCTACTAAACATAGAGCTTCCATATGATCCAGCAATTCCACTCCTAGGTATTTACCCAAAGGACACAGAAACATCCATTCCAAAGAGCACCTGCACCCCTATGTTTATAGCAGCACTATTTACAATAGCTAAGCTTTGGAAACAGCCCAAATGCCCAAAAATAGATGACTGGACAAGAAGATGTGGTACATATATACCATGGAATATTACTCAGCATTCAAAAAAGATAAACACATGCAATTTACAGCAACATGGATGGCGCTGGAAGGGATCATGCTCAGCGAAATAAGCCAGAAAGAAAAAGAAAAATACCGGATGGTCTCACTCATAGCAGGAATCTAGAGAACTTAAATAAGGGACCAGGAAAATGAATAACTATAAGAAAGTGAAAATCAAAATCAACAAAAAACTATGAAACAGAGACACTTTTTGGGGGGGGGGCGGGAGGGGAGGGATTGGGGTCAGAATGGGGGGGTTGCAATTGTATGGGGAATATAAAAATAAAATTTATTATTTAATATAAATAAATAAATAAAGATATCTAAAAAAATAAATAAAATAGCACATTTGTATAAAATATAGGTAATGCCACCTGTTCTTAGTTTATATTCTTATTGATAAATGTACATTGATGAGATATTTACTATACTTTCATAATTTAACATTTGTTTTTATAAAAATACAAGCCAGAAGGATAAAAAAAGTCTCATTTCAGAACTTGCCTTTAGTAAAACTAAAAATCATTTATTACAAATTTTTTTAAATAGGAAAACTTTTTTTTTTCAGTGTCTTCTTTTCCCTTTCTACACTAGAAAGATCATTATCATGTTTATAGACTTTTAAATAGAATATTTAGGATTCATCCCAAGGGAAGAGGAACTGGTGATAGCAACCTTGAGGAAAAACGAGTCCTCTGGATTTCAAAACAGAAAGTATTACAGGTGATTGGTTTATAAGAAGTATTTGCTCACGTTTAACTTCCTTCTAGAAATCATGGAAATAGCAACACTGTAGGAGGCAGGGTGACATGGTGAAATTAGGAAGCCTATATAAGCCACCAGACTCCAAAATTGGCAAAATCTGATCTCTGCTGTCAGAACTTGGCATAGATGCAGCCGAGATATTGTCTCCAAGGTCGCATACATGCACAGTCAAGATTTCCTCAGGGGAAAGAAATCAGAGCACCGTGGCTATTTTTTGGACCTCACTAGAGTCCCAAAACCTGTTCATGCACTGGCAAAGCAAAGAGAGCCCCGATGGTGATTAATGTTGAGCTTTCTATTTGGCGAGATGGGGGTTCAAGACACAAGTATGATTTGAAGAAATAGAGAGCTACATAATTTGCAAGTTACTATCCACCACACATTTAAATTTCTATAGAATGGCAAATAGCAAACATGTTTCACATTCAAGAAATTCACAATTTTTGGGCCTCCCCTGGTGGTGCAGCGGTTGAGCGCTGGGCTGCGAGGCTGTCCACAGCCTCTGCAGCGCCAGTTCATTCCCCAGCTGCCAGCAAGGGTCCCACACACACACAAAAAAAAAAAAAAAAAAAAAAAAAAAGAAATTTACAATTTTTTAAAATGCTATTGCCTTTGTGATAAGCAACTTCAACACATTGTACTCCTAGACAGGTATTTGTAGTATCCATTCAATTATTCTTTTTCACTAACAATACATTTGGTTCTCTATATTGGAAATATTCTAGGTGTGATAGATATAACTGAAACAAAAGAAACAAGAGCTGTTACAACCTGTGGAACTTCTAATTTAGCAATCTAGACAATAAACAACCAGTAATACAAAGTAAACATATTAGAGAGTGATAAGTCTTAGGAGAAAAATAAAATACTGAGGTTGAATCTCAATTACTGAGTATAGGGCTCAATTATAAATGGTCTAAAAAAGGAAGGAGGCTCTTAGAAGACATTTGAACAAAGCCCTGACCGAGGTAAGGAAGCAATTAATGTAGACATGTGGAGGGAGAGTAATTTAGGTCAGGAAACAGTTTATAAAAACCTATATTTGGCAAGATCCCTGGCATTTTTGTATTATTTCCTTTACCTTCAAGGAATTTTGCACAAATAATGAGGTTCCTCTACAGTATTGATTTGCATTTTGAAAGAAGTGCAGTGAGGCCACTATGCGTGAAACACAGTGACTAAGTCCGGGAGAAATGAAGATGAGACCCAAGAAACAGTGGAAGGCCAGATCATGCAGGGCCTTGGAAACAAGTGTAGAGTCTGATTTTCACTGTGAGTGAGGTGGAAGTGATTTGGAGAAATTTGTTTGGAGGAGTGAAATGTTTGAAGTGTACTTTGAAAAATCATTTTGGTGACTGCAAAAAGTATTTTTCTCTAGCTAGATCCAGTTACATGGATTAGTAGTCAAGGCAATGTAATGGCATGATAAAAGGTAGTTTCCCTGTTTAATTTCTGCTCTTTCCTGGTATTGTATTAAATTCTTTCTTTCTTTCTTCCTATCTGATCCACTAATGCTGCCATTAATACCAGATACAACCGCCAAAATCTGTATTGTTGACAATAGTGAACAATGAAGACTTCCCACAAGGCAAATATAGTTACACTGTTTTTTGGGTTTTTGTTTGTTTGTTTGTTTGTTTTGTTTTTTCAGGGACTTGACTCTGAAAGAACTACTCCTGTGGGATTATAACTCCTGCAAGTTCCTGGAACAAAATACGCACTGCTGGTTTCAGCACTGTTGGTGTCTACTGATATATTAAAAAACTGCTCACCAATTTCTCCCTTCTTATTGAACAATAGTTTTTAACCCTAAAGATCAATTACTAAAATAAATGTGGCTTTTGTCTTCCCTTCTATGCTGTCTTTTTAAAGTTGCAAATGTGTGTATTTAATTTCATTAATTTTATTTCTTTGTAAAATTTCTCAGGGATGTGGTGGGGGGGCAGCTAACACAGCACTAAAGGGAAATGCTAAATGCTATTAAATGGAAATGCTACTAAAAAGTAGGATCTTAAATTGATAATTTAATAATCTTTAAAAACTGGAAAAATAACACACCAAGATAGGACAAAGGAAATTAAGATAAGAGCACAAATCAGTGAAATAGAAAATGGAAAAATAATAGAGTATCAAAGAAACCAAAAAGTGGGTTATTTGAAATCTTTCACAAAATTGAAAAAAACTTGTAGCTAGATTTATCAAAAATAAAACAGAAGCCATAAATCACAAAGATCAGTAATGAAAGTAGGATATCAATGCACAGTCACAAAATTAAAAATATTGTAAGGGGATATAAGCAATTTAATAGTGTAGTTATTATTTTTTATTTTTACCTCATTGTTCATATTTAAACAACATTTGCTTCCCCCACCCCCTCAGATGTAGTCCTCACCAATGCACCCGTGCACCATCACCTCAGTCCCCTAATAGTATAATTTTTATTAATAAATTATTATTAAGTTAGTTAAACATTAAATTAGACAATATTTAAAAAATTGTTTTGAGTAATTTTTGAGTTAATATTGTTTCCACAACAGAAGTGTAGGATCCCCACTAAGTTCATTGTGCCATAATGCACCCTCCACAAAGAACTCACCACTCATAGACTCCACGCTCCCTATCTTCTCTGTACTGATCCCTTCCTTTCTTTCTCCGCCTCCCCCTTTGGTTAACCCCATTTCACAGTTAGGTTTCAAGGATAAGTTTTTCAGTTTAGCTCTATATGACCCTTTGTTATTCTATATCCCATATGTAAGTGACAACAGCTGGTATTTGTCTTTCTTTCTCTGGCTGATTTCACTTAGCATTAATACTTCCAGCTCGGGGCCTCCCCGGTGGCGCAGTGGTTGAGCGCTGGGTTGCGAAGCTGCCTGCAGCCTCTGCAGCACCAGTTCGATCCCCGGCCGCCTGACGAGAGTCCCACATGGCAAGCAGACCTCTCCTGCCGCCTGCTGCTCCCCTCAGCAGTGTACTTCGTTAGTCTGCCTGCTCTGCTCTCTGCTCTGGCTCTGGTGAATTCTCTCACCCTCCCACGCTTCTGACTATACCCAGTGCTTGTATAAATAAATAAATAAATAATACTTCCAGCTCCATCTGTGTTGCTGCACATGATGAATGATGAGTTTACCTTTTTTATAGCTGAGTAGTATTCCAGTGTGTGTGTATGTATGTGTGTGTGTGTAACACATCTTAATCCATTTCTTTGTTTTTGGGCATTTAGGCTGTTTCCACATCTTGGCTATTGTAAGCAGTGCTACAATGAACATGGGAGCACAAGTTTCCTTTCTAATTAGCATTTTTGTGTTCTACAGATAGATAACTAGTAGTGGAATTGCTAAGTCATGCACATCCAAATGTAGTCTTTTGAGAAACCTCTATACTGCTTTCCACATAGTTGGACCAATCTACATTCCTGCCAACAGTGAAATAGGGCTTCTTTTTCTCCTTGTCATCAGTATTTATTGTTTCTGGTTTTGTGATATGGGCCATTCTTACAGGTCTGAAGTCGTATCTCATGGTAGTTTAAATTTGTGTTTCTCTGACAATGAATGTTTTCATGTGCCTGTTTGCCATTTGTATGCATTCTTTGGAGAAATATCTACTTAGTTCTTCTGTCCATTTTTTAAATTAGGTTATTTGTTATAATTCTGCAAAGGTATATAAATTCTTTATAAAGCTTTGATATCATCCCTTGTCAAATGTATGGTATGCAAATATTGTTTCCCATTCAGTAGGGTGACTTTGTTTTAGTTACAGTTTCTTTCACTGTGCAAAAACACTTTTGTTTTATATAGTCCCGTTTGTTTATGTTCTCCTTACTGCTGCAGGTCAATCTGCAAATATGCCCCTGAAGTCTATGTTGTGAAGTGTTTTGCCTATGTTTTCTTTCTATGTACTTTATGGTGTTAGGTCTTATGGTCAAATCTTTTCTCAGTTTTGAATAATTTTTGTGTATGGTGTGCAATAGTGATCGAGTCTCATTCTTTTGCATGTATAACTCTCTAGTTTTACCATCACCATTTGTTTTTTTAAAGTTTATTTATTTATGCATACAAGAACTGGAGTGTAGGACAGAGGCACAGGGGGGTGAGAGGATTCACCAGAGACAGAGTGGAAAGCAGAACAGGCAGATCTACTGAAATACATTGCTGAGAGGAGAAGCAGGAGAGGTGTGCTACACCATGTAGCTGAGATCCCTGGCTGGGAATCGAACTTGTGCTGCAGTGACTGCTGATAGCTTCATAATTCTGAGACTTAATCTCTTGTACCACATGGGAGGACTCCTCCATCACCACTTAGTGAAGAGGCTTTCCTAGCTCCAGTATTTTCTTAACTCCTTTGTCATAGATTAACTGTCTACATAGTGTGGGTTTATCTCTGGACTCTCTATTCTATTCCATTGGTTTGTGTCAGTTTTTATTCCAATACCAAGCTGTTTTAATTATTATGGCTTTGTTGTATAGGTTGAGATAGGGAAGTGTGATACCACCATTTTTCCTCTTTTTTTTTTTTGTAGGAGTTGTTTTGACTTCTGAATTTCAGTAATTTTTGTTCTATTTCTTTGGATGTTTGTAAAATGCCACTGAAATTTTGTTAGAGATTGTGTTGAAATTGTATGTTGCTCTTAGTAGGATGCTTATGTTGATTCTTCCAATCCATGAACAGGGAATGTATTTCTGTTTCTTTGTGTCCTCTTCTACTTATTTTTGTTTGTCTTATAATGTTTTATATATTGCTCTTTCAATTCCTTTCTTAGGTTTACTGTTAGGCATGCAAATTTTGGAGGTGTAATTGTGATTGGGATCTTATTTTGAATTTACTATTATCTCATTGTTTGTGTAAATGAGAGTGATTGATTTTTGGTGTATTGATTATATAATCTGCTATTTTGCTCTACTGATTTATAGTTTCAATTAGTTTTTCAGTGGACATTTAGAATTCTCTCTATATATTATCATGTCAACTATGAGTAATGGTAGCTTTACTTCATTTCCAATTAGGAATAATTTTATATCCTTCTCTTATCTAAGTGTCTTAGCTAGGACTTCCAGTACATTGTTGAAGAGTAGAGATGAAAGTGGACACCCTTGTCTTATACGAGATCTTAGTGGAAAAATTTTCAGTGTTTCTCCATTTAGAATGATATTAGCTGTGGTTTGCCATATATGGCCTTTATTATGTTGATATGTGTTCTTTTTATCCCATTTTATTTTTTGAGGGTTTTCATCATAAATAGATGCAGTGTCTTATCAAATGCTTTTTTGGCATCTCTTATGATCATGTGGTTTTTAAAGTTCCCTTTATTGATCTGGTGACTCGCATTGATTGAATGTTGGATGTTGAACCATCCTTATGTCTCTGGAATAAATCCTATTTGGTCATGCTCTATAATTATTTTAATACATTATTGGATTCAGTTTGCTAAAATTTTTTTGATGGTTTTTTAATCATGTTCACTTTTGCATCATTGTTCACTTAGGTAAATTATTCTGCACTTTTCTTTTTGTGTGTTGTCTTTGGTTTTGGTATTAGAGTAATATTGGGTTCATAGAATGTCTTTGGAAGTATTCCTTCTTTCTCAATTTTTTTGAAAGAGTTTTAGTAGGACATCTTTGTCCTACTTTGTCTTACATCTTTGTCCTACATTAGCTCATCTTTGAAGGTTTGATAGAAATCACTTGTGAATTCATCTGATCCAGGAGTTTTGTTTTGGGGGAGAGTTTTGATTTATGTTTCAATTTCCTTCCATGTGATTGGTCTATTCAGGTTTTCTATTTATTCCCTACTTAAATTATCTCAGGTAACTGGATAATTTCAAGACTGTATCCATCTCTTCTAGGCTACTGAACTTACTAGCATTTAAATATTCATAGTAGGGCCTCCCTGGTGGTGCAAGGAGTTAAGACACAGCACTATGAAGTTACCCGCAGCCACTGCAGCTTGAGTTCTATCCCCAGCTAGGGAGGTGACCCATATGGCACAGCAGACCTCTCCTGACTTGACCACTGCTCCCTACAGCAGTGCATTTCAGTTGATCTGCCTGTTCTGTTCCCCACTCTGTCTCTGGTGAATCCTCTCACCCCCACACCTCTGGCCTGTATTCCAGTTCTTATATGCATAAATAAATAAATCTTTAAAAAATAAATTAATCTATAACCTATAAGCATCCCTTTGTTTTTTTGTTCTTGGTCATATAAGAAAAAACTTCTCAGAAAGTACATTGGGCAATAAATTATATGTATAGAATACTGTAAGTAAATGGCACAAAGAAATACCTACTTAAAAATTAAACACTGTAAATTTGGCCTGCCTGACAATGGGAAAGAATTTGTTATACATGAACATGCCTGACAAGCAATCCAGGACAATGATTATAGTAAGTCCTTCTTTAGCTTTTTTTAGAAGTTTCCTAGGAAAGTTTTTATTTTTTTTTATTTTCTTATTTTTTTTTGAAACTATATGCATTTTTATTTCTTAGAAAGCTGGCCTTTTTATAATCAGTTAGGCAAATACAGTTAGTCATAAGCAGATGGCCTGTCAGAACAACTGTCACAGTTAATGTTCCTGGTATTTGTTGTGATCATCCCACAGAACTTGGTATCAGCCTTCTGGTTAACTTGAACTGGTATATCAGATGGCTTCAATGTCTGGCACTCTTTTTTTTTATATATAAATTTTTCTTTTTATTTTTATATTCCCCATACAATTGCAACCCCCTTATTTTGACCCCAGTCCCTCCCCTCCTGTCCCCTACCCCCCATAGAGTGTCTCTCGTTCATAGTTGTTTGCTGATTTGGATTTTTACTTTCTTATAGTTATTCTTTTTCCTGGTCCCTTATTTAAGTTTTCTAGATTCCTGCTATGAGTGAGACCATCCGGTATTTTTCTTTTTCTTTCTGGCTTATTTCACTGAGCATGATCCCTTCACTGAGCATGATCCATGATCCATGTTGTTGCAAATTGCATGTGTTTATCTTTTTTGAATGCTGAGTAATATTCCATGGTGTATATGGACCACATTTTCTTGATCCAGTCATCTATATTTTTGGGCATTTGGGTTGTTTCCAAAGCTTAGCTATTGTAAACAGTGCTGCCATAAACATAGGGGTGCAGGTGCTCTTTGGAATTGATGTTTCTGTGTCCTTTGGGTAAATACCTAGGAGTGGAATTGCTGGATCATATGGAAGCTCTATGTTTAGTAGGTCAAGAAATCTCCACAAAGCTCTCCATAGTGGTTGGACCAGTTTGCACTCCCACCAACAGTGCAGGAGAGTTCCTTTTTCTCCAAATCCTCGCCAACATTTATTGTTGCTAGTTTTTTTAATATGTGCCATTCTCACTGGTGTAACATGGTATCTCATGGTAGTTTTGATTTGCATTTCCCTGATTACAAGTGACGTTGAACATTTTTTCATATGCCTGTTGGCCATTTGCATTTCCTCTTCAGAGAAGTTTCTTTTTAGCTCTTCTGCCCATTTTATGACTGGATTATTTTGTTTTTGTTGAGTCTCATCAGCTCTTTGTAGATTTTTGTGATTAGTCCTTTATCATTAGTGTTGTATGCAAAAATGTTCTCCCAGTCAGTGGGGTTTCTCTTTGTTTTTGTTATTGTCTCTTTTGCTGTGCAGAAGTTCTTTAATTTGATGTAGTCCCAGCTGTTATCTTTGCCTTCACTATCACTGCTTTGGGTGATATGTCTGTAAATATGTCTTTGATGTGCAAATCATGTAGTGTTTCGCCTATATTTCCTTCTATGTATTTTATGGTTTCAGGTCTTATGTCTAGTTCTTTAATCCATTTTGAGTTGGTTTTTGTGTATGGTGTGAGGTAGTAGTCAAGCTTCATTCTTTTGCATGTAGTGACCCAGTTTTCCTAGGAAAGTTTTTAAATGAAGTTAACTGTGTTAAGAAGTTTCTTGGTATAAAACCCTGCTAGATGATAACCAGAAAGCAGCTGGTCTCCGGCTGAAGGCCATTTGAATAGAAGAATCTTTTGATGCATAGGCTTTAGCTGATAGGAGGGTACTGATGGCTATCAACTGTCTTAGGTAATTGTCTTGCTGAAATAATGAGTTTTAGTGTAAGGCTTAGTTTTTTAGCTATTAACCTTGAAGGCTGCTTTCTTGCTGAGAGCACGTAGCAGCCAAAAGTCTATGGAAAGAGAATGCACTGATTGCTTCTGCTTTGCTTCCATATGATGACGTAATCTCACTACTTGCCTTAGTGTATAAATAAAGACCAGCTGAGGCCCTCAGGAGGAGATACTAACACAAGACATTGTGTGTGTCTGCCTCATTCCTCAGTTGTGCCAACGCCGTCCCATCCTTCAGGAAACCCTGACACCCAGTTTGCCGAGGCTGGCCTTCGGCACCAATACTTCCCAAACCCTTTCAGAAAATAGAGAGAACATGCTATTCATTGTGGGAACTGCCCAGTCAGTGTGTATTTTAATTTTGATGCAGGGAACTACATCACTAATTGAGACATAAATGTCTCATATCTTATCTCACTGTAGTTATGAAGGAAAATACGCTATCCCTGAGGGAAGTGACACCCAGTTTAAGAGATACACATACATTATCTTGGTAGATATAATTACTGTGCATTCAGTATCTGCTTCTTGAAGCAGATACAGTACAATGCAACTTGGAGATTTTATGCTAGTACAGCTACTATATCTCAAAGTATAGTTCATAGTCATCAAGAACTCACAGCCTCTTCTGAAATTGTTTATTTCCATTAAATTCAGTATGATGGTTGGATTCAGTTTCCTTTGACTTGAAGAATTTGGCAATAAGAAATGAAATTTCCCTACTGTGGCCAATTGTATAATCTACATATAGGCCGTGAGTTATAGTCTTGTTTCTCCAGAGAAATAGAAATAATCTCTTTATATAGATAGATTTATTATAAGACTTTAGCTCATGTGATTATGAAGGCTGAGTATGCTAGAATCTTCAAATTGCAAACTAGAGTCCCAGAAAAGTCCATGGTATGTTTATCTGAGTCCAAGTTGGAATGCAGAATACCAACATCACAGTTCAAAGGCCATCAGGCAGAAAGACCATATTCTCTCATACTCATCTTTTTTTAAATTATATTCAGGCCTCCAGTGAATTGGATAAACACTACCCACATTGAATAATGCAATCTGCTTTATCCACTCTACTGATTCAAATGTTTTTTTTCATCCACAAAAGTGACACATCCAGAAAAATGTCAAACTGAATACTGGGTGCTCTGTAACTCAATCAAATTGACATATAAAATTAACCTTTAAAATATGCTTTGAAGGCGGCCTCCCTGATGGTGCAAGGGGTTAGACACAACCTCTGAAGCTATCTAAGCCATTGCAGCATGAATTCGATCCCCAGCCAGGGAGCTGACCCAGATGGCCCAGCAGACCTCTCCTGACTCACCCGCTGCTCCCCTCAGCAGTGTATTTCAGTACATCTGCCTGTTTTGTTCCCCACTCTGTCTCTGGTGAATCCTCTCACCCCTGCCTCTCTGGCCTGTTCCCCAGTTCTTGTATGCATAAATAAATCTTTTAAAACAATTTTAAAAATAAAATATGCTTTGTCAGACAATCTTCACAGATTAGTAAATGAGATCTTAGTCAAATATTCAACAAATTTGACAAAATTTATTAGGTCTTATATATATATCTATTCTGGGTGTAGGATCTGAGGTTATAGTAATAATTTAAAAAATACAAAACCCCCATCTTTGTGGATTTTACATTAAGAAGTACATTCCATTATTTCACAGGCACTGTTTTCCTATGTCTATTGAGGGACACAGGAATTGCAAATTGTATTAGAAAGTTGTCATATCACACATCATCCAAATATTCTAGAAATTACATGAGTCAGCAAATAATCATTTGTTGAATGAATGTCAACCATTTCCTTTCTCTTTCACTTCTGGAGCCTGGGTATTATTTGAGTAGGCAGGTGAAAGTGCTCAGCATCTGAGAACCTGTGAGGCTCACAGATGACTCCAATCTTGATGGTCCCCACAGTCATTCTTACATGTATCTCCTTGAGAGACCAAAGATATCTTCATTTCCTGGAGTCCTCAAATCAGTAAAGAAAATTTGTTTCATGCAGATATGGGGGTGGGTTAGGGTGTCTCTCTCTTTGGTGATACACGATGGCACTCCTGTAAACAAAAAGAGCTACTATACTAAAGTAATTTAAAAAGTTGTTAATCCAAATTTTTGATGAAGAAAATACTTACAGCTCTGTAAGTTTATATAAAACACAGGAAATTTGAGGAAAGTTGGAAGGGAGACTAAGAATTTAAGTAACATAAGCCATGCTATGCTCAAAATATTCTGTCAGGTGAGCACATCTTTTGCCTTTGGACCAGATTCATGCACCCGATTCCTCTTTCCCCCTAGAGTGTTTTAAAGAGTGCTTCATTTCTCATATAAAAGATTCCTTATGAGCCAGTGGCACTAGTGTCCTTTAGACATGCCTGGTCATAGTTCACCTCCAGCAGTGCACACAACTGCAGCTCAAACTGGCACTCATAATAAGATCAAACCCAAACTACTACATCCTGAACAAATCAATATTGGAATTGTTTTCCCTCCATGAGGTTTTAAGACCAGCATGTTCAGTATCCTATCATCTCAGTAGAAAATCCAATCTTATGAGTCATGAAGGACCTGACAAATTGGCTGCTTTGGAGACCCATTATTCCAAATATATCTTAATTTGAAAAAGTTACCTATTAAAAAATTTCTCCTATGTGGCTAAATTTTTTTAATTATGCTTTATTTATTTATTTATTAAAGATTTATTTATTTATACAAGCACTGGGGTACAGGCCAGAGGTGCAGGAGGATGAGAGGATTCACCAGAGACAGAGTGGGGAGCAGAACAGGCAGACAGACTGAAGACACTGCCTGGTCCATCGGGAATTGAACCTGCACCGCAGAGGCTGCGGACAGCTTCACAGCGCTGCACTCAACCCGCTGCACCACCGGGAAAGCCCTAAAAATTATGCTTTTTGCATTTATTTTATCTTCTCCCAGAAATATAAATCCTGTTACTATTTAAAGTCAAAAGAAAAGGTTCACATTAATATCTTTTTTTTTTTTTTTGGTAACATTTTACAAAATTTCACTTACAAAGTCCCTAGCACAGAATCTCCTAATGGATATTGCAAATCAATTGTGACAAACCAGCCTCCCCTCTGGCTTGAACTAGCTGCTGAAATTTTCTGCTTTTGCTTTTCAGTTTTTATAAGTTCATTCAGGTTTATGAAACAATTCTCAAATTCTATGTTGGTAAATGAGTTAACCTCTACTTGTTTCCTTTCTTTTTTTTTTTTTTTAAGATTTATTTATTTATTTATTTATACAAGCACTGGGTACAGTCAGAAACACGGAAGGGTGAGAGAATTCACCAGAGCCAGAGCGGGGAACAGAACAGGCAGACTGATGAAATACACTGCTGAGGGGAGCAGCGGGCACTGCAGGAGAGGTCTGTCACACCATGTGGGACCCTTGTCTGCGGCCAGGGATCGAACCGGTGCTGCAGAGGCTGCGGGCAGCTTCGCAGCTCAGCACTCAACCACTGCACCATCAGGGGAGGCCCAACCTCTACTTGTTTTCTGTGTTTGTATGCTGAGTTTTATTTTTCTTTATTTTATGCTGAATAGATTATCAACAATTATGATTTGTTGAAAGCTAGTCATGGTTGTACAATAATTTTCTTCATTACAACTTGCAAAGCAAATATTATACTCCCCATATAGCAATTGAGGTAATTGTGACTAAAAAATTTTTACTTGTTTATCTAATGTCACCCAACAAAATGCTAAATTAGGGTTTAAAAATAAGTTTTGCTGAGTATTTCATGGTGCTTATGTTAGTAATGCTTAACACAATACCTACACTGTTACACGTGATTCTATTACAACACAGCTATGACTAGAAATTTTGTGGCTTAATGCTTTGTAAATATATTTTGAAAACCCATCTCCACACAGTTTCCTGTGTTTGTCTTAGTGGTAATGGCCTACATGAATAAGAAACAGTTATATCAGTTTTCTCCTTTGAGCAGTCACAGAACAATTTGCACATTAAATTTTGCCCCACATTAAATCCACCTGATACCTTATTCTTTTGGCATCACATAGCAAATATGGCTAGGACTATACATTTATGTTTCATAAAAATAAAGATGTTATAATGGAGATAGTGTCATAATGCTGAATTTTGCATTGAGTGTTGCTTTAGAAGTACTGGAATATGTAAAAAGTGAAAAGTGCCATGTTCAAAATTTTAAAATTATAGACTTTACTCTGTACTAATGATTAGGAGGAGAAATAGACACTATGTAAAATGTACTCAAAAATCCTTTAAATAAAACTTTGACTTAAGACTGGCAGCATTTGCAACACTTTTGATTACTACAGTTAATTAATGATGGTATTAATGTCTACATGGAGTTTTTTTTCATAGGGTACAGACTTTCTCTTTCTTTTTCCTAATGTAGGAATTCTGACCTGTATTTGATATTTTTTTTTGGAATCCTGCAAACTATCCATTCTACTACTTATTGGTAGAATAGCAATTAATGGCTTTTTATGACTGGGAGGCTGACAGATTTGATCATACCCACCATCTTTTGCTATCCAGTACCTATAAAAGACCCCATTAGCTGACTATAGAAAATGATAGTAAGATGACATTGATTATTGCAGACCTTGTAAGCACCAGAGAGGAATTGGCAAGGTCCTTATATAATAATCCTGTTCAGACTTCAGCCAATTCTAGGATAAGATCCAGAAGCAGACTTCCGCACATATTGGAGTAGCCCCAGTAAAATCCAGGAGGAGATCAAGAAGCAGTTCTGACACAGTAGGCCTCTATAGACATCAGCACACATCTCAGTGAGCTCCAGGTCAAGAACTTGAATTAGACTTACCAAAGTAGGCCTCTCACAGTACTTAGTGAATTCAGGGAAGTGTGCTGGAGGCAGACCTGCACAACAGACATTTGCAGATCCCAGCAAGTCCTGGCGGTGGGGGGAGACTAGAAGCCTCTATCAAGATAGGCCCTGGCAGGCTTCACTAAGTACTAGAACAGGTCTGGGAAATAGACCACTGCAATAGGTCCATTTCTGGAAGCAGTAGCTTCCAGTAGCTCCTGGGAAGCAATAGAGCAAGCACTGTCAAGGGGAGCAGAGGTGACAGGCCCAAGCAGAGACAACTGCAGGGCCTAATACCAAGTGCTACATCTCTTGGAGCACAGACCTAGACAAACACTGGCTGGACAGATACTTTCTTAGATAAGAATAAGATTGATTATCCCTTGGTCAGTGGAGACCAGTGCAGACTTCAATAGTGTGGACGCTGAGAAAAATAGGAATATTTTGAACAGGAAGTAGGGAGAGTTAAGAACCTGTGACTGTGGACTGAAGTCTGGAGTCAGAGACACCCTGGCAGACTGGTCAGCTCAGGCAAAGGCACAGGGGAGAACGAACCAAAGATTGTGTGGCATCATACTCCTTAGAAAGAGGGGACTACCTTGTAGAGGAGCAGGGATGCTCCACAGCAGAGCAAATATTCTGATATGCACTCCCTTCTCCCCTTCTTGCAGGGGCTGTTGAGTGTCTCATCCTACCCTTCAATGAGGAGGGATATCAAGAGATCCAGAAACATGCCAGGCCGAGCCCAACTCAACCACACCAACATATGGAAACCTCCAAGTACTTTCCCACCCTCGTGACTCAGCAACTACAAAATAGATCTGAATACATACAGAACCCAGCAAAGGTCAAGTAAAAAAAAAGTAAATAAAATCAAATACTAATATATGTTAAACAATAATAAAATAGGGGAACCTCAAGTAGCAAAATGGGCAGACAAAAGAACATTCATTATACAAGGAAAACGGAACCTCAAGAGAGAATGACATCACATTGTGTAAACAAACTTCCATAATCCAAGCACAAAAAGATTGAAAATTACATCTCCCTATCCCTATCAAATTAAAAGTTCAGGTTGGTTATATAAAGAAATTCAAAGAGATAGAAAAAAACTCAGGAAGATAGTCAAATTAATACAAGAGAGCTCAGAAAAGCTATTCAAAGAGATATAGCAAAACTCACAAAAACAAATTAATAAGCCTATGACCTGCCATAGTTGTCCAAAATGAATGGCTACTGCTGTGTTAAGAGTTCCCTTTCCTCCTACTGCTGTAAAACCTTAGTGAGTAACAAAGCACTCACTTCATGGAGAAAAATGGATGAAACTATTTAGCAATGCTGATAATGATTGGTAAGATATACCTAGAATAAAAAAAAGAAATCTTAAAAACATTCCTTTTACAATGGCTTCAAAAAGAATTAACTAGGAATTAATAAATTTGGTCAAATGTCTATAAAATGAAAACTATAGATATTCTTAAAAGAAACAAAGGCAGAAAGAGTTTGCTTTGAATGAGTAGGTATGCTCCTTTCAACATTTCTTGTAAAGGCGGTCTAATGTTGCCAAAATCCTTCAGCTTTTTATTTGTCTGGGAATCCCTGCCTTTTGCAACAATATGGATAGAGTTTAACAGTATCATATTCAGTAATAAATTTAGTCAGAGGGAGAAAGAGAAACACCTTTTAATGCCAATTGTAATATGGTACATAAAGCAAGCAAACAAACAAATGAACTAATTAAAGCAAAAATAAATTTTTGGACTATAAGATCAAATTAGTGTTTCCCAGAAGAGAAGGGGGAAAGTGTTAAGTTGGGTAGGAGGAGTACATTGCATGGTGAAGGATATAATTGGACTTTTGGTGATGAACTTAATGTGTTATAAACACATAGTGGGGCCTCCCTGGTGGCGCAGCAGTTGAGCGCAGTGCTGTGAAGCTGTCCATATCCTCTGCAGTGTGGGTTTGATCCCGCCGGTGGGCGAGAATCCCACATGGTGCGGCAGACCTCTCCTGTCGCGCCCGCTGCTCCCCTCAGCAGTGTATTTCAGTCCTTCTGCCTGTTCTGCTCCTCGCTCTGTCTCTGGTGAATCTTCTCACTCTCCTGCACCTCTGGCCTGTACCCCAGCTCTTGTATAAAAATAAATGAATCTTTTTAAAAAAAACATAGTGATTTCTAAGATGCAAATATATGAAAATTATGTAATATTAAATTGCAATGTCACGTCAATAAACAATTATAAGAAAATAAAGGCAATATGTAGGTATTTAAACATATATACTTTATGGTGCCCTCTGGCTTTTTAAACTAAATGCATATATCATGGTGTTAAAATTAAAAACTTATAAACATATATAATTTTCTTTTCTTTTCTTTTTTTTAAAGGTAATATTGGCAGATATGAATTTAGAATGAGGTGAGAGATAATCTTATCTAGTCAGGACTACTCTTGAAAGGAAAACTATTCAACAATAATATAATGATGAGACATCCCCTACTAATCTAGAAGTTCAAATTCAATATATTAGGACTATATTGTGACATGACCATATCTCTAGAATCAGACAGCCATGGGTTTAGATCCTAGTACCACTAGATTTTAGATGTGTTACTAAAAAAAGTTATTTATGCTATCAGGGTATAATAGATAAAAATCTAAGATCATCTACAATAACTAACACCCCATGTATAATGCCCTCCCCATTGAGTATAGGTGTGAACTGTGAACATGACGGGATAGTCACTCCAAAGATTAGATTATGTCATAATGCCTAGTTAACTTTAAAGGATGGATGTGAACAAACCTCATAGATCTTTTAAGTCTGTGTCTTGAGGTCATAGAGAAAGAAGCAAGAGGTTTGACATGGTGTGTTCTGCTATCAAGATAGAGGGAATCACATGGCAGGTAATGGAAAGTCTCTGGTTGCTTGTGAACCCCACCCAGCTAGCTAGCTGTTCCATAGTCTCAAGGAACCAGGTTCTGCCAACAACTTGAATGAGGTTGGAAGTACATTTTCCCCAGAGGCTCTAGAAAGCAGTCCAGCAGATACCTTGATTTTAGAATTGTGAGATCCTAAGCCAGGAGCCAAACCTTGCTCAGCCCCAAAATTTGCCCTACTCAACTGTGAGCTAACAGATATTTTTTATTATTTTAATTATCTCATCTATTTTTTAATAAGGTACCATTGTTTTACATAATTGTTAATATGTTGACAGAATAGGATTTCTCCCCTCAGGTGTGGTCAATATAGTTCTCCCACCACTAAAGTACCAATAGTCCTTTATTTTAGTCCATTGTGCTACCTCACCCCACTCTAATCTCTAACCCTCTTTTGAGGAAATGCCACACTGCTTTCCATAGGGCTGTAAAACCTTCTCTTCCCCCTACCCTCCTGAAATGTGTTCAATATATGGTCAGCTTTCAAGGGTTGATTTTAAATTTGTCTTTTTCTGACCCTTTGTTTGATTTCTCTATATTCCACATATAAGTTATACCATCCTGTATTTACTTTTCTCCTTTTGGCTTATTTATTTTGAAGGGTGTACTTGGAGTTTGGGGGATGAACTTAATGTGTTAAAAACACATAGTGGGGCCACCCTGGTGGGCAGCGGGTTGCACAGAGCACCATTTATCTTTTGTGATCACTGTGTATGTGTACTACAACTTCTTGATCCACTCATCTGTTTGGGGGCATATAGTTTCTTTCCATAGCTTAGTTATAAGATACTATAGTATCATATTGTGGTTCTGATTTGCATTTTCCTTATGATAAGTGATGAGCATTTTTCATGGGTCTGTTGGCCATCTGCATGTTTTCTTTAGAAAAGTGCCTATTTAGCACTTCTGTCCTCTTTTTAATTGGGTTGTTTCTAAATTTGTATGATAGTATCCTATTATGAATCAGCAGTAAAGTATTCATTTTCACACAAATAACTCAAGAATAATAGCACTATCTGTTTCATAGCATACTGTATCCTTATCAAATAAAACAGCCATATAAAACATTTAGCAGTCTTTTATATAGCACATGTTTAAGCTAGGTTAGCTCTCAGTAATAACTACTATTATTGTTATTAAGATTAGGTAAAACAAAGTCTCAAAAAAAAGTCAGAATCTTCTCTAACAAGTCTATAATAAATTTGGCTTATTCAGTAATACTCCCACCAAGATATTTTGGCATATCTTACAATGAACACTTCCTAATCTTGTCTATAATTGAAGCTTTGACTTTATTCAAAATCTGATTCATCTGCATGTTGTCATTTCATAGTGAAAGATAACTTTCGTAGTCCTTTAAAGCATTAATCACAGCACTACCTGTTAGGTTCTGATGATGGATGGAAAATGATGGTGACAGCAGGGAACACTCATAAATGTTCCTTGAATATGGCATTTAAATTTTAATGTTCACTGTAAAACTGAAATACTCTTGCCAACTAATAGAGCCAAAGTGGTACTCAAAATACAAACATGCCAAACCACCTGAATAAAGTCACACTTGCAAAATGGACTGAATAGTTTTATGTCATCTAATCCCACCTAGGAACTGATGCCCATATCTGAAATCTGCTGATTGTAAATGCGCATTTGTACATATAATTTCCACTTATGTTACAACTTTGTTAAGATTGCCATGAATTAATCCTCATTATTGAACAAAGACTACTTTTTTGTGTTCACTTTCTGTCAAATTTTAAATGATACCACTATTTTAAGATTTCTGGGATTAGCATAAATGAACCAGTGAATGATCAGCGAAATAGAGAATGGCAAATAAATGTATTGATAAATTCAAGATCTGCAATAAAACTGTTACAAAAATTTGAATACTAGAGAAATTGAAGTGAAATATAACTTTTTACATAGTGAAATTGTTATTAAGGTATATGATAATTTTTGAAGATGACATAAATTTGAGAAAATCGTATTAGAAGACACTGGATAACTGCATATGATAAAAATAAGTATTTATAACTGACAATTCTAACTAAAAAAATTATTGCAAAATGTATTAAAATCATATTCAATCCCTTCATCTTAGACATAAGTCCATTTTAATTTACTATAGTTATTTTATGTTGACTTGCCTTTTATATTTTGAATCCTGAAAATTCTCACTCTTATCTTCCTTAAAACATTACTAACTGTTGGAAAGAAGGTTTATTTACTAACTTTACAAAACACCTAAGCTTATCACCAAAAGCAATGCTGACTTAGAAGATTAATTTGTATTTATGTTGGGCCTCCCCGGTGGCACAGCAGTTGAGTGCTGGGTTGCGAAGCTGCCTGCAGCCTCTGCAGAGCCAGTTCGATCCCTGGCTGCTCCCTGGCCACTGAAGGAGGGTCCCACATGGTGCGCAGACCTCTCCTGCCACCCGCTGCTCCCCTCAGCAGTGTACCTCAGTCCTTCTGCCTGCTCTGCTCCCCGCTCTGGCTCTGGTGAATTCTCTCGCCCTCCCGAGCTTCTGACTGTACCCAGTGCTTGTATAAATAAATAAATCTAAAAAAAAAAAAAAGATATTTAAAAAAAAATTGTATTTATGTTATTTTTGTCTTGTTTATGCGGACATCAATTCAAAATTCAATGTTAGTTGAATAGAATGGCAAATATATAAAACAAATGCAGACCAAATCTTGATATCTTGAACACATATTTGTATTGCAAAAGGAGGGGGAGTTTCCACATTCAGAGACTTAAATTGACTTATGAGCTGTTTTAATATTTTTTTAATTGGGATATAGTTAATATAGCTAAGTATGTTAGGCATTGATAGACCTTTGAGAATATAATGTCCAAATATAGAAATATAAATACAAGATTGACCTGCATATTTTTATTATTGCATATCGTTAGTTTAAATTGCTTCACTTTAGAGTCCTCCCTGGTGGCCTAGGGGTTAAGTCTCAGCTTTATCACCACAGACGCCTTAGTTGGATTCCCAGCCAGGGAGCTAAACCACATATGGTGCAGCAGCCCTCTCCTGTCTTGCCCACTGCTCCTCTAAGCAGTGTATTTCAGTAAACCTGTCTGTTCGGCTCCCCACTCTGTCTCTGGTGAATCCTCTCACCCCCTATCTCCCACACCTCTGGCCTATGCCTCAGTTCTTCTATGACAAAATAAATAAAATCTTTTTAAAAGTTTTAAAAATAATTAATGTTTCATTTTAATATAAATTAAAAGGTTTTGGAATTTTTTTTAAAGAGAAAATTAGTTTCTTCATAGACATTTCTAATGAAACATGTTTCGGATAATCAATTAATCCCGGTAATCCCCATTTTGTGTTTATAGATTTCTTACTAAATTTTTTTGAACACTTAAAGATTTTGAGAGTCCCAGATTATAAGAAACATGATATTGCTTCATTGTCTTCAGAAATTTAAATAAAAGCACTCAACAAAAGGCACTCAACAAAAAGTTAAAAATATTTTATCATAGTAGTGATAGAAAACAATTTTATAACTTTTATTTAACTGAAAAATGCTAAAAACATAATAAAAATCACCTATAAATCTACCACAATATTTAGATGCATTGATATGTAATTTTCCTTACCACATCTCACATTTAAGTTATTATGCTACATTAACCATTTGGGATGTGTCTCTGTAGATGTTTTCCTAAGTTTACACAATCACATTTGTGAATATTTATATAAATATTTGATTTTTTATAAAAACAGGTCCTGATATATATGGACAGAAAAGTTTTATTTATTACTTACAAATACTTTGTGGACAAAATTTCACATCTCTACAAATATATCTACTCAGTCCTTTTTATTGGCCCCACAACACTGTTATACAAATTTATTTATTTGTTATGTTTGTTCTTTGTTTCACCCTTAGAATGTAAGCTTCATTGTGTAAGGGTGCTTTCTTTGTTTATTGCTATATCTAAGTTCTTAGGCAAACCTCTCATACCAAAAGTGAAAATCAACTCAAAATGGATGAAAGATCTGGATGTAAGACCTGATACCATTAGAAACAGAAAAGAAAACACAGGCAAAAACACTCTTTAACAAAAACTTTACAAACATCTTTGCAGACTCATGTCCAGCAGCAAGGGAAACAAAGGAGAATATAAATAACTGGGACTATATCAAACTAAAAAGAGTCTGGAGAACAAAAGAGATGGTAATCAAAATGAAGAGAAGTCCTAATGAATGGAAAAAATTATTTGTACACCATACAACCGAAAAGGGACTGACATCAGAGATCCACATAGAACTTACAAAAGTCAACAAAAACAAAACAAGCACCCAATAAAAGAGTGGGGAGAAAAGCTAAATAAGCACTTCTCCAAAGAAGATATAAAGAAGACCAACAGGCATATGAAATTATATTCATCATCACTTATCAGGGAAATGCAAAGCAAAACTATAATTAGAGGCCAGCTCACACATGTGAGAATGGCCTGTATTTAAAAACCCAGAAATAGTGCTTGTGAGATTGTGGAGAAAAAGGAACTCTGTTACACTCTTTTAAAATGTAGGCTGGTCCAGCCCTATGGAAAGCAGTGTAGAGGTTCCTCAAAAGACTAAAAATGGATCTGTCTTACGGCCCAACAATTCTGCTCTTAGGTATCTACCCAAGGAACACAAAAATAGTAAATCAAAAGGAAATCTGCAGTACGTTTATCGCTGCACTATTTACAAGATCCTGGCAATGGAAAGAACCTACATGTTCTAAAATAGATGTATGAAATCATGAAAATTTGTACATAGACACAATGGAATACCACTCAGAAATAAATAAATAAATAAATATATAATAACTCATGCCATTTGTGGCAATTTGAATGGAGCTGGAAGGGATTATGCTAAGCAAAGTATGTTAGAAGGAGAAAGATAAATCCCACATGGTTTTACTTATATGTGGAATATAGAGAAACCAAACAAAGGGCCAGACAAAGACAAACCTTTAAATAAATACTCGAAAGCTGACCATGTATCTGACACATTCAAAAAGGGAGGGGGGCCTCCCTGGTGGCGCAAGGGTTAAGATGCAACCTATGAAGATGTTCACAGCCACTGCAACATGAGTTTGATCCCCAGTCAGGGAGCTACCCACATGGTTCAGCAGACCTCTCCTGACTGCCCACTGCTCCCCTCAGCAGTGTATTTCAGTTGAACTGCCTATTCTGTTCCCCACTCTGTCTCTGGTGAATCCTCTCACTCTCCACACCTCTGAACTGTACCTCAGTTCTTGTATGCATAAATAAATAAATCTTAAAAAGGGGGGGCATAAGGGAAGGAGGGTAAAAAAGGGGGGAGGGAGAGCACCATGGAGTATGGTGGATGACCACAGGAACCTTGGTGGTTGGAGAGCTATAGTGACCATACCTGAGGAGAGAAATCTTACACTATCAAAAAATTAAAAAGGATGTAAGAAAACGGTTATTTATTTTTTATTTAAAAATAACATAATTACTAACAATAAAATATAAAATATAATCAGTTTGCTTTAGTTTAAAAAATAGTTATTGCCAAATTGATTTCCAAAAATATTGTACCAGTTAAATTCTTATTACAGTTTATCAGTAGGCCCTTTAATTTTATTCCTAATAATTTAATGCTAGTCCAGTTGTCATTAAGCAACATTTACTTTTGTAATCAGGAGAAATCATGATTAAAAAATTAACTTCTTTCCTTAATCAGTCTAAAAATGTGGTAGTCGAAACCATGAAAATGTAAAATATTATTTGAACAGGAGTACACTTTGTTTTACTCGAAGTATTCCATTACCTGATTTTGAAAAATTGTTACTTCAATATCTATCAGCAATTTATAATCAAATGGGAATCTGACAACATGCTTATTACAGCAGAAAAATAGAAAGATGTCCTAAGGATGGTGTTACTTTATAGTTTGCCCTTAGTAGCATTCAGAGAAATTCTTTATTATAATACATTATTTTTTGATAAATTATAAGATATTAGCAAATAAGCATTTGCCTCTCAGCTAATCCTTTTAGTAAAAATCCAGAAAGGAAAGGATCATTAAAATTTTAAGAGTATGCAAGGACTATTTTAGTTTCTAGATTTGGAATATTTTAAAGATGCTTATAGATTAAAGAAGAGGCTAGTAATTTTTTATTCAGCTTTAAACTTTATTACTCAACATGTGTGGTAAATATTGGTCTTCTACAAAATTATACTATATATTCAGTCACAGTAGCAGATTTGCTGATAAATTGCTCTGAAACATCTAGATACATTCACATCCCATCTAGTTGGAAATAAGGTAAAGTACATGTCAGAGTAATAATATTTTCTTTATGAAATACAAATAAACCAATAACTACAATGTAACTGACACTTGGTCATCTAACTCAACTAGTTGATCCAGGAAAACAATTAGTGTCTCCTAAACATTTCAAAAATAAACAAAATAAATTATAACAACTCAACTTCTAAATGATATAACAACTTGTAAGTAATAAGATAGAAAATTTACAAAGAGAAACAATTCAATAAATACTAAAGAATACTTCTGAGTACCATTTGCATGTGACATAGGCATATGTAAAATAATCAAACCACAACCTCAAAAATTCTACATTTTGTCTAGTAGCCAAGGAGATTAAGAGAATGTGGAAAGAAGAAAAGTACCAATTTGAGTAGGCATTTTATGTAAAGGTGAGTTTTATGAATCTTTATATAAATGTGCTTATAAGAAATTATAATGAAGCAGTATCCTTGCTAGGTGAGAAAGCACAATAAGGTGATGAAAGAACTGGTAGATCTCAAGTAAATTTCACAGATGAGTTAAATTTCCTGACATATGGATGTAACACCTAGACCATCTTTCTGCTTTCTGGGTTTTATCTTTCTCCCCAAATTCAGAAATTTATTTTTACTCAGGTTCCTTCCATCATCATTTCATCTTTTCTGTAGTCATGAAGAAAAATTTCTCTCTCCAACTTGTAATGCCTGTTAATCTCCTGGATTTACATGGATAAGCTTCAAAAGACCTATGTGTTTCTTTAAAAAGGCTTTTATGAAAATACTTTGAATGGCTATTATTAAGGTCCTGTTTTAAGCCTAAGAAGAGTAGGACACTAATCAGTAATCAAAACCTTATAGGTTAAGGGCCTCCCCCTGGTGGTGCAGTGGTTGAGTGCTGGGCTGCGAAGCTGCCCATTTCTACCTTATCTGTTCCTCGCTCTGGCTCTGGTGAATTCTCTCACCCTCCTGCCCTTCTGACTGTACCCAGTGCTTGTATAAATAAACCTTAAAAAATAAACAAAACCTTATAGATTAAGATAAACATTTTCCTTCCAATATTTTATAGTATAGCATAAAACTTAAATAAAATAGGGCCTCCCCTTGTGGCGCAACAGTTGAGCACTGGGCTATGAGGCTGCCCGCAGACTTTGCAGCACAGGTTTGATCCCCAGCCGCAGGCGAGGGTCCCACATGGCGCACAGACCTCTCCTGCCGTGCCCGCTGCTCCCCTCAGCAGTGTATTTCGTCAGTCTGCCTGTTCTGTTCTCCGCTCTGGCTCTGGTGAAATCTCTCACCCTCCTGCGCTTCTGACTGTACCCAGTGCTTGTATAAATAAATAAATAAATCTTTTAAAAAAAAGAAACTTAAATAAAATAAAATGTCTGCCGGTAATCAAAGTCATTAAATTATTGTGAAATTTTAGATGAATGTTTTTGAAAGAAATGTCCTCATGTTTATCCACTTTTTCTGTACATTATTGTCCGACCTTACTATCTTTTTTCCATACAGCTTCTATTTTTCATTCCTTTAGTGGAACGTTACCATCACATTGTTGAACGTAGTGATAGTCAACCAAAGATTCACTTAATTACTCAAATCAGTAGACACTGATCGAACACAGGCTGGTAAAGAAAAAATGGTAGCTGCTGAGATTAAAAAAAAAAAGATGAATTAATCACAGACCTAACTCTTTGAAAGTCACAATCAACAAGCAGAGGTGGTGACAACACATGTAACTCAATGCCTGAGTAAGATGTTGAGAAAACAATGAAGGGGAAAAAAGCAAAATCTTTAGGTACTGAAAGTTCCTTATTGGCCATTAATACAGAATTTCAAAACTACATGTGTGATACTACAAAAAAAAGGTGAACTTTCTTATTTAAACATTTCCCACAACTCTCATTTATTCACATACTATTATCTATTGAGTACTTCCTGTACATGCACTGTGTAAAGATATGTACAAAGAGTACTATGTTAAAATAAAATTAGACACTTAAGACTATTATTTTTCATAGAACTGTTTATTTAGCATGACAGAATTTTCTAGAATATTTAAGTTTACTTTCATAGAAACTGTAGTTGTATTTTACTTAACATATTTTACTTTACTTTTTCATCATAAAATTTAAATCTTAAAACTTAAGTTTTTGGGCATTTCATTTCAAAATTTCAGTTAATGGAAGAAATCAGAACTTCTGGCAGTAAACAGAAGCATAAAGTCATTATAAAACCTGTGAGTATCAACATTTGTTTGGTAGAGTTTTTTTAGAAGCGATAATATACAAAATAGACTTCTAATCCTCCCAACTGGCACCTGATGTCTTGTGATCAGTCCAATTATTCTCGTAACTCATAAAATTGTCTTGGGTCTTAAATAAAACTGTTGGAAACACTATATGACATACACCTCAGCAACATCTTTAAAGACTCATCACCCAAAGCAGTGATAGTGAAGGCAAAGATAAACAGCTGGGACTACATCAAATTAAAGAGCTTCTGCATAGCAAAAGAGACAGTAACCAAAACAAAGAGACACCCCACCAAATGGAAGAAAATTTTTGCACACAACACTAATGATAAAAGACTGATCACAAAAATCTACAAAGAGCTGAAGAGACTCAACAAAAACAAAATAAATAATTCAGTCAAAAAATGGGTAGAAGAGCTAAAAAGAAACTTCTCCAAAGGGGAAATGCAAATGGCCAACAGGCATATGAAAAAATGTTCAGCATTACCTGTAATCAGGGAAATGCAAATCAAAACTACAATGAGATAACATCTTACACCAGTGAGAATGGCACATATTGCTCATAGAAAAACACTATGGGCATCAAGGTGAGAGGCAGGGATTCTGCAACTCAAAGAAGTCTAGCTGGCTTGGGGGTGAGGTGTTTGTTTGAACCCTTAGTAAGGTGGGACAACAATGTAGCACCGGTTCGATCCCCGGCCAGCCGGCAAGGGTCCCACATGGTGTGGCAGACCTCTCCTGTCTGTCCTAGCTACAACAAATATTGGCAATGTGAAGAAAAAGGAACTCTCCTGCAGTGCTGGTGGGAGTGCAAACTGTTCCAACCACTATGGAAAGCTGTGTGGAGATTCTGCAACCTGCTAAAGATGGAGCTTCCATATGATCCAGCAATTCCACTCCTAGGTATTTACCCAGAGGACACAGAATCATTAATTCAAAAGGGCACCTGCATCCTTATGTTTATAGCAGCCCTATTTACAATAGCTAAGCTATGGAAACAACCCAAATGCCCAAAAATAGATGACTGGATCAAGAAGATGTGGTATATATACACATGGAATATTACTCACCAATCAAAAAAAGATAAACTCTAGCAATTTGCAGCAACATGGATGGAGCTGGAAGGGATCATGCTCAGCGAAATAAGCTAGAAAGAAAAAGAAAAATACTACGTGGCCCTCCCCTGGTGCCGTAGGCTGTTGAGCACACGCTGTGAAGCTGTCTGCAGCCTCAGCAGCGCCAGTTCGATCCCTGGCCGACCAGTGAGGGCCCCACAAGGTGCGGCAGACCTCTCCTGTCACGCCCGCTGCTCCCCTCAGCACTGTATTTCATCAGTCTGCCTGTTCTGTTCCCCACTCTGTCTCTGGTGAATCCTTTTACCCTCATGCACATCTGGCCTGTACCCCAGTTCTTGTATAAATAAATAAAATAAATCTTAAAAAAAATATAACAGGTGGTCTTGCTCATAGCAGGAATTTAGAAAACCTAAATAAGGGACCAGGAAAAAGATTAATTAAAATAAAGTAAAATCAAAATCAACCAGCAACTATAAACCAGAGACACCATATGGGGGTGGGGAGAGGGGAGGAGGGAGGAGGGTCAAAATAACAGGGGTGGGAATTGTATGGGGAATGTAACCAAGATGAAAATGCATACATTGTGCAAAAGTGAAAAATGATGTAAAAAATATATCAAATACAATAAAAAATAAAAATTAAAAAAAACTGTCAGAAATCTATAAATCAAAATCATTCCCATTATTGTGATGGTATATATTTCTCAAATTTGACATTACAAAATATTTAGCTACTTTAAACAATGGCAAAATATCTTCAGATATGCAGATATCTTCCTAAAAATGCAAACACCAGTTAAGCTCATTTTAGTAATGGTCATGTATTAACCAATTAAAACGAAGATAAATTAATTTTGTTATTAAAAAGATAAACATTGCTCATAGGAAACACTATGGGCATCAAGGTGAGAGGCAGGGATTCTGCAACTCAAAGAAGTCTAGCTGATTGGGGGTGGGGTGTTTGTTTGAACCCTCAGTGATATTCCTCACCTTCAAACTGATGTCCTTAAACCCACAACTCCATTTCTATACACAGACAAGCAATTTAAACAAACACTCTAAATTCTTTACCTGGCTCCACCAGACCTGTTCCAATCCACAGTGCCAACCTCGAACTTCCCTCTTTGCTTTTACCTCAAACTCCAGGACTCACATATTTTGGAGAGCCTCCTTTCTCTGGAAATTTTGTTTCCCCAGATCTCCGTATGTTTGGTCTTTTGACATTTAAATCTCAGCTCTAACGTAACTGGGACAGCCCTAGGTCTTTCTGACACTCTATTGTGTGCACCATGAAGACAGGGTCTGATCTGTCTAGCTAACTTTAAACAGTTTTATTTATTTTATCTTATTTTTAATAATCCTGCCTTCTCCTCATCAGCCCCCTTTAAACAATTTTAGTTCAGAGTTGGCACTCAATATTTTTGAAAGAAAATACATTCCTCCCCTAAACTCATTACAATTCTTTAAATCACTTGTTTTTGTAGTGTGATCTTGGGTCCTGAATGAACTTGGAACCAGGGCTTTTCCCCATTAACATTTCTATGTTGACTTGGTCCCAGGAAATGTCTGGGAGAAGGATACGTATAAGTTTGTTTTTGAAAACTTGGTAGACAAAGGAGCCAGAAACATACACAGAACAGGATAGACTTTTCAATAAATGTTGCTAGTGAATTGGACAGCTGCACACTCTTTGGTATAGGATAAAGGGTAAAGTATTCTTTCTGGCTACTTCCTGCTGACAAAGGGGACGGCATGGGAGGGAGGCCAAGGAATGTGGTCAGCTGTGGGGTCACAGGCAGGCAGGCACAAGTAGGGGTATAGGAGAAGTTGGTTAAAAGCAGTACACGTCATCTTTTGGGTCCGGTGTTGGATAAAACGGAGTAAGCATAGGGCAAAAAGAAAAAATAAGGAAATTAGAATCAGAGGCCTCACGAGTGGTAATACCTTGCCAGAGGCTGCGCTGATCTGGAATTGCCAGGCATAGACAGAAAAACAGGAAGTGGCTTTAAGAGATGGGATTAGAAACAGAGGAAGGGGAGTCAGAGGGTCTCTGTTCTGTAGGCTGAGTGGAACCTGGACCAGGGGCGCAGTGATGCATACCCGAGTTGGGCCCAAGCACTCACATACATACTGCTTGTCCACAGGGACCCGTTTGACCCTGGACAAATGATGCCAGGATGTGTCGCCCAAGACTTTGACAGCTGTTGGTGTAGTCAGGATGATGGTGTGAGGACCCGTCCACCTTGGCTGAAGAAATGGAGAGATGGCTTTCAGAAGAACCTGGTCTCCAGGGTACAGCAAGTTGACAGGCGCGTCAGGTGACGTAGGCACAATTGTGGCAGATAGTGGTCTGCGTGTTCTCGGAGCAACTGTCTGAGCAAAGAGAAGTATGGAAAATATCCAGCCAACGGTGTAGGTTGGACTGGGAGTCCATGGTAAATATCCAGCAAATGGTGTAGGTTGGACTGGGAGTTCACGGTTAATAAGAAAATGTCTGACATACATCAGTTCAAAGGGGCTCAGGAACAAGAGGCCATGGGGGAGTGGCTTGGAGGTGCATTAAAGCCAGTGGGAGCAGCTCCACCCAGGATGTGCACAGCTCAGTGGAGAGTTTGGTTAGATGGTCTTTGATAAGACCATTTACCCGTTTTACGTTACCAGAGGATTGTGGTCAGTAGGGAATGCGTAGTTTCCAGTTGATGTCCAGGGAGGAGAATACCTGTTGAGTACTCTTTGAGATAAAGGCAGGTCCGTTGTCCAACTGGATAGTTTTGGGGAGACAAAAGCGCGGAATGATGTGGTTAATTAGGGCTTCGGTCACATCCTGTGCCGTTTCTCTAGTGGTAGGAAAGGCCTCTACCCACCTGGTGATGGTGTCCACCATACTAAGAAGAGGCTGTTGTCTGCGTTAGGGAGTGGAACATCCATGAGGCCTAGCAGGATTGAGACTCAAGAATGGGGAGAAAAATATGAGAGGGTTTTTGACAAAGAGTTTGGGAATCTAACACAGGAGAGGTGGCTGAAGGGGGAGAGCCCAGTGAGTGAGTAGGTCTTAGAGACGATGTGGAGAACTAATGTTTACAGGTTGGCCCAGTTTGAGTTTTAGGGCCTGTCTAGCAAGGAGAGCAGTCACCGCAAGTGCGCACAGACAGGGCTGCTATCCTCTTACAGTGGGATCCATTTGTTTAGAGAGATAAGCAACTGGTCGCTGGACTGGCCTGGTGGGTTGGAACAGAGCCCCTAGGGCAATGTCGTGTCACTCTTCTGTAAATAACAGGAATGGCTTTTCTGCATCTGGGAGAACTAAGGCTCATCTCAGAGATCTTTGCTTGAATAAAGCAGAGAAAACAGGGTGTAGAAACAAAGAAAAGCATCATCATTATCACCGGGCCTACTAGGGGCAGGATCCATGGCAGTAAGCGAGAGCTGGTCCAAGTTTGGATGTCTTGGCCCCAGCCATAGCTGATGAAGAGTCAGTCAGAGGGGGTTTTGCTGGTCAGATGAGCAAGTCCATGAATGTGTTGTAGGAGGTGGAGACATCTGAGTACACATGATTTCTCACCAAAATCTCTCTCTCAGACCTTCAACACTTTCTTTCTGTTTTCTTTTTTTCTACTACCATTTACCCATCCTACTTTAAATTATCTTAAGGACCTTCAGAATATCCATCTTCAATACATTTCTTTTCCTCAAACACACATATCTCATCTCATTTCATTTACTAAACTTAATAAACCTCAGTTTTATAAGGAAACTTAACACCATCTACATAATGATGAAAAAAACACAAATTTAAGATAGATATCCATTGTAGCTTTTCGTTCCTGTACCCAGTGATTTAATTGGCAGAGAATGGTGTCTAAAACCTGCATCTGTTGGGCAATACTAATGTTTCCAATTTGGCTGAGGTCATCCTGTAGGGTTTGTGTTAGCAGAGGAGGTGGGGTGGGTGGCTGCCTGTAGAGGATATTTACTGACACTGTATAAGAATCCCAAGGTGCAAAAGTTTCCAGGTAACACTGGATACCTAGTCGTGCTTGCTGCAGGACTGAAATTGATCATAGCCTAAGGCTTATTGGAGTAGGAAGGTGGGTGCATTTTCCAGCTGAGCAGATCTGTGGTGTAGTAGGGCTGGTCTGTGAATAACCTCTGTCCACCTCAGAGTCCTGTTTGGATTGCAATATACTGGTCCCCGAGTTGTTCCTATTTTTTTTTTTGGCAACTTTTTTTTATTTTAATGTTTATCAATTTTTTACATTTTCTAGACAATACTTGCTACCCCCCATCCCCTCAGATTGAGTCCCCCTAGAATTTCCTTCCCCAAGGCACACATGCACCATCACCAGATTCTCCTGTGCTCCTCCCTCCCTCCCTCTCCCTCCTCCCCTGCAGTATGTCTCTGATTTATAATTGTCTGTTTTTGCTTTGTTGTGGTTTGTACTGTTATTATTATTTTTTACACTGATGTCTTATTTGGTTCCCCTACATTTCTGTTATAAATGAAACCATCTGATATTTTTCTTTTTCCTTCTGACTTTTTTCACTGAGCATAATTCCTTCTAGCTCCATCCATGTTGCTGCGAATGGCATGAGTTTATCTTTCTTGATTGCTGGATAATATTCCATTGTGTATATATACCACATCTTTTTTTTCATTTTTTTAGATTTATTTTTTAAAATAAATTTGATTTTTATATTCCCCATACAACCTCAACCCCCTTATTTTGACCCCAATCCCTCCCCTCCCTTCCCCCCACTCCCCATAGAGTGTCTCTGGTTCATAGTTGTTTGTTGATTTGGATTTTCACTTTCTTATACTTATTCATTTTCCTGGTCCCTTATTTAAGTTTTCTATATTCCTGTTCTGAGTGAGACCATCCAGTATTTTTCTTTTTCTTCCTGGCTTATTTCGCTGAGCATGACCCCTTCCAGCACCATCCATGTTGCTGCAAATTGCATGTGTTTAGCTTTTTTGAATGCTGAGTAATATTCCATGGTGTATATGTACCACATCTTCTTGATCCAGTCATCTATTTTTGGGCATTTGGGCTGTTTCCAAAGCTTAGCTATTGTAAACAGTGCTGCTATAAACATAGGGGTGCAGGTGCTCTTTGGAATTGATGTTTCTGTGTCCTTTGGGTAAATACCTAGGAGTGGAATTGCTGGATCATATGGAAGCTCTATGTTTAGTAGGTCCAGAAATCTCCACACAGTTCTCCATAGTGGTTGGACCAGTTTGCACTCCCACCAACAGTGCAGGAGAGTTCCTTTTTCTCCACATCCTCACCAACATTTGTTGTTGCTAGTTTTTTTAATATGTGTCATTCTCACTGGTGTAAGATGGTATCTCATGGTAGTTTTGATTTGCATTTCCCTGATTACAAGTGATATTGAACATTTTTTCATATGCTTGTTGGCCATTTGTATTTCCTCTTCAGAGAAGTTTGTTTTTAGCTCTTCTGCCCATTTTTACAGGATTATTTTCTTTGTTTTTGTTGAGTCTCATCAGCTCTTTGTAGATTTTTGTGCTCAGTCCTTTATCATTAGTGTTGTGTGCAAAAATGTTCTCCCAGTTGGTGGGGTTTCTCTTTGTTTTTGTTATTGTCTCTTTTGCTGTGCAGAAGCTCTTTAATTTGATGTAGTCCCAGCTGTTAATATTTGCCTTCACTACCACTGCTTTGGGTGATGTGTCTGTAAAGATGTCTTTGATGCACATATCATGTAGTGTTTTGCCTATATTTCCTTCTATGTATTTATGGTTTCAGGTCTTATGTCTAGTTCTTTAATCCATTTTGAGTTGATTTTTGTGTATGGTGTGAGGTAGTGGTCAAGCTTCATTCTTTTGCATGTAGCGACCCAGTTTTCCCAGCACCATTTATTGAACAAACTTTCTTTGCTCCAATGCATAGTCTTTGCTCCTTTGTCAAAGATTATTTGACCATAAATCTGTGGGTTTATTTCTGGATTTGCTATTCGATTCCATTGGTCTGTGTGTCTGTTCTTGTTCCAATACCATGCAGTTATGATGATTATGGCTTTGTAGTATAGTTTGAAGTCTAGGAGTGTGATGCCTCCATTCCCTTCTTTCTTTTCAGGAGAGATTTGGCTATTTGGGTTTTGGGGATTCCATATGAATTTCATCAATAATTGTTCTATTTCTTTGAAGAATGTCATTGAAATTTTTACTGGAATACCATTGAATCTGTATATTGCTTTTGGTAGGATGGCCATTTTAATAATGTTTATTCTTCCAATCCATGAGCAGGGGATGCCTTTCAATTTCTTTGTGTCTTCTTCTATTTCTTTTAACAGTATTTTATAGTTTTCTTTGTATAGGTCCTTTATCTCTTTTGTTAGATTTATTCCCAAGTATTTGATTTTTTTGTTTCGATAATAAAAGGGATGGTTTTTTTTTATTTCTTCTTCTTCAGATTTATTGTTTGTGTATAGGAAGGCTACTACTGACTTTTGTGTGTTGATTTTGTATCCTCCCACTTTACTGAACTGATTGATGAGTTGAATTAGTTTTTCTGTGGAGTTTTTGGGGTTCTCTATGTATGTTATCATATCATCTGCAAATAGTCATAGTTGACTTCTTCTTTTCCTATTTGGATTCCTTGTATGTCTTTCTCTTGTCTTATTGCTCTGGCTAGGACTTCCAGTATTATATTGAAAAGCAGTGGTGAGAGTGGACATCCTTGTCTTGTTCCAGACCTTAATGGAAATGCTTTCAGATTTTCACCATTGAGAATGATACTGGTTGTTGGCTTGTCATAGATGGCCTTTATGATGTTGAGGTATGTTCCTTGTATCCCAAGAATTTCAAGGGCTTTTATCATGAATGGGTGTTGCACTTTGTCGAAAGCTTTCTCAGCATCTATTGATATTATCATATGGTTTTTATATTTCTTTTTGTTGATGTGTTGGATAACGTTGATTGATTTTCAGATGTTGAACCATCCTTGTGTCCTACTTGGTCATGGTGAATTATCTTATTGATACATTGTTGGATTCTGGTAGCTGAAATTGTATTGAGGATTTTTGCATCAGTGTTCATTAGGGAGATTGGCCTGTAGTTTTCCTTTTTTGTGTTGTCCTTGTTCGGTTTTGGTATTAGTGTAATGTTGGCTTCATAGAACGTGTTTGGTGTTGTCCTTCCTTCTCAATTTTTTGGAAGAGTTTGTGAAGGATAGGCACTAATTCGTCTCTGAATATTTGGTAGAATTCATTTGTAAATCCATCAGGTCTTGGGCTTTTGTTTTTGGGGAGGTTTTTGATAACCATTTCAATTTCGCTGCTTGTAATTGGTCTGTTTAGGTGTTCTATTTCTTCTTTATCTAGCTTTGGGTGATTGTAGAGTTGTAGGAATTTGTCCATATCCTCTAGATTGTTGAACTTGTTTCCATATAACTGTTCATAGTAGTTACTGATTATTCTTTTGATTTCTGCTGTGTCCATTGTGATTTCTCCTCTTTCATTGATGATCCTGTTTATTTGTGCTTTCTCCCTTTTTCCCTTTGTGAGCCTGGCTGGGTGTTTGTCTATTTTATTGATTTTTTCAAAGAACCAGCTCTTGGTTTCATTGATCTTTTGGATTGTTTTTTTAGTTTCGATTTCATTTATTTATTTCTGCTTTGGTTTTTATTATTTCTTTTCTTCTACTGGTTTTGGGGTTTTTTTGTTGTTCTTTTTCTAGATCTTTGAGCTTCGAGATGAGGTTGTTTCTTTGAGTTCTTTCTTGTTTCTTGATGTGAGCCTCTATTGCTATATATTTTCCTCTTATTACTGCTTTTGCCGCATCCCATACATTTAGGAAATTGGTGTCCTCCTTGTCATTCAATTCAAAGAATTTTTTAATTTCTTCTTTGATCTCCTCATTAGTCCAGTGGTCTTCCAGTAGTGTGGTTTTCAATCTCCATGAGGTAGGAGAGTTCCTTGCCTTCTTTTTATGGTTTATTTCTAGTTTGATGCCTTCATGGTCAGAAAAGATGGTTGGTATGATTTCGATCTTGGTGTATCTGTTGATGTTTGTCTTGTGTCCCAGTATGTGATCGATCCTGGAGAATGATCTGTGTGCGCCTGAGAAAAATGTGTACTCCATTTTTGGGGGGGTTTAGTGTTCTATAGATGTCCGTTAAGCCCAAGCTCTCTAGATCCTTATTTAGAGCTTTAGTATCTTTACTTATTTTTTGTCTCATTGATCTATCCATTGTTGATAGTGGTGTGTTGAAATCTCCCACTACGTATGTGTTTTCTCTGATGTCTGTTTCAGATATGACAATAGTTGTCTGATATATTTTGGTGCTCCTTTGTTTGGTGAATATATGTTAATGAGCGTTATTTCTTCTTGAAGTATTGTCCCCTTGATCATAATGTAGTGACCGTTGGGGTCTCTTTTTATCTTTTTGAGTTTGAAATCTGTTTTATCTGACATAAGTATAGCTGTTCCTGCTTTCTTTTTTGGTCCATTTGCTTGTAGGATTGTTTTCTATCCTTTAACTCTGAGTCTATTTTTATCTTTTGTAGCTAAATATATTTCCTGGACACAGCAAAAGGTTGGGTTTTGTTTCTTAATCCATTCTGCGACTCTGTGTCTTTTTATTGAAGAGTTTAGTCCATTTACATTTAGAGCTAATATTGATATGTTAGCATCTGTATTTGCCATTGTGTTTGTCTTTCCTTTGATTTTATTTATTTATTCTTTTAATAACTTTTTTTTTTTTTGCCTTCGTTCATTGTTGTTTGTCCCTCTGAGGTTCTGGCTTTAGGACTCCTTGTAGTATTTTTTGGAGTGGGGGTTTAGTCATAATGAAATTCCAGAGTTTCTGTTTGGCTGGGAAGGTCCTTATTCTTTCTTCATAGAGGAAGGAGAGCTTTGTGGGATAGAGTATTCTTGGATGGCATCTGTTTTGTTGGAGTCTGTTGACTATGTCCCTCCACTCTCTCCTTGCCCGTAGTGTTTCTTCGGAGAAGTCTGATGCCAGCCTGATTGGTTTTCCTTTGAATGTTATCTGTTTCTTCCCTCTTGTCAGCTTCATTATTTTTCCCTTGTCCTGGATTCTTGGGAGCTTTACTATTATGTGTCTTGCTGTATTTTTCCTTTCATCGTGGAAGTTTGGTGTTCTTCTTGCTTCTTGTATATCAATTTTCAGCTCCTTCTTCAAGTTTGGGAAGTTCTCTTCAATTATCTCCTTGAATATTTTCTCTCTTCCTACATCTCTCTCCTCTCCTTCTGGTATTCCTATAACTCTCATATTTCCTTTTCCTCATGGAGTCAGATAGTTCCCGAAGTCTTTCTTCATTCTTTTTCCTTCGTACTTCTCTTTCCTTTTCTGTTTTGGTTCTTTTTATTTCTGTGTCTTCAAGAGTAGTTATTTGTTCTTCCATTTCATCTATTCTGCTTTCATTGCTTTTCCCAGAGTTCTTTAGCGCCTCCATTAATTCTTTGATCTCCTGCATTTCTTTTACTTCCCTCTTTAGGGACTCAATTTCATTCTTCTGATCATTGATTATTTTTCCCTTATCATTGATTTCCTTTATGACTTCTGTCAGATATTTAATCATGGCAATTTTAAATTCTCTTTCTGGAAGGCTCAGAAGTTCTTCCAAGTTACTGTCATTGCAATCTGGGGGCTGGTTTTCTTTTTGTGGTGTGCTTTCTCCCTGGGGAGTTGCTAGGTTGCGCTTGGTTCTTCTACTCTCTACTGTCTGTTTTCTAATTTGCCGTATGCATTGGGACACTGTGTTGCTGGGACTGGCCGGCATCTTGGGTGAACTTCTCCGCTCCCTTCTGGCTCCTCTGGGAGCCATCGTCAGTTTCAAGCAGTCTTTACTGACGAAAGGTCCCTGTTCTAAAATGCTGATGTGGGGACACCCTCCCCTGTGCACCTGGTCTTCCCCGGCGGTGGGCTGGGACTGCAGGCCAGAAGAGGCCTGGCATGGGCTAACTTCCCAGCTCACCTCTGGCTCCTCTGGGAGCCTTCTGCTGGTTTCAGGCAGTCTTTACTGAAGAAATGTCCCTGTTCTAAAATGGTGATGTGGGACGCACTCCCTGCGCACCCGGTCTGCCCTGGCGGTGGGTTCCCGCTCCCCCTCTGTGCTGGGACTGCAGGCCAGAAGGGGCCTGGCATGGGCAAACTTCCCAGCTCACCTCTGGCTCCTCCGGGAGCCTTCTGCTGATTTCAGGCAGTCTTTACTGGAGAAATTTCCCTGTTCTTATACCACATCTTCTTGATCCAATCATATATTTTTGGGCATTTGGGTTGTTTCCAGGTTTTACCTATTGTAAATAGTGCTGCAATAAACATGGGTGACATCCCACTGATTGGGAAAAAATCTTTGCACTCCATTCAAGTGATAAGGGACTGATCACAAAGATATGCAAAGAACTCACAGGGCTCAGTATAAACAAAATAAACAATCCAGTCAAGAAATGGGTAGAAGAATTCAAAAGACATTTCTCCAAAGAGGAAATGCAAATGGCTAACAGGCATATGCAAAAATGTTCAACATCCCTTATCATGAGGGAAATGCAAATCAAAACCACGCTGAGATACCACTTACACTGGTGAGAATGGCACATATCAAAAAAACAAGCAACAACAAATGTTGGGGAGGATGTGGTGAAAAAGGAGCTCTCCTGCATTGCTGGTGGGAGTGCAAACTGGTCCAACTGTTGTAGAGCAACCCTGATACAAAACGGGGTGCCTGACTCTGGGTCCTTACCCGTGAGCTTAAAAGGATTTATCAATGTTTTATTGTAGGTACACGCGAAAGGTTAATAAAAGGTTTATTTACAAGGGAAGGGGAAATGAGGAAATGTACAGCTCACAGAGAAAAGTGGGAGTCAAAGTTTTAAATGAGTCCTACCCGATCGGCCGATCAGGAATCCCAAAATGGCACTCTGAGAGCTAGCCGTCTTTTTCAATGTCTTGATGGCTTTAGTCTGGAGTGGGGGTGGGGTTCACAAAGCCTGTATGGGATTAGTTCAGGGCATCATTTTTCCCTAACACAACCACTGTGGAAAGCTGTCTGGAGGTTCCTCAGTCTACTAAAAATTGAGCTACCATACAATCCAGCAATTCCATTACTAGGGATCTACACAAAGGACACAAAAACAGTAATTCAAAAGAGCACCTGTACACCTGAATCTTTCTTAAGGGAAGCTGGAGAACCTATCTACTCCAGACTTGCAGAAGAGGATACAAGGAGGGCCTCCAGGGTGCCAAGGCATATGGTGGTGGTTGTTCTTTATCATCAGTGATGAAAAGACAGGTTCCTCAAGTTTTTGTGGGGTCAGGGGTTTTGGAGAAGTCTTTGTCTTTGCAATAACTTGCATTCTGATTCAAGAGGTTACATCCCAGGTTGTAAAACAGGAGGTTGTACTGTAACCCCTAACCAATGTGGCTGGGAAAGGGCTATAGTAAGCCAGGAGGCTATATATAGAAATTGGTCTGGGTGACCTGGATTTCCCATGACCACTCTGTAAGTGGTGGTGAGTGGTCACAACTGAGGTAGAGGTATTCCAGACCACGGGGTCGACAGTAGAAGGAGACAGTGGGTAGTCCTGAGAAGGATTAGGAGATGTTTAGAGCAGTTGGAGGGTGAGAGCAGCACTAGGATCTTGGAACCATGAGAGAGTAGCCCCCAGTTTGTTTAGGAGGTTGCGACCCAGGAGTGGTGTGGGGCAAGAAGGCATGACTAGGAAGGAGTGAACTAAAGGTTTGTTGTCTGTTTGACAAGGAATGGGGCCAGCAGCTTGAGGTTGAGAGGTTTGGCCGTCAACTCCCATAACTGAGATCTGAGAAGGGTAAGTGTGACCAGATTAGGAGGGGAGGACAGAGAAGGTAGCATCCATGTCGACCAAAAAGGAGATGGACTTACCTACTACCTTGACTATTATCCTGGGCTCCTTGAAGGTTATCAGGGTTGACAGGTCCCGGCCTCTTCAGTCCTCACCCGCCAAACCCAAGACCGCTGGTGGCAAGGACACAGGGACTGGAGAGACTGGTCCATTATGGCTAAGCGCAGAAGGCCAGTCACTTCTCCAGTGGCCCTGGTTGCCATAGATGGGACATGGTCCTGGCAGTGGGCGTGGGTTGGGGCAGTGATTAGACCAGTGACCTTCCTGGCCACATGAAGTCAGGTCCTGGTGGCGGTTGATTGGGACCTATTGTTGTCCTCTGTCAGGTGACAGGGCATGACGGCCTCAAGGCAGCTGCTAGGGCCTGAGCTTGAAGCTCAGCCTTGTGGCGACTATGGTTCTTTCTATCCATCCTGTTCTGTTCCGCCCAGTTGTTAAATACTTTAAAGGCCATATTCAGCAGATCCCAGATAGGGCTTTGAGGACTGTCCTCAGCATTTTTTTTTTTTCAGTTTCTTTCTGATGTCAGGGCCTGATTGAGATATGAAATGGGTAGCCAAAACTGTGGCCTCCAGGAGAGTCAGGATCTAACCTAGTGTATTGCTGGAGGGCATCAGTGAGGTGGCTAAAGAAAATGGCCATATATTTTTAGGGAAACTGGCTGATCTCTCGCAGCTTGTCAAAATTAACTGCCTTATGGGCTGCTGCTTGGAAACTGGTTAAGAGGCAGGTGATGAAGCAGTCTGGGTGAGCCCTGCTTTGGCGACCTGTGTTAGTGTCAGTCTGGTATTCCCAACTAGGCTCCTGGCAGAGAACTGCTTCAGGGCCTGGGGGCATGGTTGTGTCAGTTAAGTGGACCTGATCTGCATGGTCTTGAGCAGACCAAAAAACGTGTTCCCTTTTATTAGAGGTCAGGGTTGAAGAGAGGATACCATGTAAATCATGACACACAAGGTCCTAGGCTTGGGTAAGATATCGAAACTCTTTGATGTAGGTAGTGGGATTGTTAGTGAAAGAGCCAAAACACTTTTCAATCTGGGAGAGATCAGAGAGAGGGAAAGGAATGTGGACTCTAACTACTCCTTCAGTCCCTGCCACCTCCCCAAGCTGACAGAGAAGAGGATGATCATGAGAGCGGGTGTGGTGGCTAGGAGGTGGAAGAGGCGGGGCTGGATTGGGGAGCTGAAGGAGATGAAGACAAAGAATCTAGAGGATCAGAGAATGCTGAAGAGGGGTCTGGAGAGGGCAAAGAGTGAGAGGAGTCTCAAGACTTGGAAAGTATGGCAGGTTTTCAGGAGGGAGGGATGAGAGAGAGGGACAGGCGCACAAGAGAAAGAAAGCCTGGAAATAAGGGATCTCTGACATTTTCCACTGCAGTGACAGAAATTGTTTAGGTCTATAAGAACCATGAAATCAAAAGTGCCATGTTCGGGCCAGTGGGAGCCATTATCCAATTGGTATTGAAGCCATGCAGTATTGCAATAAAAAAATAAGGCACTTAGAGCATGTATCTGGCCTTAGTTCCAATGGACCGAGGTTTGAGAGAAGGCATCCCAGTGGAGTAGCTGGATCAGGCTTAGAATTGGCAGGCCCCATGGCTAAGTCGGCTCCTTTTTCCCAACCAATAGGGGGCACAGAGTCAGGAACTCAGCGTCCCACGAGCCTAACCTGACCTACAGGGGGCACAGACCCAGGATCGCCTTGTCCCACAATTTGGTTCTGGCCTGCGGGACCGGGGGCAACCAAGCCAGGGGGATATCTCCACCTCTCAGTTATTGCCTAAACAGGGCACCTAGTCTGGAAAGGCATCCCAAAATCCAGCTCTAGGTGTAACAGGGGGTCAGCTGACATGGGGCCATAGTTTACAGGACAGCCAACCAAAACAGGGAGTTAGGAGAGGAGCCAGCTAGATAGCCAGAGGCGAGGGCTTCCTAGGAAGGAGGGTCAGGCAGGTGACTTACCGTGAAAATCAAGGCCAGTGGTGGATGTGGTGCATCTGCAATGGAAAGAAGAGGTCCCAGGGACGGGAAGGTGGCCCTGGCACCAGAGGACACAGCCTTCCCTGGTTTCAGAACCAAAATGAAAGGATTGGCACGGTAAAGAGAAGGAGAGCCAGGCCAAGTTTCTAACAGGAAGAAACTTTATTGAGCCCCCGGGTCAGGTTCACTGACCCTGATGGCTGTCAGAGAAGTCGCACTTGCTATGGGGGAAAGATGTCCCTTTATAGAGTGAGAAAAGGTTAGGTAGGAAAGTGGGTATGCGGAACCAAGGTTGTTTTTTTTTTTTTGGCAGTTTCTGGTTGATCGATATCAGGTCCTATTTATGTCGGGTGGAGGCCTATGGTTTCAGGAGCTGAGCCAAAGGTGGAATTCCCTCTGCAGTTTCAAGGCCCCTCCTTGCGCCTGTGGCCTGGGGCCCTCACCAGGCCCTCTGCACCAACTTTACACATGCAAAAGAATGAATATACCAAAATAAACTTAAAATAATCAAAGATTTGCATACAAATCTTGAAATTTTAAAATACATAGAATAAAGTATAAAAAAACTATTTTGTGACATCAGTTTTAGTGATACCTTTAGGAATTCATCCCCAAGAGCAAGGAAAATGAAAGAGAACATAAATAACTGCGATGACATCAAACTGAATAGCTTCTGTACAGCAAAGAAACCTTAAGTAAAATGAAACCCAACTGATGGGAGAACATATTTGCACATCATACATCTGACAAAGGACTAATATAAAAGATATACAAAGAACTCATAAAATTCTACAAAAACAAAACAAATAACACAATTCAAAAATGGGAAAAATAACTAAACAGACACTTCTCCAAAGAAGACATTCAAACAATCAACAGACACATTAAAAAAAGAAAATTCACAATCACCTACTACAGAAATGCAAATTAAGACCATTGCACACCAGTGAGAATGGCCCATTGCAAAAAACCAAGAAACAACCAAGTGCTGCCAAGGACATGGAGAAAAGCAAACACTACTACCCTGTTGGTAAAAGTGCAAACTGGTTCAGCCTTTATGGAAATCAGTATGGAGGTTATCTCAAAGCATTAAAAATGGATCTGCCATTCAAACCAATAATTTCACTCCTAGGCATCTATCCAAGGAATTAAAACACACATACACACACACACACACACATTCAAAAGGAAACTTGCACTCCCATATTGTAGTGCTATTTACTACAGCTAAATTATGGAAATAAACTAAGTGTCCCAGAACAGATAAATGGATCAAGAAAATAAACTATATATAAACAATGGAATATTACTCAGCAGTCACAAAAGGTAAACTCCTGCCACTTGTGACAACATGGATGGAGTTTGAAGAGAAAATGCTAAATGAAATAAGTCAGGAGAAAGATAAGTAATGGAATATGTCACTAATATGTAGAATATAAATATAAACTAATAGATTAAAACAATCTTAAGGGTCTCCCTGGTGGTGCAAGGAGTTAAGACAAAGCACTATGAAGCTATCCACAGCCATTGCAGCACCAGTTCAATTCCTGGCCAGGGAGGTGACTCACATGGAGCAGCAGACATCTCCTGTCTCCCCCACTGCTCCCTTCAGCAGTGTATTTCAATACATCAGCCCGTTCTGCTCCCCACTCTGTCTCTGGTGAATCGTCTCACCCCCAAATCTCTGGCCTGCATCCCAGTTCTTGCATGCATAAATAAATAAATCTTTAAAAAAAATCTTAAAAACTAACCCTTGAGAGTAATGATTTAAATAAAAAAAGGTAAAATTATTGGGAAGATAGAGGAAAGGAAGAGAGATAAGCACAAAGAGAGAATTTACAGAAATCCAGAGTATTATGATATCTCTGTGAATATGTTTACACTCATAAACTGTATAAACTATAAGAAATGGACAAATTTTTAAAGGCATGTAATAGTGCAAACACTAAATAGGAAGAAATGGGAAACCAAAGCAAACCAAGTAAACACAAGGAAATTGAAACAGTAATAAAAAGTCCCCAAAAACACTAAGGCCTAGGACTAATGTTTTCAATCTTAATTTTACCAAATATTCAAAAACAAATTTATACCTATCCTTCTCCAACTCTTATAAAAAGCTAAGGAGAATAAAATCTTCCTAAGGGTTTTTTTTTATGGCCATTAGTCTGAAAACAAAAGCAAACAAGGACATCATTTACAAGGTTAACTATAGGCCAATATTCTTGATAAACGTAGATGTAAAATCTGCAATATAATTTTAGAAAATCCAATTCAACAACACATAAATAGCACACCGATCTCAAGACTAACTGGGGTATATTCAAAGGATGCAAGGATGGTTCAACCTACAAAATCAAACAATGTGATGTACCACCTCAACAAAAACAATGATAAAACTGATATAGTCACAGAAATAGATACAGAGAAAGACTTTCACAAGATTCAACATAAATTTATGATAAAACTCTTCAAGTGTAGATAGAAAAATCATATATATATATGTTTTGTTTGTTGAGCTATATTATCTCTTTGTAGATCTTTGATATCAGTTCATCACACATACAATGTGCAAACATTTTCCCCCATTCTGTAGAGTGTCTCTTCTCGTTGGTACTACTTCACTGTACAGAACCTTTTTAGTTTTATGTAATCCCAGATGCTTATATTGCCCTTTATTTTCCTTGCTTCTAGAGAGGAATATATATATATGATTCTGAAGTTGATGTAATAAGAGTTATTTTGCCTATATTTTCTCTAGGTATTTGTGTGCAGGTCTTACATCCATGTATTTAATATATTTTGGATTAATTTTCATCTACGGTGTGAGATTGTGGTCTAGTTTCATTCTCTTGCATGTAGCACTTTAAATTTTTCCAACACCATTTATTGAAGAGGTGTCTTTTTCTGAGTGTCTATTCTTTGCTCCTTGGTCGTATATTGGTTGTCCATAAATGTGTGGTTTTATTTCTGGGCTCTAAATTAGATTCCATTATTCCATGTATCTGTTTTTTTCCAGTATCATTCTGTTTTAATTATTATGGCTTTAGGTTTATTCCCATGTATTTATTCTCTTATTTAATTTTTGGTGAGATTGTAAATGTTTTGGCTTTCTTAATTACTTCTTCTAGTTCATTATTTGCCTATAAGAATGAAACTGATAGTTTATGGATATTGTATCCTGTCACTTTGCTGAACTAGTTTATTGCCTTGATTATTCCATGGAGTCTTTAGGAATCTATTATAATATCATTGGCAAATAATGATCACTTTATGTCTTCTTACCCAATATTAATTCACTTTATAGCTTTCTCTTGCTTAATTGCTCTACCTAGGATTCAAATACTGTGTTAAATAGCAGTAGCAATAATGGATATATTTGTTTTCTACAAGGTCATGGTTTTTCAATAAGAATGATACTGGCTGTGGCTACAGGGCTTTTTATTATGTTATTTTCCATTTATCCCCAATTTTTCAAAAAATGCTTTCTCAGCATGTATGGATATGATCATATGGATTTTACATCCTTTTTATTGATGAATTACATTGATTCATTTGTTATTACCTCAACTGGAGAATCTGAGGGAACATAATATAAGCAATTTCTGTACTTTGGCTATTGGGACATTACCAATCTGTGACTCTAAACCTAACCTTAACTTGGTTTGATGTTGGGTTGGTTACACTAGAAGGGAGGGACACAGATCAGCTTTGGGCATTGCATTGTCTGGTTGCATTGTCCAAATGTCCTTGAGAGAGCAAAATACAGTATAAATGAGAAATAATATGGATTTGATATTTGAATTTCTGCCTTAATAATAATTCTGAGGAAGATTTTCCTCACCAGTATAAAAGATTTTCCTTACAAGTAAAAAAGTCTCACCAAATAAACTGAGTTTTTGTGAGTTCCAAATACATTAAAGTAACTAGTGTGCATAATAAAGAATAGGCATCAGAAAAAAAAATTCTTTTTCTTCTTTTCATAAATCATAGTCTAGAATGAGGTTGATCTGGTGAAGATATGGAAAGGAAATGGCTTTTCTTTATAATTGTTCTAGGATTTAGAGGTAATCTTCTCCTTCCTAATGAGGTAATTGATAAATTATCACTTAGAGTGAATATGTTGTCATAGCAGTGAAAAATAAGCAAGTTAAGCAATAAGAGACAGGAAACAAGTGTTTAATTTTAGGATCCAATTTAAAACAAAATTTATGTGCATAGAAGCCTAATATTTCATTCAGCTAATAAAATATCTCCAAACTTACTAGTGAAGAGACAAAGAATCATTTCCTGTTTCCTCTAGTAGATAATAGTTCTGACATTGTGTCTTTTAGAAAGTGCCAGAGGAACAGCTCAATACACTACAGGAGAATAACAAATCACAACTTCTCAGATCTACATGGTTCCTGGATCCTGCTGCCAAATTTGAGACACAGTCTGACCTTATTTTACTCAAAAATAGAGTCTGGAATAAGAGGCTTTTTCTTAACCTCAAAAGCTATATTCTTTAGAATGAAAGTTATTTGTGCAAAGTCATGTTGCTGCATAACTGAGAACAAATTATGAGGCCTCTTATGAACTCATTGAATGCTAGTTTTACACAGTGAGGAAACCACTTGTCATGCAGAGATGATACCCTAAATGTTCATCTGTTCCTGGATCCCATGGCTTTCTAATTACCTCCAGATTCCCTGAAGCTATTGTTACCCACCTTTGTGCCAAATTATCTAAAAGTAAAGTAGAAAATTCATAGAGAAGGTGTGAATTCTTTATATTTTTAAGGGAAAAACAGTGATACTTATTGTCTGTCAGATGATCCAGGAATTCCAAGCATGAGATTATTTTCAGACCATAGAGCTTTCCTTTGCATGATATCTTATATTTTATTTTATTTTTTTTTAATTCATTTATTTCAGTTTTTATTGTTTAGAGTTCAGACTTTAAATGGTACCATGAACCTGAAGAATGCTTGCTTCCTAATAAGAAATTATTCTAAGCCACCCTGTGGTTCTTCACTAAGTAGGCAGACGGCCAAGATTTATAAGGTCAACTTGGTAATTTTTTTTGTAATTTTTAATTTTTTTTTGTTTTTATATTCCCCATACAATTGCACCCCCTTATTTTGACCCCATTTTCTCCTTTCCCTGCTCCCTCATAGAGTGTCTCTGGTTTATAGTTGTTTGTTGATTTTGATTTTTTCTTTCTTATAGTTATTCTTTTTCCTGGTCCCTTATTTAGGATTTCTAGATTTCTTATATTTTAGAAGATGGGTTTTCTACAGTTGAAGTGATGAAAAGACGATGCTGACCAGGCAGTGAGGGTATTGGTATTTAATTTGATTTCAAGATTTGAAAATTTTTACAATGCCTAACAGTTGCACACATACTATTAGGAAGAGATTGTGGTTGGTTAGTCAAGAATGATTTGTTTTTTATTTCTATTTATGTGTAATTTGCTTTTCAAATGATTTATAAATTGTTGGGACATGAATACTTAGGCAGTTGTTTGGATCTACTTAACATAATGAAATCTCAAATATTTCTTTTGACCTAAAAATGTTATGGAAATAAATGCTGAGACATTGGTGGGCCCCATGAACAGAGAAAGTTTGGTAACTTCTGCCTTGCAGTCATATTTTCTCTGTTCTGTATAACTGAGGTCAATATTGCATATTCAAAAGTTTATCTAATGCAATAAAATGCCTCAGGAGGCTGGGTAAGTAGGTGTTCTTTTATCAAAGCAGAGAAAATTAAAATAAATTTTAGGTTATTAAGAACTTGTCAGCCTACTGAGAAATGCCTGCATTGGCTTATGTTAAATAGTTGTCAACTGAGGACGGCCATCTGTTCTTTACAATTACATTTGGCCTGGGCATTCTCTCTTCTTGCCAAAAGTAATAAATGGCTGATGACTTGATTTACAAAATCAGGATGGTGGGAGCTATCTATTTTATCTGCTTATTTATAACAGTATTTATTTTTTTCTGATCTTCCTTTTGTATTTCTCAAAACAGGGGATTCACTTCTCATAAATATAAATTTAATTTCTAAACTCATTGCAAGTTACAAACACCCTATAAAGATTATTTCCCCATTCTGCTTAAATGGAAAACTGGAAAATAAATGTACAGACTTTATCATTTACTTATATAAAAAATAAGGCATAGGGAGCAACATGGCGGCAAGGAGACGCTGTGAGTAAGATCTCCCATTAAAAAAAGTGAATAGGGAGGAAAAGCGGCAGGTCCCAGTGAGAACTGGGACACGGAAGATAAACGGGTGACGCCAGCGAACTGCCCGAAGAAGAAAGTGGCCATAAAAGAGGACTAGAAGGGAGGGAAGCGCAGAACCCTGCTCCCCTCCCCCGCCCACAGAGGCGGCACTCTCCGACCGGCAGAGAGGAGGAAACAACAAACCAAAACAACCAACAAGAACAAACGACGCAGCAAGCGGGACTGTGAGTGGAAAGGAACTATTGCAGCCACCACACCCCGTGAACGGGAGCTGAGGCGAACCCGGCAGGATCCGCCGCGGCGGTGAGCGAACGGCTCCGGGCGCCATTAGAGAAGAACAAAGACCCCGGGAGACGCGCACACAGCCCGGGCTGCCGGTAAGCCTGCGCGGGAAACACGGCGCACCTGGCGCGCTTGAAAAGCAAGTGCAGACCGGGATCGCGGCTGCCCAGGTCCCCGCGCCTGCGACCTAGGCTTGCGGGGAGACGACCTAGGCTTGCGGGGAGACGCACGGAGGTCCTCACTGAGGTGAAGGTCCCTCCCTGAGTAAGCAGGAACCAGGCGCCCAGGCACGGGAGCTGTGCAAAAGGCGCCATTCCCGCGCCACTGAACTGGGCTACAGCCCACGTCCTGGACCTGAGGGCTTTGAACTGAGACCCGGGGCACGAAAATTCGGGGCGTGGTTTCTCCACGACGGTGGGGCACAAGGCAGACACAGCACCCCAAAGCTGTTGAGGTGTACCCTACCATTCCCGCTCTGTTCTCTGTCCCACGGGGTGGGGGGAGGCGAAAAACAGCCCCCCAAGGACAATAGGAGAGATCTCTGGCGCCACCTAGCGACCAGGAAAAAAAAAAGTCACTAACACCCTATAAAACAGGACATTTCTTAAGACTGCTTGAAAAGGGCAGAAGGTTTCTGGAGGACCCAGTGGCCAGCCGGGAAGTTATTCCACGCCAGGCCCCTTCCGACCAGCAGTCTGAGCCCACAGAGGGAGCAGGCACCCACGTCCGGGGCAGACCGGGTGCGCAGAAGAGTGTGCCTGAAACCGGAGGCGCAGGGACTGCATCCCGCTTCGCCATTTGAGAACAGGGACATTTCTTCAGTAAAAACTGCCTAAAGCCAGCAGAAAGCTCCCCCAGAAGACAGAGATGGCTCCTGGAAGAGCCAGAGGGGAGCGGAGAAGTTCACCCAAGATGTCAGTCAGTCCGAGCAACACAGTGTCCCAACGCATACGACAAATTAGAAAACAGACAGTAGGGAGTAGAAGAACCACACGCAACCTAAAAACTCCTCAGGAAAGAAGCACACCACAAAAAGAAAACCACTCCCCAGATTGCAACGACAGCAACTTGGAAGAACTTCTGAGCCTTCCAGAAAGAGAATTTAAAATTGCCATGATTAAAAAAGTGATAGATCAGAAGAAGGAAATTGAGTCCCTAAAGAGGGAAGTAAGAGAAATGCAGGAGATCAAAGAATTAATGGAGGAACTAAAGAACTCTGGGAAAAGCAATGAAAGCAGAATAGATGAAATGGAAGAACGAATAAGTAATCTTGAAGACACAGAAATAAAAAGAACCAAAACAGAAAAGGAAAGAGAAGTACGAAGGAAAAAGAATGAAGAAAGACTTCGGGAACTATCTGACTCCATGAGGAAAGGAAATATAAGAGTTATAGGAATTCCAGAAGGAGAGGAGAGAGATGTAGGAACAGAGAAAATATTCATGGATATAATTGAAGAGAACTTCCCAAATGAGAAGAAGGAGCTGAAAATTGATATACAAGAAGCAAGAAGAACACCAAACTTCCACGACGAAAGGAAAAACACAGCAAGACACATAATAGTAAAGCTCCCAAGAATCCAGGACAAGGAAAAAATAATGAAGCTGACAAGAGGGAAGAAACAGATAACATTCAAAGGAAAACCAATCAGGCTGACATCAGACTTCTCCGAAGAAACACTACGGGCAAGGAGAGAGTGGAGGGACATAGTCAACAGACTCCAAGAAAACAGATGCCAACCAAGAATACTCTATCCCGCAAAGCTCTCTTTCCTCCATGAAGAAAGAATATGACCTTCCCAGACAAAGAGAAACTCCGGAATTTCATTGCGACTAAACCCCCACTCCAAAAAATACTACAAGGAATCCTAAAGCCAGAACCTCAGAGGGACGAATAACAACGAAAGAAGACCAAAAAAAAAAAAAAAGTTATTAAAAGAATAAATAAATAAAATCAAAGGAAAGACAAACATCATGGCAAATACAGATGCTAACGTATCAATATTAACTCTAAATGTAAATGGACTAAACTCTTCAATAAAAAGACACAGAGTTGCAGCCTGGATTAAGAAACAAAACCCAACCTTTTGCTGTCTCCAGGAAACACATTTAGCTACAAAAGATAAAAATAGGCTCAAAGTCAAAGGATGGAAAACAATCCTACAAGCAAATGGGCCAAAAAAGAAAGCAGGAACAGCTATACTTATATCAGATAAAACAGACTTCAAACTCAAAAAAATTAAAAAGAGACCCCAAGGTCACTACATTATGATTAAGGGGACAATACTTCAAGAGAAATAACACTCATTAACATATACTCACCAAACGAAAGAGCACCAAAATATATCAGACAACTGTTGTCCTCTCTGAAAACAGACATCAGAGAAAACACATATGTAGTGGGAGACTTCAAAACACCACTATCAAACAATGGATAGATCAACAAGACAAAAAATAAGTAAAGAAACTAAAGCTCTAAATAAGGACCTAGAGCATTTGGGCTTAACAGACATCTATAGAACACTAAACCCAAAAAAAACGGAGTACACATTTTCTCAAGCGCACACGGATCATTCTCCAGGATCGATCACATACTGGGGCACAAGACAAACATCAACAGATACACCAAGATTGGAAATCATACCAACATCTTTTCTGACCACGAAGGCATCAAACTAGAAATAAATCATAAAAAGAAGGCAAGGAACTATCCTACCTCATGGAGATTAAAAGCCACACCACTGGAAGACCACTGGACTAACGAGGAGATCAAAGAAGAAATTAAAAAATTCTTGAATTGAATGACAAGGAGGACACCAATATCCTAAATGTATGGGATGCAGCAAAAGCAGTAATAAGAGGAAAATATATAGCAATAGAAGCTCACATCAAAAAAAAGAAAGACTCAAAGAAACAACCTAATCTCGAAGCTCAAAGATCTAGAAAAAGAACAACAAAAAAAACCCCAGAACCAGTAGAAGAAGAAAAGAAATAATAAAAACCAAAGCAGAATAAATGAAATTGAAACTAAAAAAACAATCCAAAAGATCAATGAAACCAAGAGCTGGTTCTTTGAAAAAATATAAATAAAATAGACAAACCCTAGCCAGGCTCACAAAGGAAAAAAGGGAGAAAAGCACAAATACACAGAATCATAAATGAAAGAGGAGAAATCACAACGGACACAGCAGAAATCACAAGAATAATCAGTAACTACTATGAACAGTTATATGGAAACAAGTTCAACAATCTAGAGGAGATGGACAAATTCCTACAACTCTACAATCACCCAAAGCTAGATAAAGAAGAAATAGAACACCTAACACAGACCAATTACACGCAGCGAAATTGAAATGGTAATTAAAAAACCTCCCCCAAAAACAAAAGCCCAGGACCTGATGGATTTACAAATGAATTCTTACCAAACATTCAGAGACGCATTAGTGCCTATCCTTCACAACTCTTCCAAAAAATGAGAAGGAAGGCACAATACCAAACACGTTCTATGAAGCCAATATTACACTAATACCAAAACCGAATAAGGACAACACAAAAAAAGGAAAACTATAGGCCAATCTCCCCTAATGAACACTGATGCAAAAATCCTCAATAAAATTTTAGCTATCAGAATCCACCAATGTATCCATAAGATAATTCACCACGACCAAGTTGGATTCATTCCAGGGCACAAGGATGGTTTAACATCCGAAAAATCAATCACGTTATCCAACACATCAACAAAAAGAAATATAAAAACCATATGATAATATTCAATAGATGCTGAGAAAGCTTTCGACAAAGCAAAACCCATTCACATTCATAAAAGCCCTTGAAATTCTTGGGATACAAGGACATACCTCAACATCATAAAGGCCATCTATGACAAGCCAACAGCCAGTATCATTCTCAATGGTGAAAAACGCTGATGAAGCAATTCCATTAAGATCTGGAACAAGACACGGATGTCCACTCTCACCACTGCTTTTCACTATACTACTGGAAGGCCTAGCCAGAGCAATAAGACAAGAGAAAGACATCCAAGGAATCCAAATCGGAAAAGAAAGAAGAAGTCAAACTATTCACTATTTGCAGATGATATGAAATATACATAGAGAACCCCAAAATCTCACAGAAAAAACCTAATTCAACTCATCAATCAATTTCAGTTAACGTGGCAGGATACAAAAATCAACACGCAAAAGTCAGTAGCCTTCCTATACACAAACAATAAATCTGGAAGAAGAAGAAATCAAAAAAACCACCCCTTTCTTATTCGAAAAACAAAAAAAATCAAAATATTGGGGAATACATCTAACAAAAGAGGTAAAAAAGGACCTATACAAAGAAAACTATAAAAACTGTTAAAAGAAATAGAGAAGACACAAAGAACTGGAAACGAATCCCTGCCTCATGGATTGGAAGAATAAACATTATTAAAATGGCCATCCTACCAAAAGCAAATACCGATTCAATCTATTCCAATCAAAATCCAATGGCATTCTTCAAAGAAATTAGAAACAATATTGATGAAATTCATCTGGAATCACCAAAAACCCCGAATAGCCAAAGCTCTACTGAAAAAAAAAGAAGGAAATGGATTGCATCACACTCCCAGACTTCAAACTATACTACAAAGCCCTAATCATCAAAACTGCATGGTATTGGAACAAGAAAACATACAGACCCATGGAATCGAATAGAAAATCCAGAAATAAACCCACAGATTTATGGTCAACTAATCTTTGACAAAGGAGCACAAAGGACTATGCATTTGAGCAAAGAAAGTTTGTTCAATAAATTGGTGCTGGGAAAACTGGGTCGCTATTGCAAAAGAATGAAGCTTGACCACTACCTCACACCATACCAAAAATCAACTCAAATGGATTAAAGAACTAGACATAAGACCTGAACCATAAAAATCCATAGAAGGAAATATAGGCGAAACACTACGGGATTTGCAC